>NW_017728886.1:10482277-10485174 GCF_001723895.1 Crocodylus porosus | reverse complement strand
CAGGTTTATCTTAAACCAGTTTCAGCCATTTTGAAACTGGTTTATGTGCACTGAGCTTCTGTTCTGTTACAGGTTTAAACCAGTTTCTGATGACTTACAATTTAGGTGTAACTTCTGTCCCTAGTCTTAAAGAGCCAAGTTACAGAAACAATCACAACAGGGTGGGTATTCAGATAAACAGGAGAGGTCATTGCTGTAGTGATATAATAGTGTAAGAAGGACTCCGATTCAGATTAAGTGACCTGTTCCTCACATCTTGACTCAATCAGCACTGAGCAAAGATCCCCAGGAAGTCAAGGGATTGTCTGGCCGAGTAAGTGTTCAGGACTTGGCATATGGTAAAAATAAACATACCTGACTGTGACATTTCATCCAGGAAGGTGATATTCTATTCCAGTGGTCCTCAGTTTTTTTAGATTCAAGCCACACCTCATTAGATTCAAAGCACCCTTCGGGAAATACCAGCTCTCAGATTTTACTTGCTTTTTGACTACTGAAAAATAATAAAGCAGTTCTCCTCTTGCAAAGAGCTCAGAAAGACTGCAGCAGGTTGGAACAGTTTTGACGCTCTGAGTTCCTATTTGAAATCTTTGGATTTATTGTGTGAATTGTGTAGAGGTGTTTGCACACCAAACAGTGCTAATGCTGCACAATACCCTTAAAAGGATTTTGTGGCACTCTGGTTGAGAGTCACTGTTCTATCCGCACTATCAGTTTCATAGCTCATAGTTGGTAGGGTCGGAAGGGACCTGAGCAGATCATCTAGTCCAACCCCCTGCCATGGCAGGAAAAAGTACTGGGATCAAACAACCCCAGCAAGGTGTTCATCCAGGCTGCTCTTAAAGACCCCCAGGGTAGGAGCCTGCACCACTTCTCCTGGAAGCTGGTTCCAGATCCTAGCCGCCCTGACCGTGAAGTAGCGCCTCCTGATGTCTAGCCTAAAAATATCTAGCCTATCAAATGCCTTCAGATCTTACCTCTTCAGAGAGAAACTACTTAGAGAATCCATCTCCTTGTATCTTGGCCATTCTCCTCAGCTTGAGGACATTTGGTTTCATCCATAATGTTTTCACATGCCCCGACAACAGGTGCTAAATGTAGACAATGAGAAGGCTAGCACTGATGTGTCCTCTCTAGTGAAACAGAGGGTAAGAAGGAGCTTTTTCTAACGCTAATGGAGATGCATCCCTAATTCCCATTTGCTTCACAGATTTGAAGTTTCTTTTCCTATGCTATTAAAGCTGGTAACAGATAATAAAGGTAGCAATTATTTTTACATTGTAGGATGCCCAACGCAAAGTCTGCGCACCAGCCTCATTACAAAGCAGTATTCAATATTTATTCATGTGTGTAAATTCCACTGGTCGAAATCTTGACACATTCACAGCACCACATATTTCACTCAGTTTATCCTCTGTAATTGTTCCCAACTGCTCAACAGCTCTGAATGATGAGTTCCATTGAGAGCAGTAGGTACAATAAGTGTAGTGGCTTTTTCATAAATAATCTCAGGAGCTTGAGGACTGCAAATGACCTTGTATCTTTTGAGCTCAGCATTGGGAGACCACTGCTGAACAGTACATCCATGGTTTTGATTCCCAAGCATTTATACCAGTATATGGCTTGGTTTTGTTTTGTTTTGTTTTGTTTAAACAAAGATAAATTGCCAAGATAAACTTGCATAGGGTTGGGGGCGTGGGTTCAAGAAGTGGAACCCATGTTAGCACTCAAGTTATAAGTTACAAAATGATTTATTGTTGTGGTTCTTTTTTTCTCCAAAGTATTTTTTTAATTTCAAATTATTTTCCCAGTGCACGGTAGCACTAGATTCAATAGCACCTGTACGTGGCATTTATTCCAAGAGGCAAAATTGTAATTGTGCAAAAAAAAAAAAAAGTGTAAAATAGTTAAGATGAACAAAAATGTAAAATAGAGCAATAGGCCAATGTGCAGTTTAAAATTCAGCTGGGATTTAAATGTGTTCCTTTGCTCTTCTTTTATGGCTGGAAGCTACTTTGGTGCAATTCTGAGCACATGCCGTGGGACTGTGTGCAACATCACTGTAGGGACTTGGGGACTTTCTAAGTAGGAATGGTATAACTAGGAATGATCCTGCCTTGAGCAGGGGGGTAGACTACATAAGTTCCTGAAGTCCCTTCTAGCCCAGTTTTTCTCTGGTTCTACAATTTTAAATTTCCTTAAAAGTGGCTCAACTGCTTGGGCTTTGTGTTTACAAGCAAAGCCACACTTAAATACCTTTAAAAATATATGTCCTCGTGTCACTACAAGTGGTTAGTTAAGATCCTCAACTGAATGGCATTTCAACTGTAATAGTAATTAAAACTTTTGCAGATGCGTTGCATGCATTTGAAAGCATATGCTATTTAAGCATGTGCTTCCGACCACTGGCACTATTCTAGCAGGCAAGACAAATGGAGAGACCACTTTGAGAGGGATGAGTATTGACAAACTGCACTTCCTCTGTTGTGCCTGCCAATACGGGGGCACTTTGGGTGATGCCACCAGACGTGACCAACGGATCAGATTAACAGATAAAAGAATTGTTACATAATGCAAATCAATCAGGGTAATTTGAAGGGAGGAGAAACCAACACCTGAAGTGCTTGTAGCATGCCTGCAGCTTGTTTGTTGCTATAAGCAAGACTTGGGAATTGAATTAAAGCTGGGAGAGAAGCCCAGAAAATAGAAACATGATTAAGAGAGGGTGGAAAAAAACTTGCTGCATGTAAACATGAAATATGAACTTGCGCTGGGAAACCATCAAGTAAATGCCTGGAACATCAAGCCAAAAGGAGCGAAATGTAATCAGCGGGTTAGAGTCATTCAAAGCATGACTTAAAGAGGAATTTTTCCCCACCAAAAAAAAAAAAAAAAAA
>NW_017728886.1:10444701-10482266 GCF_001723895.1 Crocodylus porosus | reverse complement strand
GGACCTGAACCTGTTCAGCCTCCACAAGAGACGGCTGAGGGGGATCTTGTGGCCTGTTATAAACTAGTCAGGGGGGACCAGCAGGCATTGGGGGAGTCACTGTTCCCCTGAGCACTACCAGGCGTGACCAGGAAAAACGGTCACAGGCTGGCAGAGGGTAGATGCAGGCTAGACATCAGGAGGCGCGACTTCACGGTCAGGGCAGCTAGGATCTGGAACCAACTTCCAAGCAAAGTGGTGCTGGCTCCTGCCCTGGGGGTCTTTAAGAGGAGGCTGGATGAACACTTTGCTGGGGTCATTTGACTGCCATGGCAGGGGGGTCGGACTCGATGATCTGCTCAGGTCCCTTCCAACCCTACAAACTATGAAACTACTATAGATACGTTACAGCCAGACCTGTTACTTCTCATTAACTAGGACAGACCAGAGAGGATGTGATTTGCGTTCCTCTGTTGTGGTCATTACTGCTGCAGCCCTGTTGTCTTCCAAACCCGAGAGTTTGCATCACTGTGATGTAAACTCGGCCATCCACTGAAGGTTCAGGCTACATCAAACACTGGCAAGTAAGACTGTGGTGAGCAGATTTTAAATGATTACTAGATAGATACACAGTGCAGGCTTTGGAAGAAAAGACAATGTCACTGCTGTACTAAGGGAGAAGAGATTTTTAGTGCTGTGAATATGTATTTGAAAACTTCCAACATGCCAGAAATGTCAAAAGGCTATCATGATGAAGCCATTTCAATTGCCTTTGCATAATATATTGGCATGCAAGGAACAATGTCCTTCTCTCCTCTCTCAGGTCTGGTAGGCCTTAGCTTACTAAAGATCACAGATTTAAGTGAACAAAACCAAGATTGCAGCAATCATAGCCAGTGCTACTGATCATTTCTCAGAAGACAAAGATAGGCAGGGTCCGCCCTTAAATAGTAATCTTCCAAAAACTAGGTGTGACAAAAGTGGATTTCATAGTCAGTAGCCAAAACACTTCCTTCTGGGCTGGCAGTGAACTAAACGTGATAGGGAGATGTTAGACTCTGTGGTCATGTCTACACATGTCCTTTACTGTGAAGTAGACTACTTAGCTGTTGGGTAAACCATCACCAGCTACACATGTGACAGTGTTAGGCTAAAGGAAACTAATTAACACCCCAGTTAAATAGTAAAAAGTGTTTAGTAGAAGGTAAAAGATAATACTATCTTATGACAGAGTAATTAACTGCAGTTAAACACACATGTAGATGCTGACTGTGGGGCCAGACTCCTGCCAGCTACCTACCCACATGGCTCTGCACTTTCAGCACCCTCATGCCCCAGCCACCCCCACCACTACCTGATGCTGCCATGTGGAGCCTGGGGCAGAGCAGGGCAGGGCAGGAGTGGAGTGGCCTGGCATAAACTGCTCCCCCAGGGTTCAAATTGCTGCTGTGCTGGGTGCACATGTAGATGCTGCATCCAGAAGAAGTTTACTGTGGTTCAAACTGCTTCGGCATTTATTGTTTTGAATTAATTGCATATGTAGATGCACCCTAGCAAAAATGCACTTCCAAGTGCAACTTTACTTCCAAGTGCATCCAACCTTAGATGCACTTCCAAGAGAAGTGGTGCTGGCTCCTACCCTGAGGGTCTTTAAGAGGAGGCTGGATGAACACCTTGCTGGGGTTGTTTGACCCCAGTACTCTTCCCTGCCATGGCAGGGGGTCGAACTCAATGATCTGCTCAGGTCCCTTCCGACCCTAGAAACTATGAAACTATGAAACCCAGTGATGCTGGAAATGCACCTATGTAGACGCAATGCTAAGGTCCTTCTGACCATTTGTAGCCACTACCGAGCCATTGGCAGCTTTTGTTTTAATCAAAGCAGGCCAAAATTCCAAAATTGTCCTGGTCAAATTTCAAATGGCATAATTTACTTTAAATCATTTTTATTCCAACCTGTGCTGCAGTATTTCTCTGAGCATTTAAAACCTGTGCTTTCATCTCATTCCTGAAGTGGCTGCAGTGGTAGGTGAAGTATCCCTGGTATGTAATCACTTCTGTACTGTATGTCAGCATATAAAGTACCTTGGGTTCCAAGTTCAAGAGCACATGCCTGTAAATTGTTACTATTTTAGCCATCCCTTCTTTATTCACACAGTAAGATGCTGCCTCATTTCTGCTGTATTTCATTTAACTGTGTCACCTGAAGCCACTTCTCTTGTTCCATCTTTTTGTCTGTTTAGTTGTCTGCGTCTGGCATGTTTCTTGATTCTAAGAGCCTGTTACATGGTAATTTTTGGCACCTTTGGAGCTCGTAACCCTTGGATTGGCTGCACATTAACACATTTTAAATGGTTTAAAGCACTCATTATTCATCTTAAAGTTACACCACTTCAAGGCAGGATTATCTCTAATCCACCTAATTTTGCTCCTGTTCCATTAAAGTGTGGATACTCCAGGCAGAGATTCTGCCCGAATTGAAGTCATCCAGCACCCCAGAATGCACTGGCCTTTCCCGAGTCAGGGTGCACAGGGCACAGCAGGGCTGGGCATGGCACCTCTCACTGGGCAGAGCCAGTATCGCAACCCTGGAGCTCACTCACTCTGCTTCGGCCCAGAAGTCCAGAAACATGCTTGCCACTCCCACCAGACTAGGGAGGTTTCATAGTTTCATAGTAGCTAGGGTCAGGAGGGACCTGAACAGATCATCTAGCCTGACCCCCGGCCACAGGCAGGAATAAATGCTGGGTTCACAAGACCCCAGACAGGTGATCATCCAACCTCCTCTTGAATTTGCCCAAAGGAAGGGGCGAGGACCACTTCCCTGGGAAGTTGGGTCCAGATTTTGGCCATCCTAACTGTAAAAAATTGCCTTCTGATCTCTCTAGCTTAAACCTATTCTCCATCAGCTTGGTGGCTGTGAGTGGCGCAGCCTTCCTGCCTGCTCTGTGCCCCAACTCAGATGCTCCATGTCCAGAGCTGCCCAGTTACTATGGGACCCTCAGGGGCTTCGGGCACCTGCTAACTGCTGCTGCTACTGGGTGAGCCAGGCAGGGGGAACCAGCAGCTGGACCCTGCACAGCCCGGGGGAGCATGGGGTCAGTGGGAACCAGCCTTGGGCTGCTGCACTGCGGCCCCTGAGCTCCACCCTGCTTCAGCTACTTGGCCCCGCTGGGGCATGTGTCTGGGTCTTGGGGGCCTGATCCTTTTCTTTTCTCCCCCCACATTGCCTGTTACTGCCTGACTTCTGAGGGGCCTGATCCTTTTTTGGAGCTCAGATGACACCTGGCCAGCCAGCAGCCCAAGCAGGGGTGAGATGGGCCGGGGGTAGGCTCCAGAGAAAATAAGGATTGGGTCCCTCAGGGCTCAAGCAGTGATCTGGTCCTGCCCCTAGTTGCTGGTCCTGCTCGTAGTCCTTCCCCAGCTCAGCAAGCCTCTAGTGGCAAGTCACAGCCACTAAAGACAGGCAGAGGTGTTTTTTTGCCTTAAGGTGTGACTGCTTCACTAAGCCGGACAACACTAAGCTGATTAACATTTGTTTGCCTTACAGCATAAGGTATAACAAGGCCTCAAGACCGAGCAGAGATAATACCTACTTAAAACAAAGCATTCCAGGTATTGGCAGGGAAATAAGTAATAGCACCATAGGGCTGAGACACAAGTGTTCATTGTCAGAGGGCTTTCACAACCCTCCTCAGCGGTGCGTGAGAACGCTTGGACAATGCAACAGCCTGGGGTGATGGGGCAGATCGCTGGGAGGGGAAGATTTACCAGGCTTGGTATTGCCACTGAGTTGCACCTTGTATATTTGTAGTGACCTGGAAACATGCTAGCACTTTGCATGGGTACCACTGACTTCACAGGGTACAGGACAATGGTAAATCAGGCCCTCTATCTTTATTTTATACAGGGGGAAACAGGCAGGGGGTTGAAGTGATGCTGCAAAGACACACAGAGGCAGAACCAGATTTACAACTTGAGATCCTGGTACCTGTTCCTGTGTTCAAGCTGCCAGACCGCACCTTTGTGGAAATAGTGAAGGTCTGTGCAGAGAGCCAGGCAAGGATTATGCCCTGCTAAAGTCTTCAAAGCAGTGCCCATGTCTTGCCCAGTGCTCCAAGGGTAAAACACAGCCTCTAGAGATGAAAACAAAGACTGCCTGATCTTAAAATGAAGAACCCAGGCTCCCTCTCTGGGACTGCAGCAGACTCCTGCCCTCTGTGGATCGGCAGCAAGAGGGACCTGTGGCACATGGTAACCAGTGGCATCCTGTCCTTCTACCGAAAGGTGAACTTCACTATTCATGAACATGGCAGGGGCTCTGCTTTCCCTCTAGAACTGCTGCCTGGTTCCAGGCTCTGCTATAAACTAAGTCATCGTGACTGCCACTGGATAAATTTGTTTGTGTCTTGCGTAGCGCCCCCACTGATTTCAGTGATCCCCAGTTTAACTTTGGGGCCTGGGAGTTGTGCAGTACCCTGACTTGAAGGAAGAGCCAGTCATTTGAAAATGAAGGTCCTGAAAACAAATGGTCGAAATGAGTTTTGTGCCCTTCCCAAACTAAACATGTACAATCTTCTCTTGCTTTGTCATCAACACTTTCGGGGTTGTCAAAATCCATGAAAACCCATGTTTCTTTTACCAACAAATTGATTTGATTTCCTTTGATAAATTATGAGTTATCATAAAAGAAGCAGCACTTCGTGTACTCAGTGACAACCTCCTTTGAGGTATAGCATATTAAACTATACACTGCCTTTGCTTTGAAGTCAGAACAGAATCCTGAATCGTGATATGTGTGCATGAGAGTGAGAGGGAGGCAGCCAGCCCAGTTCTGCTCCATGACAGCCATGCAAAGCCAGATCAATGCCAAGGCAGTAGCCGCAATCAGAATCGGGCCCTGCGTTTAGTCTGCAGGCTCTACAGGATTCAAGGAAAAGCAAGGAGAGAGGTGAAAATTCTTTTCTCTAGCCATATGTCAGCTCGCTGGCGAACGATACGTTGACCTGAGGGTGATCCTGCACATTAAAGGTAATATTATGTATCTGGATAGAGCAGCTTAAAATGAACTAGAAATAAAAAAGTCAAGGGAAGCAGTTATGCTGGTAAAATATCAGTTTGACACAAATTAAATAACTCAAAATGCTTTTTACTGACATACCGTTGGCGAGATAAAGGGCCTGCTTCTTCACTCACAGCAGCTTTACACTGCTGTAGATCTGAGAGCTGTTCCTAGTGTATGCTATTATAAAGCCAAAGCCATGCCATGATCTGCTGCTTCTTCCAAAACTTCCTTTCCTAAAAAGCCCAGGGGCCTGAGTCTGCTCTCAGATTTTAAGCAGGTATAACTTGCAGTGAAGATGTTCCTGCTTTCATTGAATCATAGGAAAATAATTCTGGATGGGACCTCCAGAGGCCATATAGTCCTGCCCCCTGCTCAAAGCAGTATCATCCTCATGCAAACCATCCCATACAAGTCCTTGTCTAAGCTATTCCTAAAGCTACACGATCAGGCCTACTACGAGATATATTGTCCAACTTCACAACTGCAAAGTATATTGCCCAAAGACACCAGAAGCACCCAAACCTGGCACAGGTAACACAGGGGGACAATGGGATCAGCCTAGTTGCAAGGGTTGTTAAAATACACTCAAAGATCCAAGGAAGTGGACCATGCCCCACCCAGTAGAGGAAAGCAAAATGCCCACCAATCTGACCATGGCATAAAATTCCTTCCTGACCCCAAATGTGGTCATCAGTCTGACCCCGAGTCGGGGGGCAAGACCCTCCGACCAGGCATCGCTCAGCTGTAGTCCCAGCAGAATTACTGGCACTCCCTAATCAACATGCCCAGCCTTGGCTGGAGCCAACACCCAACGCTTCTGAGGAAGGCAAGAAAACACAACAGTGTTTGTGAAAACAGAACAGGGTCACAAACTTATTAGTGCCCAGCCAGCACATAACGAGCTCAGATGATGCTGTAAAGTATGAGGAAGATGTTTAAATCTTACCAAAGGGGCAACCAATGTCATATAGCAAAATTGGGATGTTGTGCTTTCTCTCCTCCCACACCTTTGGTTTAGGTGCACTTGAGCTACACATCACCTCTGAATTGGGTTCATTGTGGGCGTATGAACACAGTACTGCACCGTGTTTACATGGTACTGCACAGTCCCATTGGCGCACGGGTTGTTTTCGACCCTACTGCGCAGTAGCTTGTTGCTCCGATGTAGTAGCAGTGGCGTTGCAGTTAGTGCCGCTGATGCTACGTTGCCGTAGCCGATCTCTACAACGACATAGCATCTTGTGTAGACGTGCCCTGTGTGACCTTAATCAAAACACCTTTCCAAATGGCAGATCACAGGAAATCGTGACACACGTGCACACAGACCCTCCCTTCCTACCAGCCCATCCTGATAAAGGAGCGAGTGCTAGAGTGGCCGAGGGGTCAGGCAGGAAAACCAGTAGCAGGAAGACAGTGGCTGATCACATGGGGTACTCACCGGGAGATACCCCAGAACCACCGAATGCAGTGGCAAGGTTGCAATTTGCTTCAGCCAGACCATAACGTTTTGCTCATAGCAACTACAACACTGAGCAGCCCAAAGGGGCTGTAGTGGTCGGTACTGGTGGAAATACCAGACCCCATGCTGGTAAACAGCATGGTGGTTGTCATCCCTGGAGCAGCTGGGTGGGCCAAGCTTGCATCCTCACTGCAGTCCTCATGACACCTGGCACAATACTCTGTAGCGTTCTTCCATCTCTGGGCCCTGCAGGTATCTATGACAAAGCAGACTAGAGCGGGTTACGGAGACCGATACACTGGAGAGGGTGCTTGTACTACGTTGTTACCATAGGCAGTGGAAGGCCGGGGCTTGGCGGCCTTAGCCCCCCCAAACTAATTTGGTGGTGGCCGGCGACAGGAGCAGCAGCACGGCGCTGCTCAGCATTCAGCCCCACGCACGCTCAGCTCTGCACGGCTGAGGAAGAAGAGGCTAACCATGCATGTGTTGCACCGTGCAGAGCATGACGGGACTTGTAGTTCTTGTCCTGACGCATGCGATTGCCCACCTCCAAATAATCCTTTCTCCCTCCATCTCTGCTTGGTAATACAGTTTCATCCAGACTAGTGTTCCTGTAATTGTTAAAAAAAAGGTGGCTCTGGGGAGCTTGAGCCTTCTCAGGAATACTACAGTTAATGATGCCTCAGTCTGGCCTTATGCAGTCTTACATGGTAAGGTCTTCATTTAATCTCCCTTTAAAAATAGCCCTCAGTGTGTCTCCCCGGGTGCCTCTCCACAGAGGATGTTAAGTGAACCAGCAGAACAGTAGAAGAAGAGAGAGAATTGCATTCCCTGGAAAACCATTGCAGGCTCGGTTGCTTTAGCCATGAAAGATCCACAAATGTCTTGAAAAATAGATCGTCTTCCGGCTTATGAAGAAATACTGATGGGGTTATACATACAGATATGTCCCACTGAATACATGTATTGTTGAAACCAGAAAGTAAAAATAATAATAATAATTTTAAAAAGCAAGGGGTAGAAACAGCCAGGTACATATTTGGTTTTCTGTGTATTATGTAACCGACTCGGTTATAGCTGTACCATATCTGTTGCTTTTATTTAAAAAAAAATCTTTACTTTTTGGGAGTTAGAGTGCAAGGGAGGGGAACCTGTATTGGGATCATAGGGAAAAATAACATAACACGGCACATCTTCTGAGAGGAAGGCCTACTGTGCCTTCTCCCACCGGCCTGCTGCCTCAGGGAAGCATTCACTGGCAAATCTAAAACTTGTTCTGAACCTGCTGGGAAGCTGAATATTATTAAATTATTTATTTCATCCTTGAAGTGTTTGGCTTTTACACTGTTCAGTATTTCTCTGTAAAAGGCAGGGTGTCTAAGACTATTTGGCCTGTAGTGATGTTGGAAACATCATCCTTTTTGGTGGCTTTATTCTTTCCCTCTCCTCCTCTCTTTTTTCCCCCCCAATAAGTTTGAGCCTGTGTCTTGTGCAGACTGGCCAGGCTCGTTGGGGAAATGCTAAGACGCCAGCAAGTATCTGAAAAGCTGCAACAAGAACTATTTGGAATAATGAATAGCAGGGTGATGTTTAAAAGCAATGCTCTTGGCACCAACAAACATAATGAGATACATTACAAAACTCTCTCAAGCATTTATGAAAAGCCAGTGCTAAGAACACCCCTGTAACAGAGCCTTTTCAAGTAACGGTGTTGGCCAGATGTTCTGCAGCCAGCATTAGACAGTAATTTCATTTGCGAAGTTACCATCCTTTGAGGTCCACTCCTTCAGGGCCTGATTCAGTGCCCATTGATGTCAATAGGAGACGTCCCAGTGACTCAGGGGTTGGACTGGGCGTTAGACAAGCACTGGTACGTGCTTGGGTTGCATGCCTTGTGGAAGAACATTGAGAAATTTAAATTAAATGCACATGTCCAGCACGGTCAGCCTAGGATTCCCGTCAGAGCGCTGAGCTGGCCCCTGGTCTGGAGCATAGTCTGGGCAAGGCGGCTTGGTGTTCAGGGGTAAGGGAGCCAAACCCCTTGAATAAAGCCACAGCTGTTGGCTGCTGATTAGATGCTGCGTGGCGTGGCTGATGTGGGAGCTTTCTCAGCCCTGTGGGGAAAGCGGTACACTGGCTGGCCCTGATGGACTCCTTGCCTGACTGTAGGCATCACAGAGAGGAGACGCAGAGCTTTGCCTCAGAAGCGGAGCATCTCCAGGCTCCCTGTGCATGCTCTTAGAGACTCTGGGGTGTATTAGCTGCAGGTAGAAAACAGAAGTTCCTGGGCTCCGTGGTGGCATAGTCCTACAGGGATGCCTCCGCTCCTGGTTCCTCGGGTTGTCCAAGGAGGGGAGGGTGGATCTGAAGCTGCTACTGGATGTATCAGTTAGGAAGGGATAGTAGTCTGAGCCTGGAAATGGGGAGAAGCCTAGAAGACGTGTGTGCGGCTGGGGGCTAGGGAGTTCTCATCCTGCAAGCGGCAGGTGTAGGAGGGCGTGATGCTTAGGGGATGAGGTGCTGTGAAGAGGTGAGGTGGGGAAATGAGGGTTTCTCTGCCTGGGGGAGTTAGGAGCGCGTGTGTGAGTGGCTGAGGTGGGTTGGATTTAGACCTGATATTTTATGTTCTGCACAAAAGAATCTCACCAACGCGCATGCACAGCCGAGACAAAAGGAAGCCTGTGACTAGGTTACCTGTCAGGATGGCAGATAATTTACCTTTCTTTTGCAGCCTTGTAACCAAAGATAGGACAGGATAGGACAGAACAGTACCCCAGTATAACTAGGCTGCTGAGAGAGCGGGTGATGCCTTCTGGAGTGGATAGCCTGGCACCTGATGGGATTAAACTAAGCTGTAATACTCACAGGTCTTTCCCTGTGGACAGGTCAAAGGGAGTTCCAGCAGTGCCAGGCACTGTCAGTGAAATGTTTTCCATTTTAACCAGTGCTCTGATTGAAACATGCCACAAAAACATGTTGAAAGCTTGTACACAATGGTGAGTTTATGTTGCTGAATTTTATTCCCCAAGGGAGGGATTCTGTTTTGCTTTGTACTGGTCTCATCTCCATGCTACCGTCTTGAATGCACACTGGTGATTAGGAAATAGCCCACTTCTTTCCTATAATTGATGGTCATTTACCATGCACATACTGAGTGGCTCTGATTAATCGTATCAGATCAACTCAGACATTTGTAAATGGCACATCGCCTGAAAATGCTTATGAAGATTCACTCCCTTTCCAAGCTTGGTTAAGTGTGTATGTGGCAGCCGGGTATTAAAATGGTTTTGCAGTGAGGGCTTTCTCCACCCCCTTCTATAAAGTGTTAAGAAAGCTGGCCTGCCAGAAGTCCCTACATTTTGTGGGCAGACAAGGTTCTTTGGGTGAATCTGATATCTTTTATTAGACCAACTAAATAGTTGGAAAAATTTTCCTTAGCAAGCCTTTGGGTTTAAAAACCCTTGGTCAGGCTGAGGAAGCATCTGCAGCTGGTATGTGCTCTTCCTGGGGGGAATGAATAGTAAAGAAGCCTGAGGCTGGGCTGCATGCAAGGAAGGCAGCCAGTGAAGATGTAAATTGAGGAGCCAGTAGGTAAGAGACAGGCTGCAGGGGCAGGGATGAATGTAGCAGGTAAAAAGTGGGGACCCATATGATTTGTCTATATTCCTACACCTCTGCATAGAAGTGAGTTGGAGACTCACCTTCAGCTACCTTGTGCCACGTGAACTGCTGTTCGCATCTACATTTTCTTCCCGTGGCAGCATGCAGGACGCACGGGAGAGGCAAGCAGTGGGTAGAATGACTCCTAAAAAAACAGGAGGTTCAAATGGAGAGCTCCTAGGACTCAGACCCTCCGCTTGTCGCACCCTCTGTGCTTTGGCTGAATAGCAGGGTGGCAGCTCTCCTGTACTGTGCTTGTGGGAAACACACTTCAGGCCCAGAAAGTGGGCAAGGGGGAAACTCAACTGTATGTCCTTTTGGCAATACACATGGGCTCTGCTCCCCATTGTAGATCAAATCCTGCTTTGACTGAATTTGGCCTCTGCTTAGAATGGGCCCCTGATTTGGTTGCCTATTGCTTTGCTTTGCTTTCCTTTTCTGCAGCATGCTTTCTACTGGTCATAGCCGGGGGGTGGGGGTGAGCCGGACGGTGCCAAAGCAAAGGGGCATCAACAGGCGCTGACCATCCGGGGCAGGGTGTGGGACAGAGCCATGAGCAGCTTATTTGGGGTGGGGTGCAGGGATTTGGGGAAGGCCGGTTCCCAACACTGCGTGCACTCCCAGGCAAGCATGGTGGGGCGTGTGTGCATGGTGAAGGATAGAGATGTTTAAGTCTCCAGACCCCCCAAAACTAATACTACAGTGAAATTCTGCTGCCACCTGTGATTAAGCCTCTGAAATCAATGCATCATCTCTGATTCCTTGGAAAAGGCATGGGAACAAATTGTGATTACTGTCTCCTGGATCACAGCAAAATGGTGGGGGAGTCGACTGTCAACGAATTTTGGTTACAGACTGGATTAGTCTGTAATGACTCACCTTTGGAGCTATATATAGGATTTAGGAATAAAAAGCATTGTTTTTGTGATTGACACTTAGAAGACTTGGGTTTTACTTCCAGCTTGCTGCAGACTTTGGGCATGACATATTCACCAAGTGGCTCAACAGCTCAGCAGTAGAGTCATGTTTTCAAGAGCATCCAGCATGTGGACAGGTCAGCTCCTTGGACTACCCGGCCAAAACTGTCACAATGAGAGCTGCTAACTGCTGAATACTTTGGAGTTCTGGCCAATGCCTCTCGGTATTTCCGTTCCCCATGTATAAAACAGAGACAATCATTCCCTCCCATCTTCCTAGGTGTAAATAAATCCATTATGGTCTGTGAAGTACTCAGCTGTGGTGGGAATGGGGGTCATATATGTCTGTTGATAGACAGATGGACCACTGTAATAGCTACCGGGGCCCTAAGTCATAAGAAGGGGGATCATCCAAAAAAGAAAAAAAAGCAATACAAGTTACAATAGAAATCCTGATTGGAATTCATACTATTCCTTTAAACCAGCAGCCCAGGAGACTCAGCAATTGCAGTGTCTCTTGGAGAGGGTTTGTTCTTAAATAAAGAATAAGGCAAGCTCCCGCAAATGACAAATGGGTGAGACACCGTGGCTGAGGAAGATCCCAAGGATAAAAAGGTTGGAAAATTCTGCTCAGCTGGGGTCATGCCATCCTGGTGTCTGTGAGGCGAAAATCCTGGCTGTTTTCATCCTTATGGTTCTGTGTACAAGGGAATAAAATAATAGGAAAAGTGAACAGGTAGCAAGAGTGTTCCACGGGTTTTCCAAAACACTTTTACTCGTTATTAATATTCAGGTGTTGACAACATTGGGGTAGTTTCTTTCAGCAAAGAAATTACGTAAAATAGTAAAAATACATGAAGAAGTTAAAAAAAAATGTAATGAGTGAACCAAGGGGTATATTTGCTTTGCCAGCCTTCCAGTGACTGTTTCCACCTTGCCCCTTTCCCTGACAAGGAAAACCCCACTTGGCTGCTCCGAGTTTTTTTGGCACTAACAGCAGCACAAACATCCCACGTCTCACTCAACTCTGAGTCAGGCTCTGCTGCGGGTGCTAGAAATGAATTCACTTGCACTGAAGACTGCCAAGTTTAGGAAGCCTCTCGTCCTGGGTCTAATGCTGCCCTGTCCTTTTCCGTGGGAAAACTCTCCTTGAGTTTAGTGGTGGCCAGATAATGTCAAGTATGTCCATGCAGAAACTGGAGTCATGATTTTCTAGCAGTGACAGCTGTGTTTCTAGCGTCATCCTAATTAGAAAGGAACCAGCAACAGGTGAGCTACAATGTGGCCCAACTGCTCGCATATTTACCCTGCTTATGGGTACCCACTTGGTTAAACTGAACAGGAGCAAGATGCCCTTGCTTCAGAATAAGGATGTGCTCATGTGGAGTTACTCAGGAATGGGTATTTCACTTTAAAGTCACACTCTCTTATGTACTAGCTGCCAACCATGGACAGCCCCTTACATTATGCACAATACACCCACCTTTGCAGCAGCGTTGATACCCAGCCTCACCCTATTCCCAATTCTCTGTTTAACCACCATCTGCTTCTTCTCATAATCCTTGTCTCTAAATTATTCAGGTCAGAGACTGTTTTGTTTTATTCATTTGTACAGCACCCAGTTAAACAGACCCCAGTTTCAGTCTCTAAGTATTATCACAATATAAATAATGAGAAAACCTTGCCCAGAATTAACACTGGAAAAGAAAAGCTTTCAATTTTTTGCAAAAGTGCCAAATTTGAATGTTTCAATATTTTTGCCTGGTAACAAAAGCAAAGTGAATGACGGTTCCTGGCTATTATAGCACTGACATGAAAGCTGGTTTTTCAGACATCTGTATTTGTTTGAAAAACAAAAACTTTGGTCTAAACCCCGTTGCCATACAAGTCCAGTCCATAGAAGCTTAACTACTGAAACTGGGGAGGTCATGTCCACCTTCAGTAACTCCACAATAAATTCAGAACTCAGTTAAAATCAGAGGAATCCGCTTTGGATTTACATAAATATCACTGAGCGCAGACTGTTTCTTTAACAGTTGCTCATACTAGAATACAAGACTTGTAAAACTCTGTTGGAAGGAAAGGCAGCCATTTTCCTTGTGTTTAACATAAAAATGGGTAATATGTAATTATTTCCATGACTCCTGGAAAGCATTAATGCAGTTTTGTAAAACCTCCATCTACTACTTGAAAAGTCTGTTATCATATGCAGAGGGAGAAAAAATTATTTGCGGGGGGCTGAACGCATGTGCACACCCCCCTCCCAGCAGGTAAGTCTGTGGGGGAAGGGGCAGGGGAGGAGAAAGGGCCATGGTGGGGGGCAGATGGAGGCCCAAGCAGTAAGTAGGGAGCGGGGCACAGGCAGGAGCAGGGGCTGGGGTGAGTGGAGCCCTGGCCAGACCGGGCGGTGGGACAAATGGAGGCCCAGGGGGCATGTGCTCCCCCAACCTGTGCACAGGGTGGTGGCAGCTGCTGCTGCACGCTGGGCTTTGTTCCCTGCTGCAGTTGCCCCAGGAGTGGTGGACAGCATGTGTCTGCCACCACTGGGCTGCACTGCACACCCTGCTCACCCTGCAGTGGGACGCATGTGGCATTGCACAGGTCTTGGGGCAGCAGGGCTCAAAGCCCAGTGCACAGCTGCAGCTGCCTCTGCCCTGTGCACAGATTGGAGGGGGTGCTGATCTGCCCTGCCCATGGTGGTGAAGGAGGAAGTGGGGCTGGGGTAGGGGCAGGCCCTGTGCAGCTGGGGCAGGGCTTAGGATGGACTCAAAAGCAGCTCATCTAGGGGACGCCCAGCACAGGGAGGGGGTGGTGGCTCCTGCTGCTGCACCCCTGGAGGATATGGGGAGCATGTGCCCTGGATCTGTGTGTGGGGTGCGGGCAGGCTGCCAGTGGCAGGACGCATATAGCGTCGGACTTGCGCCACTCCCAAAGTAGCAGCAGCGAGGCACAAAGGCAGAGCAGAGCCCAGCCAGCAGCAGCAGCCCACCCTTGCCCTGCGCACAGATCAGGCGGGGGGGGCACGTGCCCCCCTATGACTCCCCCACTGCGCACACAGTAGCAGGAGCCCCATCCCCTGCCCCTGGATGCACCACCAGGCTCCAATTGTCCCACCAAGACCTGGCCAGACTGGGGCCCCATTCACCCCTGACCCCACCCCACTCCTTCCCACACTGTGGGGCAGGGGGGGAGGGTCTCAATCTTCCCCACCCCAAGCCCCTTCCCCTTCACAAAGAAAGTAAACTGAACTTACCTGCTATGCTGGGCAGCCACACACTGGGGCTGTGTTCCTGGCTGCGTACATATCTGGGTGTGCACGTCCTGCCTCCATCCCACCTCCTTGCAGCAGTAGCCTGCAGTAATACCTGCTGCCCCCTCACCACCACCTATGTCTGTTATCTTCTCTTTACTGTGTAGAAGTGGAGTACAAGAAAAGATCGTATTGTATCTATGAATAAGTCCATATGGTGTTCAATGGAAAACCCACTTGGAAGATGGCGCCTCAATGTATGCAGTCAGAAGGCTCATACAGGTGTTAAGAGATCCCAAATGTTTCTTCTGCTGTAATGGGGCTGTCACAGGCGGTCTGGTGCTCTCTGTTGCTTTAGGAGAGAAAGAGCCTAGGCAGAGCCCTGCAGGGCAGGCAGGGCACAGCTGCAACTAGATAATGAAATTAATTTGGAGGCAACTCTGGAGGGTCATCTGACTGAAAGTGGGCAGGGCTGGAGGGATATAAGGCAGCCCCAGAAGCAGGTCAGGCAGTTGGGCCACAGAAGCTGAACAGGGAAGTACTCTGCAGCGAGGCCTGTGGCTAAGAAGCAGTTTGTGAGTGGAGCCAGTCAGAGAGGATGCTGAGGGCTAGCCATGCATATAGCTGCAGGACTGAGGTAGGAGCAGGGGTGCCTGCTGCCTCCTGAGTTGGGGGGACACAATTTGTGGGTGAGCCCAGAGGTGAGCCAACAGCCTTACAACCACTCCTATACTTCTGTGCTGTGGTTTAGTGCCCCCTCCCCAATATATTTCCAGCCTGTATGGCAAAAAAATTGCCCTGTCCTGAGCTGTGCCAAGTCAGGGGCCAAACTTGGGGGGAGGGTATGTACCCTGCTACCAGTCACCTGTGGGTAGGAATTTAGTTATAGCTGGAAGGGCTTGTGTTTTGATTCCAGTTTGGTCTGGTGCCGGGAGGGGACAGACCAGGAGGCTCTGCTACCCAGGGGCACTAGATACTAAAAGGAAGACCCAGTGTTTTGGAGCAGCTGTCAAGGGTGGCTAGGAGGTCCCATAGCAGCTGCAAGGGAGGGTGGGGGCGGGTGGTGCAGCAATCCCTTAGTGCCTGAGTGGGGCAATCTCACAGGACCTGTGAGGGGTGCACTGAGCATACCCCAGGAGAGTGATCTTATAGTGCCCAAGAAGAGCAATCTCAGAGTGCCTAGCAGGGCTCAGCAACTCGACAGTGCCTACAAGGGGCACACTGAACATGCCCATGAGAGGCAATCCCGTATTGCCTGCAAGGGGCAATTCGAGATAGCCTGGGGTGGCACAGCAGCCTGAGAGAGGGCAGACACAGGGGCTGGGTCCCAGACCGACAGGAGTCCAGGGAGACTCAGCAGCCCCAGGAAAGGCTTTGGAAGGCAGATGAGATCTTGGGAACCTCAGAGCTTGGCCCGGTCGGCGCACTAGAGCGAGAGGACTCAGCTGGAGTAAGAGGGCAGAGGCTGTGAAGGGCAAAGCCTGACACCGAGCAATAGCAAACTTGCTCTAGGTCTCTTAGGCAGCCTGTCTCCTTTCAGAATAGTAACATCAAGGCCTGGTGGGTGAGGAAAGGAGATGACGGCCCTGGAGTTGGAGCCGAGGCAGTTATTGTGTGGCTACCAAGGGACACTATTGCTGCCCCAAGACCCAAACCTGTCACGGGAGGGTCATGGAACAGAAAAGGCTGAGAATGGCTACCTTAAAAAGCAGTATGTAGGAAGACTAGACATAGACCAACACCCAGATTCTCTAAGCTGTGTTTCTCAACCTGTGGGTTGCAACCCAAAAGTGAGTCGCGAGAATATATGAAAAGGCTGTGAACAGATATTAAAAATAGATCAACAAACTTTAAAAATGGATTCGCCTTTAAAAAAGAAAAACATGGGACACTGGCTTTTCCCTTGCGGGCTGGCAGAGCTCCAGCCTGCTGCTTGGGACCCTCCCACACACTGGGGGCTAGGGGTAGTGGGTCAGGAGTGAGGGGCACTGGGTCAGGCCTAGCCATTGATGTTCACAGATGGGTTCTGGTACAAAAAGGTTGAGAACTCCTGCTCTAAGGCACTTAGGTGCCTGCCTAACTCTCAGTGAAATCCTAGTTACTTTTGAAGAGCTGGGCCAGAGTACCTTGAATGATTTGCAGTCGCTTGCTCTAAAATGATAATTACATCAGAGAAAATGCATGCTAGATTTATCATGCCTAATAAATTGCATTGGAAAGAAATTATCTCCAGCCCAGAAGGGCTGCACAAGATGTTCTGTGCTACAGAGTAAGGGCCTAAGTGATGCATGAGGCCTGTGAAGGTTTTCTGCAGTGGGGTGCTGCTCACCCGAACTGCGTCAGACACAAATGAGTCTGGAGAAAAGAGGTTTCAGCTCCGTGCTCTCAGTAGCTGCTTGAATTGAAGATGGAGTCCCCAGGGGTCCCCGCTCTTAGATCTCTACATTGTCCAAACATCTGATTCAAAGTCATCTGAAGAAATGACAGTCTTTTCATTGACAGCAGTGGGGTTTGGATCAACCCTGTGTATAGATATCTATTTATGAACTGGTCTGAAAACCAAGGTTTTCAGCAGCACTGCAGTATTGGCCTAACCTTGCTCCCATGGGAGTTTTCCTATTCATTTTGGTGAGAGCAGTTAGACCGCGCTGAACAATCCCATCCTAACAACATCGTGGAGGCAGCTTAAAGGGGTGCTGTGTTCCTGCCAGTCCCTTGGTCCTGAGAAAAGTAGAAGACAGCCCATTGTAACAGACTTCCCTTGAATCTCAGCAGATTTCCACAGCCTTTGCAAGCCTGTTCCTGGCAGGACAGGTTTCCCTTTAGCTGGTACCCTGTTAACTAGGAGATAAAATATCTAGTAAGGAAAAGCCAGTGGAAGATAGGATACCATTTCTTTGCAATTTCGAGAGAGGTAGTTAGCCATGGCAGTCTGAAGTCAGGCAGAAGGCAGGGTGGGGTAGCACCTTAAAGACTTAGAGAAGCATTTCTGTTCAAAGCCAGTAGCGTAACTTGGGCAGGGCAAGTGGGGCACTTACCCTGCACACTGACCATGAGGGGCACCAAAATCCCCTGCCTCGGGAGTCTTTGCCAGGCAGTGCAGCACTGCGCAAGATGGTATATCTGGGGAGGCAGAAAGCAAGCGAGGCAAGCACAATGGTGCCCCGTGCCAACAGCAAACCTTTGCAGAGCAGGCACAGCCCTGCTCCCAATATATATGTATCGGGGGAGAGGGAGCAAATGGGGCATCAGGATCTGTGGCCAGAGCTGATGCTGCTGAGGCTGAGTAGGATCCCAGGCAGGCAGGACGTTCTTCTCCCGTGCTGCCCCACCTGTCTACATGGCTGGTCGAACCCTCGTCCCCACCATGCTCTGCCCACCCCAGGCACTCAATAAACTCACTACACCTCTCGTCAAAGCCTCTGTCCAGAATAGGGTGGCCATCTTGGAGGACAGTCCAGTTGTCCTCTGTTCTGTTGAATAGAAAAATTGAGGCCATAAAGGCATGGGGTTTTGTATCAATAGAAGACAGAGTAGCAGAAAACCGGGACGTCCCCTATGATGGCCACCCTAGGACTCCAGAACTGCACACCCTCTTCTACCATGTTAGCCTGAAGTCGAGCAGAAATCACGACAGAATTGCACCTTATGCATCTCTGAATTAGTCTATAAGCTTTTGTAAGCAACGGCTCCTTCCATCTGACAAAGTGAGCTGTTGCTTACAAAAGCTGGATCAGTTAGTCTGTAGTTGCCACTCTGCCCGGCCATCTGCCTAAGTATTCTTGGGAACGGGGACCCGGAAAATCCCTGTGTTGGTAGTCACAGTTTCCTCCCAGCCTCTCTGGCAGAGCAGCAGCTGGTAATCTAGCCAATGCAGACACCCCAGGACTTGAGACTTCTCCAAGATCTGCTCAGATCTGTCTGTCCAGGAGAGTTCCCAAGACTAATTCCTGGGCTCCTTCCCCATGACCGGGGGTGGCCAACCTGCACAATATGCCGCAAGTGGTGTAGGGATCTTCTGTGTGACGTGCAGCAGATTGAAGAGGAGGAAGGCAGCAGAGTGGCGGATAGGGCAGAAAGCAGAGCAGTAGATCAGGCAGGGGAAGGAGATCAGAGTGGCACTTGGAGAAGGTGTGAGACTTAATTTATGGCATGCCTGTCAAAGAGGTGGGCTCCCACTGGGCTAGGCTCGGTGGTGGGAGAAACTGCAGAGCATGGTTCTGATTTAGAGCTGTGATCCCCAAAACCACTGAGGTGAATGGGAGCCTTTCCACTGACTTCAGTATGCTTTGGATCTGGCCGGAGGTCAGTTGAGACCCAGACTGGTTTGCCTCTTGAATTTTGAGAGGAATCTGGCAGAGTGTAAGTTGTCTTGGTTTGCTTGCTTCCACCCATGGCTTGGTGCTGCTGGGGCCTCGCCAAGGACTAATGGTGATGGCTGGCGTGTTATAGAGCTTGTGCTCTTGCTCTGCAATTCTCCCCAGCCGGATCCATGAATTCAGACTTGTCCCCTGATGCATAAGCAGTGAGAAGCACTGGAATTCAACCCGCGCCTTTTGTAACTTTTACTTTCTTTATTCCTAAAAACATTGTAGCTTCCACTCATTAATATATTGGAAACCCAAGGAGCTAGTCATTGTTTTGAATGGACAGCTTTATGCCAGACATAAGTATTGCTTGGCACAGGGTCTTCCTTTAATTGCATTATACAAACATAACAGAAAATTGACCCAAAGGGGAAAACAATTTCATCCTTAGAACGCTCTTCGGACTAAGTACAGGGCTTTTAATTAAATTCCCTATACAAAGTGACTGCCTGTCTCTCATGTTGAGATTAATTGATATCAACGCCATCCTTAAAATCGATAGTTTTCTGCAAAAAAAAAGCAAAAAAGCAAATACCCTATCCCCCACAACAGAATTCAATAAATAATTTGATAGGACTTGACTTCAAACTGTAATCTTTGTCTCATTTGAGCAGAATATAAAGTGAAAAATTGTCGAGGAGCAGCCCCCCACCCCAACGTTCCTATTGCATCACAAATCGTTTGTCATAAGTTGTCATTGCTGCTTTTTGGCGGGTGCTCTGGGGAAACATTGCGAGTCAGGCAGGGATTCAGGCATGTGATGTGGCAGTGCATTTATATCTGATATTAAAGCTGCCTCCACTGACTTTTTTATTTCATTTTTTCAATTATTTATTATTAGTATAATTGGATCCCATTAAAAGCCTCACTCAGGATCACAGTCCCCCTCCTCTCAGCAGTATACAAACTCAGAAAGAAAGTCAGTCGCTCCTGGGAGGAATAAACAATCCCTGGTTCCTCCCCTCCCCTCCCCTCCCCTCCCCACATTGTCCATCAAACTCACCCGGCTGCTCCACCATTGCTGGCCCATGTGCGATTCGGCTGTGCTCACTTTAGCCCTAAGCCGAAGTGGCAGAGCAAAGCGTAAGGTCACAAAGATGATGTCCGTGCCAAACATTTATTTTTAAACTCTTCACCCTGCTTTAATTAAGCCTCAAGCCAAATGCTGTAAAGTGTCCCTGCCGCTCCACCAAATGGGCACCCTTTGAACACAAGGCAAAGCAGCGCTCGCTTGTGAGCATTTAAGATCACCTCGGCGTGCATTCCCCGCACGAGACTGGTACAGTTCTGTTGAGCACATTGCTGGGTTAGCAAACACGGTGCCGATCCTTAGATGATGCTCCGTAACGTCCTTCTGTTCCTCTTGTCTCTAAGAGGCTCTTCCTTCAGACAGAATTTCCCCCTGAGCATGTCTGTTAATTGTAGCACTGAGGCCATTTTAATTTTTAGAGTCTTTGCAGGTAAGATTTGCAAGTCATTCTGAGTTTCTGGGTCTGTCTGTGCTAGCTGCACCTGACTCTGCTTTCTGGGTGTCTGTAGAAACCTCTTATGCGGTCACATCATGAACCCTGTTGATTAGCATATGGAGAAATATACTTTTGCTTCATTGGAATAATGAGTTGTTCCTAACTGAGACACATACACAGGGACCCTCAACTTTGCAGCAGGCTTACTGACCAGCCTGACAAGCTGAGACTCTGCCTCTCTAGGCAAACTACAAAGCCTGTCAGTTTTCCTGGACTTTCCAGAAGAAGATGGGCAGGGGACAGGATAGGGGAAAAGACCACAGGATTTATGCACTATACCATGTTTCACGGAGCGTCACACTTCTTAGTGCCCAAATGTCTTTCTCTTCCACACTGATTTTGTGCCCCCGCATCTGTTGTTAGAAGCAACCTACCTTAGAAATTAAATAAGGATCACGAAGTTGTTGAAGGAATCGAATAAAGCAGACCACAGGAATTCAGTTTCGGACCTGAATAAATGTTTGGTTCCCCTGTCTGGGGCCTTCATTGCATTCCACATTTGAGCCTTGGCAAATTGAGAGACGTGAATGGGCTGTTAGTGTGGGCAGAAAGTTCTTGATTTGCTTTGAGGTTTCTTATTGGTTCATGGCTCTGACATGTGCACGCGAGACGTCTGCAGGAATGCAAGTAGCACCATGAAATGAAATTCCAGTAGGCTTTGTCAGACCTACCGAACACACTGATTCTCATTCAACACAAGGAGGGCTTTGGGGAAGGCGTTTGTTCGATTAAGCCTCCGTTTCTCATTTACCGGACATTTGTATCAGCTACATGTGATGTAGATAAACTGTTTAGCAGAAAATGATCATGCATCTAAGTGCTGGGAAAACTTAGGAGGGTTGGAAATCAATGTTGGGAGGAAGGTGGCTAAGTTCAGGTATGGCAGATTCACATCACTGTTTGTGATGTTCTCTAAATGGTCAGAGCCTGGATCTGTTCTCAGCTGCACTGGTATGAATCTAGAATAATTCCTCTGATGTCTGTAGAATTACACTACTATAAAGCCAGTGGATGTATGTCTTGGGATCATGGTTGATATTTTAAAAGCCCTCTGCAGGTTTGGATGCTGAATTCCCATGGATTTCAGTCCGAATTTTTAGGTCTCTCTGGGT
Organism: Crocodylus porosus; assembly: GCF_001723895.1. Lineage (NCBI taxonomy): Eukaryota > Metazoa > Chordata > Crocodylia > Crocodylidae > Crocodylus > Crocodylus porosus. Next base: position 10,460,931 of record NW_017728886.1, on the reverse strand, counting down.
GCAGAAAATTCAGGGTCATTAAAGCACTCCCAGGCACACATCTATGTGTACACCTGTGTTGGAAACAAATTTTGCCTGATGAACAGCCCAGTTCAGGCAAAATCTGCTCTGCTCCCCTGGGTGCCAGCCCTTAGCTGTCCCAGCTCTGGAGGCAGCTCCAATCTGCCAGGGCAGGGGGCAAAGGTGTCCCAGCTCTGCAGGTAGCTCCCTGCTAGCTGTGAGGAGATCAGAGCTGGCCTTGAGCCCAGGGAGCTGTCTCAGGTTGGTGGATAGCTTCTTGCCTGCTGCATGCAGATTGGGGCCAGTCATGCTCTGTACAGGGCAAGGGAGAGCTGTCTTGGGTCAACAAGCAGCTCCCTTCCTGCCACATGCAAATTGGGCCCGGATCTGCCCACGGCAGGCAGGAAGCTGCTCTCCCCATTGGTGATGTATAGGGGGTGCACATGGGTGCACATGCACCCCCTGAGACTGGTGGTGCACGCCCTGAAAGAAGCGCTGCTGATACTGCCAGTGGTGCCTACCAGCGGTCACTGCTTCCCCCCCCCCACCGCTGATGCTGTCGATACTGCCGATTGGTTGACACTTGCCACCCCGCCCCGCCACCGACATAGCTGCCACTGTCTGCAGGAGCTCCCCACTCGCCACTGCCACACCCCACTGCCACCACCTGCAGGCAGTCGCCATGCCCACCCAGCCTCCGGGGGCATGCATCATGACTGTCCCCCACACTACACAGCAAGCAGCTGGCCCTGATTGGTGTGTGGTGGGTAGGTAACTGCCTGCTGAGCTGGGACAGCTCCCCCTGTTCCCTGGAGCCAGCCCTGATCTCCCCACAGCTGGCAGGGAGCTGCCCAACAAGCTGGGACAGCTCACTTCCCCCTGCCTACTGTGGTATTCCTGCTGCCTAGGCTAACCAGGAGCAATTCGCTCCTGGTAGGCATCTGTGTGTGCGCTTCGGTGCATTAAGTTAAAGTGCCATTTTCTAGTACCTATTATATCTGTGGGTACTAGCAAACACTGCTTTAAATTAATCTACTGTGCAGTAATTGCTGTGCATGTGTAGACGGTGACACTTTATTGCACATTAATTTAATCTAATGTACAGTAAAGCACCTTGAGTAGATGCACTCTCTGAAAATCTTCACCTGGCCCAGCATCTAAATTATAGGGCTCTGAAATCAGCAGCTTCCTGATTTTATTTATTTATTTATTTATTTATTTTAATAAGTCATTTGTACTGGGGCCCAATCCTGCCAGCTCATCATATAGGGAAATCCTATTAAGATCATTTGGAGCTGTGCTCATGGATAGCGGTAGGATCAGTTGCATTGTGGCAGGTAAAGAACAATCCAAGAAAGGAACTTGACCACAGACTCCATCTAACACTTACAGAAATATGATTTTTTTGCCCAGAGAAGAACTGTCAGTGGGATTAGGTTTTCATGTTGTTTAAAAAATGGAAACACCTGGTCAAGTACATGGCATAAGTGTCCTTTCTGGGACTGGTTAATTTTTCCAAGGAGAAGATGTCTCCAGTTCCTTAGAAACATGTATCTATTAATGGAAGCCTCTGGGATGACAACATTGACTCTCAGGCAAAGCAGATCAAGAGAAGTAGCCCAAAATGCTGGCATTTGATGTAAGCCCAGATGATAAGTGTTTACAGTATAATAACTACAAGGAGATTTTTCTCCTAAAGAAGTTAACAACAGAGTCATGTCACCATATGTGGTGAGTTTCTAGGAGCTCCTCACCCTCTTCAGAATGGAGGAGGATGATGAACATTTCCTAGTATACTAGACAAATTACTTTATCTCTACAGCAGCACCCATAATGATATTTAAGTGCCTTCTTCAGCCTCTCTTCACTGAACAATATCTCCACAGTCATTCATAGCTCTTTGCAGTAAGAGGTGGCTAGTGATCAAAAATTAAAGTACAATTCCTGATTCAAGCTAGCGATCAATGTAGTTCTAGTAAGTGGATATGCAGTCTTTGACAAAAGATCTATTGTATCAGGCCCTCTTGCCAGGTGTATCATCAAGAGTGCTGTGGTACACTGAGCCCTTAGGCTAAGCACAGATATTCAAAAAGCCCGAGCCTGAATTGGTCCAATGTTTTCAGGTTTGTCTAACCCGCGTAGGTGGAACTGATTTGCAAGTGAATAAATATTCAGTTTTGATTCCAGAAATGCAGCTGCATGCCTGCAGTGGCTCAGGCTAAAAGCTGGGGGTTGCATCAGGAGCCCTCCCTTCCCTTGGGCAGTGGCCGCAATGCTGGAGAGAAGCTGACCCGGGGGGGGGCAGGTCCTGGCAGGCCACTGAGTATGATTGGGGAAGGGTTTAAACTCCCACCCTGGCCTGCAGGGACCCCAGTCCAGGTATGCCTGGAGGGGGAAGGGGGAAGCAACCCTTGCCAAGTTTGTCACTGCGGGAGTGGGGCAGACACTGGCCAGGGCAGTGCCTCAGGTGAAGGGCACCAGGGAGGGGGATTAAACTGCCCTGTCTGCCCCCTTGGGCATGGGCAAAGGGACCCCAGCCAGGGTCTATTCAGCTTTCCACCCCACTGGCCACTTGCACAGCAACCGGGGTGGGGAGTGTGGCCAGAGCCGCCTGGTATGGCTCTGCCATGCACCTGCCTTGCCCAGGGCTGAGCCTGGGTCTGGGGTTGTGGGGCTGAGCCAGGCTGGCCGGCAGACATGGAGGGGCTGCCCCAGGCTAGCCAATGGGGGCAGGGTCCCTCCCAGCCAGCTGAGGCTTGAGCTGGGGCCACAGGAGATATACACCCAGATTGCTCCTGGCTCCCCACACCCAAGCCAGGCCAGCCTGTCATGGAGCTGCAGCCAGCGGAGAAGGGCCCTGCTCCTGCAGCCCAACCTGGACCTGCCTGTCCACGCCTGCCCGCCCACCCTCAGCAGCACCCGTAGCCAGCCTGGCTCAGCCCCAGGTGAGGTGGGTGGATAGTGGGGCCAGCCCAGGCCAGACCACAGGGGCAGAGCCCTTCCCAGCTGGCTGCAGCTCCAAGACAGCCTGGCCCAGCGTGCATGGGCATCGGCTGGCCAGGCAGCGGTACACAGGCGATGATGCTACAGCTGCATGCAGGTACTTTGGCAGGATGAGTTCTTCTTGCCAGCAGCTGCCTGGGCTGGCTCAGAGATGCCAGTGGGCCTGGAGCCTGGCAGCTGTCCACCACGGGGGCTCGTGTGCCCACAGCCAGCACCACTGCCACATACCCTGCATGGTGCTTACTTGTCCATCATACGGCAGCTACATACGGGTGAGCAAACACCATGCAGGGGATACAACAGTGGTGGTGGCAGCTGTGGGCACATAAGTCCCTGTGGCAGGTGGCTGCCAGGCTCCAGGCCCGCCAGCACTTCCAAGCAGCCACAGGCATGAAGGACTTGTCCTGTGCAGCCAGTAGAGGTGCCAAGGCCCTCGCCCACATCTGCAGCAGCACTGCCTCCACACCACTGTCCAGCCAGCTGCTGCCCATGCATGGGCAGTCTCGGAGCCACAACCACCTTGGAAGGGCCCTGCCCCCACAGTCCATCCTAGACTGGCCTCGCTATCCACCTGCTTTGCCCATGGCTGAGCCAGGCTGGCTGTGGGCACTTCTGAGGGTGAGCACCGCTTGTCCCCTCTCCCCCATTGCCTGAGCCACAAGCGCTCACTCTTGGGGTGGGGGGCGGGTACCAGTGCTCTCAGGGGATGCACGTGCACCCCCGTGCATCCCCTACACATTGCCTATGAGGTAGGCAGATGGCAGGGCTATGCCACCTGGTTCTGGCCATGCCCCCACTCCTGTTGCTGGAGCCAGTTAGACCCCAGCTGCATTCCCCTGGGGGGAGAGGGGAGGGAGGGGTGGTGAACCCCCTCCTTGCCCCTTTGCTTTAGAGGCCATGCCAGCTGGCATCTAGCCACACCCCCACCCCTGCTGAGGCTAGAAAGAGGGGTGGGGCCAGCCCTGCTCTCTGGAGCAGACAGCACTGCCTAACCCAGGGCTGAAAAGCATGCTGGGATGCTGGGAGACTCTGATTTAACTTAAGGCAGGAAGGGATCTGGGACACAAGTTCCATAAACCAGTATGACCCAAATCAGTTAAGTCTGATACTACATTCAATCAAATTTATCTTAAACCAGTTTTGGCCATTTTGAAACTTGTTTATGTACACTGAACTTCTGTTCTGTTACAGGTTTAAACCAGTTTCTGAACACATAAACCGGTTTCTGTGTACCTTCTGGTATTGGGTACGTCACTGTGGCAAAGTACAGCCATTGAAACATCCCCTGGCAAAAGTGCTCTACTCAAAGCACTGTAAGTTAGACAGGAAGTGAACTGAACATTTGCTGTTGTGGGGACGGGGTGTGCGCAGCCTGCCTGCACTGGCCACTGGGCTGCTCCCGCACACATCCCACGAGGTTGCCAGAGCTACCCCTCTCCCTAGCCCCATCCCCCTGCCAGCTGGTGACTGTCAGCAGTGGCTGGGGGGGAAAGGAGTCCCGCACTATGAGGGGCCTCCCCACAACTTGCTGGCTGGGTTCGGGGGGGGGGCGGGGCTGGGCCTGCATGGAGTGGCTTCCTCCCCTTCCCCCCAACTTCTTGACAGCTGCAGCCAGCAGCTTGAGCATGACACAGCCCAGTCTAGCCAGGGCTGCCAAATGGAAAGGGCTCTGGAGTCTGTGTCCCCACAGCAACCCATTCGAAGCAGTGGTGTGATGCTGCTACAGACGTGGAGAGACCCGGGACCCCTTTCCCTGCAGCCCTGACATGGACCTTGGAACTCTCCCCCTGCAATGTCCCCCAGCCAAGCAGCGGTGCACTGCAGCCTAGCCAGCACAGCTGCCAAGAGAGAGACCCCTTCCCCCAGTCCTCCCCTCCTCCCCCCACCTCCCACCAGGCTGGGCTGGGACCAGAGATTGTCACTGACTTGGGTCAGTGACACCCAAGGGAGTGGAGCTGGCCGTGTGCAGGGGCAGAGCACAGGATCTCTGCCCGAGGCCAGAGCAGCCTTGTGCAATGCTGCCTGGGATGGTAGCGATCATGCCCTAGGTTAACCCTTGATGGGATCTGGCACAGACATTCAATAAAGCGCTCTAACAGAAAGCACTTTAGGGCACTACACATCCATCCAGGGTTAACTTAGAGTAGGATCCATCACTTTTTAAAGTGCTTTATGTGCCATGAACATCTGCTCTGTTATGGCTGTAAAGTGCTTTCTGCGTGCTTGAAGCACATTAAGTGTAACATCTGTACCTGCCCTAAATTCCTCTTTACAAGGTAAACTGGTTCCAAGGATGGATTCAGTCTGGGTTACAGTTATTGGCATGTGGGAGAGTGTAGACCCATCAAGGACAGACTGAGTGAGCCGAGATGAATAGGCTAGTGATCACACCACAGCTGATAAGATGACCCCAAGTACAAACAATGATCATATGGCATGACTCAGATTTTCACTGGTCCCTGCTGGTTTGCCCAAAAGATAGTTACCTCAGATAGCTAGATAGGAACACAGAAGAGTTTGAATCTGAACTTTATAAAACACAAAAGCATATGCACGGTGTCTAGAAGTTGCCTTGCTTACAAGGATGGATGCTGGGGTATCTGAGGCCTTACTACCCAGTAGTGACCATGACTGTATATTCTCTACTGCATGTAGCTGCTATTGGTAATTTTGATTGCTAATATCCTACTAAACTGGTGTATAGTTTGGAGGAACCTGCTTTTCCTTGCCCCATAGTTGTCCAGAAAAAATTAGCAAAAGATGTCTGGAATAACCCTGGGTATAAGACCTGGACTAGAACAAACGATGCAGATGGGCCCGCACCAGATTCCACTGGCTCCAGGTCAGCAAGGGACAAGGGTTACAGTCCCCGAGATCAGTCTGAGAAGTTACAGTACAGGATACACACAGGATTTCCTAATCCTGCCCCATGGATCAGTCTGATGGAAGTTTACAAGGGACCTGTTAGGTTCCTACAGCCCCGTACCAGGGCACCCTGTCTTGCCCGTTTCCTTTTGGCAGGGAGGCTAAGTCCTGGTCTCTGGGCCTTGTTAGCTACATGTTGTCTGGAGTTTGCAGGATGAGCCCCTCTGCATTACATGTCCTTTTCTCCTACAGTGGTTGCCTTATGCCTTCTGCTTGCTGGTTCTTCTAGCCATTTTTTTGCTGCTGCTGCCATTGACTCCAGTCATGGCCTGTATCTCTGCTTAGCTTCAAACTAAGCTTCCTTGCTCCGGTGCTTAGGCTGCCTCTACTTAATTTTCCTCTTACGGCCACCTCCAAGCCTGTTCCACAAACTCACACCATCGCCTGCCTCCCAGGTGTCACATTGGATAACACATTGTCCTGTCCTGGCTAGATGCTGAACCAGATTCTTGACTCATAAAATGACCTGCAACCTAGTCCTTTCCCTCCATCACTTTCTGGGGTCAGAGGTACTAATGCAGCAGTGAGACTGCAGGTTCATTGTGGGATTTTCTGTATCAAAGCTGTTCCCTTCCCATCGCTCCCCTCCTCAGACCAAAATATGACTTTTAAGCCCAGTGAACGTTGCAGCTATTTTTAAACTGAGGTAGAGAAAAAGAATTTGTTTAGTAATGAATCCCAGTTGCTCCAAGTCCATGAATACTTTAATTGGCTTCAACGTTAGGAAAGCATTAGAAAAGCTGATTTCTGTGACTCTGTGCATCTGGATTTTTCAATTTTTTTGAAACATGCTTAATCCTGCTAAAGCCTTTACATTTATTTCTATGTTTCTAAGATGCTCCCTTTCTTATTCTACATACATTACATTTAGTATTAAAATGTGACAAACAAAAGCTAAAACAGAATGGACTTGCAAGTAGTTGATAATTAATTATGGAAAAATTTTGAAAAGGATGGCTTATCCAAGTAAGAAATTATTTTTGCTGCCAGATATATGGGTTTGTTCTAGAAACCACAATCAATCTGTCACTGGGTGAGGGGGAGGGGGAACTGTAAAATGAACTTAGCCATCTGAGCTCATTTTCAGTTTAAAAAACTGAAAAGCTTTGGAGTATAAAATATTCTCTTTTTTTTAATGTCAGTAAATAAGTTGATCTGTTTATATAGTTTTCAATACAAGTAAACTGCTTGCCATTTAAACAAGTTCAATCGGCTGTGAAAATTGACATTTTTAACCATAAAATCAGACTTCATCCTACCATGATATTAAATATTAAGGATTCAGTTAAAGGACAGTATACATTTCAGAAACCTGCCTGGGGAGATGAATGCCAATTTTTGCCATTCACAAATAACTACAAAGAAATGGCCCCGTAGCTTGGGATCTAGTATACTTTGCATATTTATTCCAGCATAGTAAATCAGCATTGCTCTACAAAGACATTCAAGCTTCGCATTCATCCAACACACAGCAGAATATTTCCTCAAACAAACGTATCCGTCCAAGAACTGGGCCGACAGTGAGGACAGGTGAAATAAGGAATATTACAAACTCATCCTTTCTGCCATCAATGCAGTATGGTGACTAAAGGCCTAATCCTGTGAGGTGTTGAAGTCAGGGGAGCAGAGGTAGTCAGCACCTGGCAGTTGATTTTCAGCACCTTGCTGCATAAGGAGAGATGCTTTCTATACTGGGAGATAGCCTGCTGGGGGATGACAGACCCTGATGCACAACCGCACTAGGACAACCTCTCACACAACTAATTACAGCCTCTTTTTGACAGCAAACCATTGTGTTGAACCAGGGCAGGTGGAGCTGGCGTGATTCCTGCCTTTCCCTGTTCACCTTCGGGTTCAGAGCCGGTGCACCCACCTGGCGTCAGGGCAGCAATTGGTTTCTGGCACTGGGGCATTCCCACTGCAAGAGACCCCGGTGAGGCCATGCGCAGAACCTGCTTGGACTCCAGAGCTACGCCATGAACTTCAGCCCATGTTCTTTGGCTGTGTCTCTGTCCAGTTTTGGAAGGAAAAAATATGTGCTGCTCCAAGTCATGCTAACAACTGCCACGTTTCTTCACAGATCAACGCCCAGGAGGTTTTCCCTGAGTCAATAGGGTCCCCACTGCGTACGAGTTTTCCTTCTGAATAAGACCGAGAGAAGTGGTGCAACAGCAGGCTTACCAGGCTGCATAAGCAAGACGATACGGAAACGAATCTCCGACTAGTGAGCCTTTGGGTTTTTTGGAGGCCTGAGCCTGCCCCGACATTAAAGTTCTGTGATGTTTCTGTAATGCAATTCAGTCCAGAGCATGAGCACCTTGTCCTTCATGCTTTCATTTAAAAACAAAACCCCTGTCATGATTGAGGATTGTAAACTAGCATTATCACAAGGTATCTGAAGATCTGCTGCAAAGGTTTCATCTCTCTGCTTGGCATCTACATGGTAAATATTATACTGATAAGGAGGACAATTTTTTTTTTTTTTATGTTCTCTCCCTCCCTGTTGCTGCGGGTAGGTCAGTCTGGGAAACTGAACTCACGTGGGTGTTAAGTGCTGCTTCCTGGTGGCACATTTGCTTTCCATGATCTGCACTTGCTGCCTACTGGCTTCCAGGCTGAATTGGCTTTTAAGTACCTTAAATGGCTGGGCACTTTTCAACTTCAGAGACCACATCCCTCCTCATGAATTACTGCTATTTCCACAATCAGCTGAAGAGCCTGTGCTGGAACCCGCTCCTTTTTGCAAGAGAGGGTGCTCATCTATCAGGAGCCCTGGCTCTGGAACCAGTTCCCAGACAAAACACATCCAAAATATCTATTTGACCTTCCCGGCATGCTGCAAGGTGCATCGGCTTATTTGGGGCTCTTTGGAGAGAGGGGCCTGAAGAGGAGGAGGGTGCTGTGAGGAGCTGAATTCTGCAGCCTGGGGAGGAGGAAAGCTGCTGGTTGGCATGCTGTTTTCTTGCAGAGAGGTAGCTGGCTGTATTAGCGTGAAATCAGGCAGAAGGCAGCGCAGGGTGGTGTCTTAGAGACAGGCTCATTCAGAGAGGCATACCGTAGTGCTGAAGTGATGTTCTAGCTGTGATGGTCCAAGAAGCATGCCAGAGGCTAGGACTTTTGTGGGCAATCTCTTTCATTGGCCCAAATGCATGGGAGAGGGGCATAAGCTTTTGCAGGTGACAGCCTACGTTACCAGCAGGGAGCCAGGTTTTCTGTTTGCCACAGAAAAACACAGTAAAATGTGGATTTTGACATGTTAAGGAGAAAAACTTGGATTTTCTGTTTTTAAGGAGAAAAAAGCAGGAAGCGGTGGGTTTCCCCTCGCAGGCTGGCAGAGTTCAAGCCTGCAAGGGGCTTGGGGGAGCAGGAGGAGGGTGGTCAGGTGGGGGGGTGCCGTGTGCATGTGCACACGTACCCATGCACATGGCAGCCAGGCTGCCTGGAGAGCAGCTCCTGCAGGTAAGTCAGAGGGAAGGGGGATTGAGGCTCCCATAGTGAGGGAGGGAGGGGGACTTGGGCAGGGCTAGGGCTGCTGCCCAGCTGTATGGTGCATGGGGCTTGCAGCTCGGGCGAGGATTGGGATGGAGCCATGAATGCCGCGTGCCCCTGGAGGCTGGCGGGGGCATGGTGAGCTCCTGCAGGCAGCAGTGGCAGGAGCATGGCGGCGGCAAGCAGGGAGCTCCCGCAGGTGGCCACAGCGCTGTCGTTGGAGGCACTGCCAGAAGCCCTGCTCTGCCATGGTAAGGTGCCCCATGCCTGCCTGGCAGCACAGAGTTGTGGAGCTGGAAGGTGGCAGCCCCCTCTGGCAGGGCTGTAGGGCCCAGGGGAGTTAGGGGCACTGGCAGAGGTGGGGGGCTGCGGGTGAGGAGCAACGGCATGAACAGGGCACCGACGATCAGGGTTGCTCAGTGCCAGAAAGTAGGTGGGGGGTGGGGAGGGGCAGCTTCAGTGGGACCGCATCCTGATAAGCGAAGGGGGCAGGGGGAACACTGATAAAAACCCAAAATCAAATGCCAACATTTATAGGTATTTAGAATCTATTTTATTATAGTGATTGAGGCACTGGTAGACTTCCAAATTGCTTTAAAATGGAGTATCAATAAATCATTATGTTCAGCTGATACATATATATATATATATATATATAGTGGTATTTCATTTTAATTATGGAAAAATGCAGATTTAGGGGTTTTTTAAATTAGAAAATTTGCAAGGGTTTTTATCAGAGAATTTGTGATTTTTAAACAGAGAAAACCAGGGTCCCTGCATCAGATGTTCTGTTGCAGTAATATGTATCAGGGCCCTAATGCACCCCTCTCTGTGACTAATAAACCAACAAATGAGCCTCACCCAGGGCTTTCCTGTGAACCAAGTGTATGGGGCAGCACATTGTCCTACAAGCAGCCCAGAACACAGATCTCCTCTGGGCTTCCTGTGACACTGTCCCGGGCCCAGCTCGTGTCCCAGGTGTGGTGGCCGACATGTTGGAGGGGCACAGACACGTTCCACCCCGTGCCGCGTGGTTAGCTTAGATATCCCCCAGTTGCCCTGTAGAGGCATGCAGGATGAGCTGCAGGCTGCCCCATGCCACATACACAGAACATTTTAGTCAAGTTTTCTCAATCTAGTCATAAATAAAAAGCTCCTGTTGGAAAAATCACTGCAGATGCAGCAGAGAACAGATTTGATTTTAATGTAAAATCAGAGTAAAGAGCCTGGGATCCTGCAGAACCTTGTAAAAGGCTGTGCCATGTGAAGACATTTATGCTTTCATTTGCGATGGGTTTCTGATAGGCATGTCCCTCGTGTTTGCTTATCTTGTGTCCTGTAGAAAACCATACGCTCTGACTATCCTGAACCCTGTGTCTTTAATCTTGTCCAGATTTAAGCAACCAGAAAAACATGCAGTTGAAACAGTGCAAGGCTGGGACATTCTGGGATTTGGAGCATCCCACGCTGGGGCCAGCGCGGGACAGACGAGGGCACCAGGAATGTTTGTTCTCTTTAGCTCAACAAAGAGAAATTTAAGAGGCGCCTTGAAGTGGGTAAAGAAATTTCTGACAGTAGAAGGGTCTTTCATGTACCAGATTAAGGGCTTGCTGGCACAGGAGACTTAGTGTACAATGCCCTGGAGTGGGAATGTACAGCTACTTTAGGCTAATTCCTGGGTGGACAATTTTCACTTGTACCATGTACAAGGTGGCTCACTTACTGTCTAAGTGAAGTAAGTGACCTTCCACAGAGGCTCTCTGTAGTGCATATAAAGACTGTCTACATGGGCAGTCAGTAGGATTATTGGTTTGCTGTGAAATTACATCCAAGCCTATGCACGCCAGCTTCTGTGTGGAGCTACCCCTAAGACATCACACAGGCTGCTGGCTGGAAGCTAGCACTCTCTACGTTCAGGTAAGAAACCAGACATATGTGTTCAACAGTAAAGGTAATAACACAGTGGAGCAACCTAGCTGGGGGTGTGGTAGATTGCCCATGACCTGTTGTCTTTAAATAAAGGCCGGGTGTCTTTCTAGATAGGTAAGGCTTAGTCCACTGGTTGTGATGAGCTCGATGCCAGAATCGCAGCATGAGGTTCTCTGGTGATAAGAATGATTCTCCTTTTTAGTTTTCAAATCTAAGAAGTATTCAATGACGTGTCATCACTGTGCACACTTAAGAAGTATGTGTCTGCAGCAGGGCCTGATGAAAAGGCAGGTCCCCCCTTCACTAGTGTTTTCATACATTTTGAACCCCCAGGAATATCCACTAAGGAAAATGGAAGAACCTGATCGAAACCTCTGAATGAAACAGCCCCTCAGACACAGAAGTGGGGGCTGATCATGGACCTGAATGTCAGGACAAATCCCTGCCTTTTTATTGCATACAGCACAGATCTAGAAGCAGATGCTCTCGAACCCCAGCCTGTTCTAGACCCTTCCCCAAGTACCCTGGTTGTACCTTGCATTAATCCTTACTTCTCAGGCTTAGACAGCTCCAGTGAAGATGTCTCCTTTGCAGAGCCTAGCACTGCCTTAGTGCCTAATTTTTTTTTGCTAGTCTCATACATGTGTGATGCACTATCAAACACCCAACAGCATTCTCTCTCTTTATAGCTTTCTCTGCTCCTTTGCATGTATACAAACCATAATTCCTGAAAGCAAACAATCCTCTTGTTTCATTTAGCATTTGAAATGGGCATCCAGCCAGTTATGTTCATGCCCTATGTTTGGCCTACAGGCGTTCTAATTTTTTCCTTGTGGCCTCATTACAGCCATCTCTTGTCATCACAATGCAAGATGATAATGTAAAAAAAATACAATTAGTTATTAATGTTTTGTATTCAGATTGCTTTTATTTATATCAGCCATAGGCCTATGTATATAGGATTAGGGAAGGGGATTTTCAGAAGACAAGGTGGTCAGAGAGTAACTCTCCTATACTTTCTCTGTGTTTATGTGATCAAGCTAGCTACTTCCAGACAGTGGAACTGTGGAAGGTCAGAAGTGTATGAGCACTACTTTTGGACTTATAATTGAAACATGGACACACAAGTTAGCTTTCATCCACATGATACACTTAGGCTTCATCTACAACGATAACAGGAAAGAAATAGCGACAAGGACTTTACCATAGGCTAGCAAATAGAGTAGCTAGCTACCCCAGGTTCCCAGCAGGCTTGTATAACCCATGCTAAAATCTCTGTCTCTGTTTCACCACCAATATGACCCAGGTTGCATAGGTTAAAGCTCATGCAGGTCAGCCCATCCGTGCTACATTAATTCCTCCAGTTGCAGCATACACATACCCAGAGGACTGAGTTCCTTTGGGACAGTCTTAGTGGTCCCTAATTAGCTTAGATACCATGGCTGTCAGCCCTTTCAAAAATTAGAGACAGATCAAATTATATTTGGTAGCTAATGTTATGGGGCTGAATTCATCCTTTCCCTAATTCCATTGATTTCAATAGAACTGTGGCAGAAATCTGTTTGATGTGTGGTCTGCTTTTTTACACTTGTGAATTAATTTATTGTTGGAGTGTAGTGGTAAAGTGGCCAGGGGCTTTTGCTGTGGCTCTGGAAGCATAACTTCAAGTCCTGCTCCAGACTTGTGCCAAAGGCTGCCCCTAGTTGATCCAGCTCTGAATAACTACCCACTCATTCATGTTAGTGAGTCGAAGGCATGTTGATATGATGGTACGCACATATGGCAGACTCAGCACTTGTTGAAAGAGGGGAGTTCATGTATAGTAAATAAGGACAGGAACGTACAGCCTTCTGACTACTCTGTGCTAGTTCCTTTTCATGTGCACCAAGTATATTGGCTCACTTCCTCATAGTCCATGCTCTCCAAACCTCTTATCATTCTTGTGGCTGTCATCCAGTTTCTCTACAGTTTGTCTATATCTTACTTAATGCATGGTGTCCAAAGCTGGACACAGTATTCTGGGTGAGTCCTCACTAGCATTGGGTAGAGGGCAGTGCTTAGATCCTATATCTTACATGCAACCCTTTCTTAAGACGTTTCAGTTGTCATCTTTCTTTTTTGCAACAGCCTTACGTTGTTGACTCAAGCTGTTGATTCAGCTTGTGACAGCTGAGATCCTTTCCTGCATCACTCTCTAACCAGATAGTCCCCATTTTATTTTTGTACATTTGATTTCTCCTAAGTACAGCACTTTGCAATATCTTCATTGAATTTTCGATGAACGGTAGGACTGGTTGAGGAATGAGAATTGTTTTATGTGACAAATTTAAAATGCAATGCTTTTGTGCTGTTCAAAACGTTTCCTGACATTTTCCGATAGTTCAATAAAAACATTTTCTACTTTGTTCCCTGACAGTCTGTTCCTTTTGAAAGAAGGGGGGGGACGAGAAACCCCAAATCAAAAGAATTGCGCTTTGATTGAATTTTATTTTAGTTCAGAAAAAGAATTTTTCCTGAGTATGTTTCAACGTGTATTTCTGTTTTAAACAATGCCTTTTACAAATGACAACATCAAAAACTCTGGCTTGTTCCTTTTTTCCCCCCCCCAAAAAATATTCATATAATTTGAAAACTCTCTTTTTTCACTGAAAGAATTTTGACAATCCATTTTCAGCCTGCCTTAATCTTTAATGACCTCTGCTTTGAATGTATCCTAGTACGTTTTGAACATAAACTCTGACATGAACTGGAAGAATGTACCGAAGAATCACAAAATGATTAGGTAGTTGGAGGAATTAATTTATGAGAAATGATAGTTTCCCAAAGGCAGGAGCTGTTTTCCTCACTGTAGAGTGCTCAACACAATAGGGCCCTGACTATGACAGTGGCTTGTGGATACTACTGCAATATAGAAAGAACAAAATTAGTATAGTCTGGCTGCAGCTAAACTCCAGTATTTAGTCTGAATAGCAGAAGAAATTAATGGATATATCAACTAAACTGTGAAATAATTTCCAAATCACTTCCAATATTTTTAATTTAGATTTGTAACACCAAAAGGTGGGCTCTAGAAACAACGCAGCCACTCAGCCAGGTGTCTGCCTCCTCTAAATCCTCTGAAACCATGACAGGAGAAATGAGGCTGGCCAACAAACTATAACAAAATGTCTTCTACCGATAATGTAGATTAGTAATAATCTTTTTAATATCCCTAATTATACACCATATCTGTTGCTAAGTGACTGCTTTTTGCCTAATTCAATCCTGAGGTCATTTACTTGTGCAACACGCTTGGAGTTCGTGCAGTGTCTCCACGAGTGGCTTGTGCGTTTATAAAATAATGGCTTTCCACTGCCGATTGAGTTATTCCCTTAGCTCAGTTGGAAGTGGCCTTGTCCTTTAGGTCTTGAGATGAATGCCTTCTTTTGGGAGAAGTGTATGGCACACCAGTAAAGTGTAAGTTGTGTTTGCCATAGTGCTTTGGATGTTTTATCTATGTAGACCTTATACGTTATAATTAGGGACCTGCAGAAATCACAAAGTCCAGCATTGCATTGCTCATGAAATTGGGCAATGCCTGTGAAGTCCATGGTGGGGACAAAAAAAAAAGCTTACTGGAAATAAAATGCTTGCTCCCCAGAGGGAGCCAGCCAGCAGTCCTCATGGTGCTGTGGCCTGGTCACACAGCCCACCAGGGAGGAGGGGGGCTGCTGGTAAGAAGGAGAGCCCGAGATGACTCCCGCCCCTGC
Source organism: Crocodylus porosus (assembly GCF_001723895.1). NCBI lineage: Eukaryota > Metazoa > Chordata > Crocodylia > Crocodylidae > Crocodylus > Crocodylus porosus. Next base: position 10,445,836 of record NW_017728886.1, on the reverse strand, counting down.
TGCTGATTGGGTGAGAGGGTTGCCCCTCTCCATCAATCGCAACCAATCAGCAATAAGGGGTGGGGATGTATGATGGGCAGCTCTTGCAACCAATCAGCATGAGGGGTGAAGCTACTGGGGCCCCATCATGATAGCCCACAAAAATGGTGGCAAGCCCTACGATCTCCCCACAAAATTGGCCAGCCACCTCCTCCCGTTGGGTAACTCCCTAATTATAATGGATTTGAGTTTCTTACAGCAGTTTTCATAGTATCACATGTCTGTGTGTCCTCCTCTGCTGGCAAAGCTTCTAGCGCATATTTCCCAGACTGAGGACAATAATGGGGCAGCTTAAGTGTTTGAAATGTAATAGCTCTAAACAGTAGGCTGGCTCTTTCCCAGGAGAACTGGTTTAGCAAGAAGAAGTTGCCTAGCAACAAAGTCACCTGGTAGAAGATTGTGATCATCTGTTGGGACTTATCAAAAGGTCTAATGACAGGGGTTTAGAGGACTATAAAGGGGCAGGGCCTGCTCCAGTATTAGGCCATGTTTACCAGGTCAAGATGAGGGAAGCTTGATCAGGCATGGGGAGACCCTGCCTTCCTGAACACGGATGGACGCCCATGGGCTCCCAAGGAAAGGGTGAGTCAGGGTATTGCTTTCTGAATGATCTTGTGCTTTAGGGAAATAACAATGGTGTCTTTACAAGCTTGATGCAAATCCTTGTGTACGGGGTTGTATGTATGTGTGCATGCAAGTGTGTAGTCATGTACAGCTGAAGAGCTGGGCAGGAGTTCAGCATGCCCACATCGCTGTAGCCAAAAGAGCAGGTATGTTTAAGCTACAGAGGTGTGTGAGGAGGTAGCACTAGGCCTGGGAGCCAGGCACTTGGGCTACTGGTTCCAGCTCTCAGGAGCAAGTGCTAGACAAAGTATCTGCACCCCACGCGTACTCTGAGATCCCAAGCCAAGAGCAATGCCTGGACTTTAAGACTCTAAAACCACACGGGCCCAGTGAATTGACTCCCAGCATAGCAGTTTGATGAGTATATAAGGAGTGCAGATTGACCTTGCAGCAACCACCCTGCCACGTTCACTGGTTATTCCACTTAAGGATCATAGCTGATACGGTTACCATATATCCAGTATCAAAAAAG
>NW_017728886.1:10417053-10444601 GCF_001723895.1 Crocodylus porosus | reverse complement strand
GGGCAGCGATATGCCTGTGCCCTGCCTCTGCCCCTCATTCCTAAGCCACAGCCCCCCCCAGCTCTGCTGCTGCCTCTCACTCCTGACCCGCAGCCCCCTGTCCCCCCAGCCCTGCTGTCTACACAGCTCTCTCTCTTTCTCTCTCACCTGCCAGCAGCTGCTTGGGCCTGTGCACAGAGCATGTGATCCCCCAATAGCCAATCACCTTCCCCCGCTGCCCCCAGACCCAAGCAGCCAAGCTGCAAGTGCCAGGGAAAAGTGAAGGCAAAGCAAAGACTTGGACATTTGCTTGCATTTTAAAAACCCGCCCGGACAGAAAACAGGGAACCAACAAAGAGGACAAGTCCAGGAAAACCCAGACATATGGCAGCCCTAGCCTACTATGGCTGCCAGCTTTAGGTTAGTTGGTAAACGTCTATGCTGAGCTCACTGCTCTGACACCTGAGGGCTTTCAGCCTTATGAAGAACTGTAAATGAAGGGCAGGGAGTAGACAAAAGGATGGAGTCCTCTTTTGAGGTTTTAACAGGACTTATACCTCCAGACCTGTACAGCGCACAGTTTCAAGAGCTGTGGCTGCTCTCTGGTTCTTGCACCGTGAAAGCCCAGTACTTTCTGGCTGCCAAGTACAATGGGCCTTGTGAATGGGAAGCATCTGCAGCTGAGGCTGGTTACTTATCTCGAGAACAAACCCAAGAATGAAGTGAGGGTTTTCTTGCTGTATTATTTGGATTATTTTGTTCTGTTGATTTTCTAATCCATTTCAATCATTGGGTTTATTGGGTTAAACTCACTGGTAAATCTATTGGGTTTACCATGATCGGAGGCATCAAGCTATGTTAAACCGGGGATGGTTTCTTTCTCTCTGTTTCTCTTTCGGCACTTCCCCCTACAGCGTGAGGTGAACGCGTTTGTGATACGCCAGGCCACTGACTGGGCACATATACAGTGTTGAGGATGGCCAGCTGGTCCCGAACGTGTGACCACGAGTGTGCAAGTGAGAAAGGAGAAGTTTTCATTCTTTGGTTATGGTGCTGTGTTAACTGGCAAAGCTTTGCTGCCCAGCCTCTAGTGGCATTATGTGGTTTTTTTTTAACTTTTGTAAAATAAAGGTTTAAAAAATCTAAAGAAAAAAATCACTCTTAAGTGACATGTTACATTTGGCCCATACTAAATTGGTAGACTATGAAGCAGTGTTAAAGTTAGAACATGCTGGGAGCAGTTGCACATGGAGGGTTAATACCGTTTCTTACCTGCACAGATCTGACTTCCCGCTAGAGGGCTGGCAAGCCGGGGTGTACCTAGGAGCCAGGGCACGTGGGATCTAGCCCTGCTGAGGGCAGGGCGGGAGACAGGACTGGGAGCAGTGCACACTAGGATGCTGGAAGATTGCAAATGGCTCATTTTATTGAGCAGACTAAAGCATCTCTAACACAAGCTAGGTAGCATGGCCAAGAGTTAACCCTTGCTTGAAGTGCCATAACTTTCAGATGCTCAGAGGACCCTTAACATGAGTTAATGAGCTTTAATGAGCAGATGCTCACATTGTAAGTGCCCTTAATATGGTCTAAATATAATATGCAACTTCACCCTTTCTCCCTTTTAGAAAAGAGTTACAAACTACAGTCCCACAAACAGGCTTTCACGCAATAGGATTCCTGGTTTGTCTCTCTTATTTACAGGGAGTACACCTGATCTGGTTTCTTTTTAATGCTCTCCATACAGATACACCTACCAGCTAAATAGCCTACCACAAGTAAAGCTGTCATTATAATGTTTATGAGCCAAGTCAAATTGACTTGGCTGTTTGCTTACAGCTTGGAAGAGCCTCTACTGCCCAAACGTTGATGTAGTTCATGGAATTTTGACTCCTTTTTCAACGTGAATGAAAGTTCAGATGGTCCATTCTGAAAGGTAAAACTCAACTATTTCCCTCTGCACTTGAAGCTGGTAAAAGATCTAATTACAAACGACTTTCTGTAGTAATTACAGTACTTTTTTTGGCCGTTTCTCTGTAGTGAACCACTATATATATTGTTGTCCTTTGAGCTTTCATCTTTCCAGCAAGTGTAAACGGCACAACACATGTAGTTTGCATTTGAATTTACTCTGGGAAGACTGACCACAGAGTGAGAGCATCTCCTGCTCTTCAAAGTCGCTGCTAACGTCCAGGGTGACAGGAGAGCATTTTATCTCCAGCCTTTCTCTTTTCTTCCAGGCATTTCAATTACTTCATTAAACCCAGATAAGAATGTTCTTTTCTCCCCATTCAAGCTTTCCAGTTACTGCTGATAAAGAAATACAGTACTCTGTACTCAGGTCTCCCCTTCTAACTACAGCTTGTGAGATGCAAGTAACACTTCATTTCACAGCCTCATGAATTAAGTTAAAAAGGACACTGCTGTTTATCTGCATCCTTCTTTTGCGAGCAAAGGCAAAGGGTTTCCAAACCAGGTGCCTAAGAGCTAGCCTTCTAGGTACACATACAGGCACACAAGGAGCTGGTTTTGAAAAGCATTCAGTGGTTTCTGTTGTCTTCAGGGACAGCAGCTGACACTTTTGAAAATTAAGCCATTGAGAGTCTCAGTACAGCTAAAAACGGGCCAGCTTTGGTTTGGGGCAAAGCACACTCTTCTATCTGGATGCTGAGGTCACAGATTTTGGCCCCTTCTAGCCCAGCCATGTACCCACATATAGTACTAATTTAAAAATACCCTTATTTTCCTACTTGGTGAAAAGTGCCCTGCCCTATATAAGAGCTTTCTGACTGCCATGCTAATTAAAGGGCATTGTCTTCTTTTCTATCAAGTGATGGGTTTGAGATTTTGTTTCTAGGTAACTATGGAGAACAACCAAGGTTACTTGGGGGTGTTCATTACTGCCATGCTCATCATTGTCAAGATGGGCCTGGTCTGGAACTTGACCTCCTTCCTCAGTATAGAGGTTAGTTCAGGAAACATGGAGCTGGTAACTTGGGAGGCTTATGGTCCCCTAGAAACTTCTCTTTTCTTCTCCTTGGGCACCTCTACACATTCATTAATGCACCTTAGATACTTATAGATGCTTCTTCAGCCTGTACCCAACAGCTTGCAAAGAAGAATTTTTCCAACTATTTGAGTTAGTCTAATAAAAGATACCAGATTTACCAAAAGAACCTAGTTTGCCTGGGTCCTTAGCCCAACATGCCTACAACCTATACCCCTTAATTACTGTACATTTAGTTTAGTACTTGCTTAATAAGGTACTAAATGTGCAGTACCTAGAGTTACTGCGCAGTAGCGCTAGCAGTTTTTTAGCGATGCTTACTGTGCATGAGCCTAATAACACTGCGCAGTAGGCAATTAGCATGGTTTTTGCTGTGACACACTACTGCGCAATGTATTAAGCTAATGCACAGTAAGGACCTTGCGTCGACACTCCCCTTTGTTCTTTGCACTTGAGCAGACTGCAGCCTTAAGAGGCTGAAGCAAAGATGCAAAAACAAATATAAGGATGGATATAATGTTGATTTTCTCTTTACATGAGCCTCTCGTTACCTTGACCAAGAGTGACTGTGATAGATGAGTATGTCTGCAGAGCCCATCCTGTTTTGTGAATGGCATTTTGATTGTAAAACAGTGCTGTGGCTTCACTTGGTATTAAAGCCTCCATCTTGAGCTGAAATATTTCAGAGATGCTGGGGGAAAACTCTGACTCCTAGCAAGGGGTTAGCAATGCAGAAGAAACAAAAGTCATCTTTTCAAATGGAAACAGCCTTAGAATGTCAACTTGCCAGGAGAACTAGTTTTCTCATTCTGGGCTTCAAGTGGGTTGGATCTAACAAATAACCTGAGAAGGGGCTTGAAGTAGTTTCAGAAAGGACTGGCACTTTATAGGAGGAAGACTCTCTCCAGAGCCAGAAGGCAAGACTATGTACCAGGGGAGTGAGTGGAGAAGGATTTTGGACAGCCTGAAAGGACAATAAGACCCAAAGGGCTCTTAAGAAGGATGAAAAGGCTTAGGCAGAAGCTTGTGTATTGCTTTTTCCATAGAGCTGAGGCTGTTTCAAGTTGTGCCTGATAAAACAGTACAGGCGGCCTAGAAATACTATTGCAAAAGCTGAGTGTTATTTGCTTTAATTGTCATGAAGTCCCTTAAGGGGTGAAAATGCAATCCATAGTGATTGCCAGGGTGGGGATCTGGACAGGGCATGCAAGAGTCTAGAGCAGCTGAGCTGAAGGGTTTTGCACGGCAGGAAGGGACACTAGCATTCATGTCTGAATCCTGGACATGTGCCTGAAAGGCCAGATCTAGAGCTTCTCCAAGCAAGCAGGGGACCGCAGCTCTGGCCCGGCTCCTTGCAGCAGTGATAGCCTGGTCTCAAGCTGAGCCAGAGTCATGGTCCCCTGCTTGCACGCCCCTGCCCAGAGCATGCAGACTACAGATCGCAGCTCTACCCTGGCTCTGGTGCAAGCTGCCCCCATCCCAAATTCCCAGCAGCTCTGGAGCAGCCCCCTTCCCTGCTTTGCCACTTGTACTGCTGGCATGGCTGAGGCTGGTCTCCATGGCAGCCCCAGCCTGAGCTTTCCCATGTAGGTGCAGTTGGGGTCTCCATGGAGACTGCAGGCAGGGGTGGCTGGGCAATGGAGTTCCCGGCTGGCTGGATCTGGCCTGCGGGCGGGACTTTTCCTATCTCTGCTCTAGAGGCAGCCTCCCAAGCTCATCTGCTTTACAACAAAGCCATGGCAGGAAAATAGGAGGTTAGGATAGAGAGCATATCAAGTGGACCTGACTGCCAGGGGGCACCAGACACTGGGGTGACACCCCAAGCCTTCTACACTAGCACATTTCCCCTCCTCCCAGAACTTTGCATGAGAAAAACTAGTCACACGTAGTATATTTTCTCAAAATTGAACACTTGCTCACACACTTAGAGACAGAACTTGGAAAACTATGGGTAATGCTCACCAGAGACACCTGCTGTAACAATATCAGTAAGGTGTTCTTTAAGAAAAACAACAACACAGAAATGTCGTAGTACAGGGCACATCATTCTCAAGGTACTGCTCTACCCTGCCTTCTGTATCTACTGCTAGGCAAATGCAGCCCCACCCTCCTCTGCCTCATGGTAACAAATACACCTGCCCATGCCGGTAGCGAATTATTTCTTCTTGTACGCTCTTTGAAAAGAAACTCTCCTGCATGCTCAATCCTACAATTTATACCTCCAGTATCAGATTGCATGGCATACAGGGACAGTTATAAAGTTAAACAAACACAGTCGATTAACTCGCCTGTGGTAATCAGTCTTTTCCTTTTATAACCTAGATACTACATATTGTTTACATGCTTCTCCAAAATTATCTCCCCTGTTCCCTCCGAGGGAAAGAAAGACGGAGCCATTGGATGATTCACCATACACAGAGATTAAAGAGGAACCAGCCACAATCTTAATGTGCCTCACTTAAGTAGATACGACACTTCTTTATAAACATGACAGCATTTAAGAGTTCAGGCTTTAGCAACATAGACTCAACAGACTCTAAGGCCACCATAGGGATTTGTCCCACTTGGTGGCCATGTGCAGATGAAGCTGCCCCAGTGCTAACTGGGAAAGCCACAGGCTATACTTGTGGAGAGGACCCTAGCTTGATATCAAGAGTACGCTCTACTGGAGTGAATCAGTGCCTTCTTTGTGCAGTCTTGACAATTGCACTAGGACAGTGACATCAGTGGCTAGTCATCAGTGGATGGAAGCACAGGAAATTCCAGTGGAGACAAGGTCTTAGACCATGGGTGGACAAAATATGGCCTGCCAATTGATGCTATCCAGCCTGTGGGTGCTGCAGGCAGCAGCTTCAACTCTGGCCTCTGCTGGCACTATGACCATGCTGGGTGGAGGAAGCTCTGCCCACCTGGCTTTGCGCGACAGGTCCTGTGCAAGCTGCGCTTCGGTCCTATGCCTCCGCTGGACCAGTGGCGCCCCACCTGCCTGCATCTTGGAGCTGGTGGGAGCTGCCCCAGGCTCTAGGACCATGCAGCAGGTGCTCCACATGTGCCTGGAGGTGACAGAGCTGCCCCAGCACCTCCTGGCAGGTGAAGCCCCAGCCCCGGCCCCACCTCCCACCTAGCTCCGTGCAGCACTGTGACCCATCCCAGCCACCTGCCAGCTCCTGGATGTAGCCAGTATGGCTCCCATCCTGTGCACCTAGGTGAGGCTGTCCCCAGCACCCTGGGGCTGGGGCTCCTCCTGGGGGAAAAGAGACCCCTAGGCTATGGGTAAACACAGCCTTCATGGCCCTGGCAGGGAACTGGGGCAGGCTGGAGGGGGCTGCTGGGCTTCCCCAGGCTTTGTGGAGACAAGTCTGGATGGGAAGTGGTGAGGGGCAGGCAGGTTTGAGGTGCAGGCTGCTCTTGAGGGGCATGTCAGGGTGCAGGCTAAAGCAGGAGCTTTCTTGTGATTTGAGGGGTGGCTGGATGGTGGCAGCACTCTGCTGGAGGTGGGGGGCATCATCCCTACACTACTAAAAAAACCCATAAATCAGGACAAAAAAATATTTTTTGAAATAAAATTAAAATATTTTATAGTAATGTTTGATTTTTAGCATACATTTTTATTTTTTTTAGCTATAATTTGTTACAATTATATCTTCACCATCAATTTTATATGTGTGGTCCTCAACAGCTCACCAAAACTCATTAAGTGGCCCACCACCAGAAATAATTGTCCACTCTTACCTTTAGACCCTATGAAGTTCAGTCTCCTTCATGGAGGCTGATACCTGTGGGAGTATATACTCAGGCTCACTTTTCATTATTTATTTGTAGTATTATGATGGTGCCTGAAGTCCTTACTCTGCAGTAGATTCCCATTGTGCCAGGCAGTCTAACAGCGCTGGATGGGAGAGGGTCCTATCCCTGATGGCCTTGCAATTGCATCTATAACAAGGACGTTTTAGGAATAGGGGTCACATCTACACGAGCGGCGGACTGAGCAGTTGTTACTACGCAGTCATTTAGTACTTGTTTATGCAAGTACCAAACTGGTGTTACTGCGCAGTAGCATCCCCACACAGTTTTTTTCAGATGCTACTGTGCAGTAGTGTCACGTCACGGTTAGTGCCTGCCAATACTACTGCACAGGACCAACGAGCTACTGTGCAGTAGCATCTCATGTAGATGCACCCAGGGTGTGGGAAAGCCAAAGTAATACTGATTAGGACATGCTACTACAAAAACTGGCTAGTGCACAAGCTGGTGAGTGTTATAGCTGCCTCAAGCTGGGACTGTCGGAGGTGGGAGGCAGGCACCTTTAAAACACATCTCCTAACATTTCAAGTTCATTATATTTCAGTGGACTCATCATTTGGCCTTAGGCTGACACCTGGCCAGTGGACCTGAATGCCCATTCCTGAATGGCAACTCTTGGCTACAAGCCTGTTTTGAAAGTCTTGCTTAAAACAGGGAGGGAAATAAGGCAGAAAAGCTAAAGAAAAGAAGGGAGAATCAGGGATGTTGGTTGTAGCCGTATTGGTCTAAGGACATATGCAGACAAGGTTCTTTGGGTAAATGTGATATTTTTTCTTAGACCAACTAAATAGTTGGGAAAATCATTCTCTGCAAGCTTTGACACAAATGCCATTTTCCAGGCATAGGGAGAATCAAACACACAGGCTATTCCACTTGTAATGGATTTAACAGCTTGTCATTACCAGCTACTCTTTTTGTATAACAAATATTATTCACCTTCCAGGTATACTCTTGCATGCAGAATGTTGATTGCCCTGTTGGGGTTAATTAGCCATTTACATGTGCCACTTCAGACTAATACACTGCTAATAGCCAGCCAGCAGATTTAGGAAAAGTTATTAAGCCCAATATCTATACAAAGCAGAATTACAAATGCAGCCCTATCACAGAGCCATCATGGATGGTCCTAATCTGCAATTCTTATCCTGACTGAATTGGTTCACTGGAACTTAACTCCATAGCATCTGTAGAGTCTGATTTGGACCTGGGGAGTTAGTTAACAGATGGTAAATTTTAGAAGCTGGACAAGAAGAGCTGCCTACTAGATACAGGCCGGCACTAAGTGGGTTTAAAGGGGAATTTTGGAGGTTTTGGTTAGTATTTCAGTTCAGAGTAACTCTGCATTTCATCATCTAGACAAATGTAGTCCTGACAGAGTGGAGATAATGGTTAGTAGTGACCATTATATAAATCATGCAGGCACAGCAACCTGTCTGCAGTAAGTCAGGTTCCCCTACAACATTAGGAAGACATTGAACTGCAATAACCAGAGATGTTTGCACTGTTTCTTTAGATGAGGCAGCATAGTTTGAGGAAAGATCTAGGAAGAAGCTCTACATTAAAGCACAAAGAGATGGATTAATATTAGGGATAATGTTGTTCTCCCAGTTCTTGGTAAGAGTTAGAAGAAAATGATTCTTTCTGTGATCCCTTACCATCATTACATGACAGTAACTGGGATCATTGGAAAGCATGGCTCATGGGTTTTCTTTTTATAGTTGTTATAACTGCAGTATTATGATTGACATTAAAGGCCATATGCAGAGCTATTAGAGGTATCTGCATACCTATTGACCAGGTACTGACCTACTAAGGTCACTAGACCTGGACTCATTTAGTTCAGGTCCAACATTGGATCCTAACATTGTTTTGTGCAGCAGAAGAATCTAGTGATCTAATTTATTAAGCTAGAAATCTCTGTGATGCTGGCTTTCTGTGGGAATTGGAAGCTATTAAACTGGGATTTTCAGTGGAGAATAAGGGAGGTGACATCCATGGGAACTGGGCACCCCACATCCATGTGCTCTTACACATGTCCACCTCCATGAAACAAAGGTGCTGACTGGCCCCTGTGCTGAACTCCCCCTCTCTTAGCTTTGCTACGTGTAGCAGGCTGGTTGGCAGAAGCTTGCAGGATCCTGCACACTCCTGGCTGTGGGAGCCTGCAGGTTGGCACTGATTGCAGGCTGCCTAGGAGAAATGGACCAGATGCAGTGGATACTTAGCTGGGCCATGGGAAGCTAAAAGGCTCCTGGAGAGAGGAAGCAAAAGAGACTCCCAGAGAGAGACAGCCAAAGATATAGAAGTCTGGAGAGGAGCCAAGCTAGCAGCAGGCTACCTCAGAGGGTCTGAGAAAAGACCGAGGGGCTGCAAGACTGGAAGTAGCAGCACCACACTGGCGAACTCCTGCCAGAGGGAGAGAAGGAAGACGGCAGTGCTGAGAGAGCAGCAGGGAGCTGGAGTCACCTTCTAAGGGCCTGGGAAGATGTCCTAGGACTGTGAGTTAAACCTCTATGGACTATGTTATGTTTGTGTTATTGAGGACTGATTAGTGTTCCTGAGAGGCAAGTGTGCCTAGGAAATAAAGAACTATGCAAAGTTTCAAAAGGATTTGAGCTAGCGATAACCCTGAACCTGCTACACTATGGTGCTATCAACCAGTAAAGTTTCTGGCTCCTTACTGGTGGTAGGAATGGTCTGCTTGAGATGCTGGAATCTAGTTCCTGCCTTCCCTGTAAGAAGTGAATTCTGGTGATATGGAAGCCATGTTCTGCTCTTTTGATCTGTGGGAAAGACTTCCATTAGCTTCCATGGGCCCTACATGGTATTGTTATCATACAACAGAAAATGGAAGAATGTTTCCAAAAGGAAACAACGGCCCCGTTTCACACATGTATTTCTTCCCTGCATCTGTCATGTCTCATTACAATGCATACAAACCAAGTTAGATAAAGGATGACTTGGTTGCCCTTTCCTTGGTGTGCAATTGCTTACTTTAGGCTGCTTACTGACACACTAGTCAAAGATTAGATAGACCTTTTAAATTCAGGGCTAGCGTTATAATCAGCCCCATAATGAGCATGGAAGTTTGCTATACTAAGAATGTAATTGTGAAGAAATACAAATCAATACAGGTCTAATCTAAATTAAATTGAGTTTTAGAGATTAATCAAATCTTAATTACAGACCAGTTCACACGTCTATAGTTATCTCTAAATTCACTGATCAAGCATTCATGCTGGCCCTGTAAACTAAGTATTGCTTTTTAACATTAATATCACTGAACATTATACATTCACAGTCTTTTGAGTGGCAAATTATGCACCAGTCTATGCAGCAGTACCATTAACTAGGGAAAACTCTGAGGGCCAGATTCAGATATCATTATTCATGATCTTCCTTGTTCCACATAGTTGTGTTAACCGTGATGGGACAATTCAAGGGGGTAAAGTAATAGGTGTTGTTTTTTGTGTTCACTTGTACCTGTGCCAGGTTAGGCACTTTTCAGACATTTGAGAGTTGGCTGTTCCTGCCCCAAAGTACTTGAAGCCTAAAAACAGGCAGACAAGGAGACTGAGCTTAAATGACAGTGGAGACAATTGTAAAATGGGGATTAGGGTACCAACCTCTTTCTCAAATTTTACTGAGTCAAAGCACCATGTAAGAGCTAGAAAAGTTGCTGAGTTTTAACATGGCAGAATTTGTAGACAATGCATTTAGTTGGGTAAGTCCAGAGAAGACTGGGGTGACTTCTAGAAGTACCTAACTAAGCTTTAGGAATGAATAACATGATAGCAGTTGAACATGTTAGGACTAGTAGTAGCATCACTGCAACTATTAGCCATGGATCAGAGTCCCATTGCAGTAAGCCCTGGACAAACACAGAACAAAAAGATGGTTGCTGCCCCAGGAAGTTACATTTTTTACATTTATTGGGCTGTAAGATAATGCACATCATAGAAAAACAATGGAGTGCACCTGTGAGCACAGAACTCGGGGGCGGGGGTGGGGGGGGCAGAATAGAGACCTAGGCATCACTTTGGTGGAAAGGTCAAAGATCTCTGCTCAGTGTACAGCCAACAGGTGAGCAAGATGGTAGGATGCAACAGGAATAGGAGGGAGAAAAGTAAAGGAAATATTGGCCTGTTATTAGGGGTTTGCCATTGTTTGCATAGCCAGAGAGATGCTACATAGTTGAGGAATGTTCTGAAAAAGGTGACAAGGATAATTAGAGATCTGGAAAAAATGTATGTTTTGAGATATTGAAAATATTATGATTGCCTACCTAAGAAATAGGTATACATGTATAACATCGAAAAGGCAAAGATTTTCTTGGGGCAATATCTTTTATTGGACCAATTTTGTAGCTGAGATAGTTAGACAAGCTTTGAAATGCAAGACATTCTTCACCTGGTCTGACCTGATTTGGTAAAAGGAAGGCAGATGGAGAATTCCTGTCTAATGACACTAATGAAATGACACAAATGTGGTGAAATTAAGGAGGCAAAACAATTCCAAACAGATAAAACAGAATAACAAATTATTAGTTTACAACGCACATGATTTGATTGTAGGACTAGTTGGACCCAGGATATCAGGGCCAAGAATTTAGCAAGACTGGACATTTATAAGGAAAACAAATATTCCCGAAGTTAGAGCAACAGAAAATTTTGGGAGAGAGGAAAGCTTTAGATCCACAGATCAAGCCAATCCCTAACTATCAGGAGTGAGGATGAGGTCTTCATGCGGAAGAGATTATCTCACAGCTGCCTGGTGCAGTTTCTTGTACTGAATCAACACTACCCTGAAAAGAGCAGCACCCCATCTGGGGCACCAGCCTGAGTTGCCTGAGTCAGGACGGCAGGTGCGGTATTCCTAACAAATCAAAGTTCAATGCAAGTAAAGATGGATGGTAAAATCTGTTACGTCAAGATAAATTCTCGCATTTGTGGTATTAAACACCCCCAGAACTAGGGGCAGCAATGTGGTTTACAGGGTAAAGCATGGAACTGGGATGCAGGAGACCTCCACCCTCTTTTAAAGCTCTTCTACTGGCATGCCTAATGGCCTTCGGCAAGACTCTTCATTTCCCTGTGCTGTAGCACTCCTGTCTGTAAAACAGGGATTAGGATCCCATCCTCCTTGGCAGAGTCTTTGAAATCGGTTGAGAAGCAGCATTACATAAGAACTGATTATCTGTATTGTTTTCATGTGTGACGCATGTAGGGACAGCTTTGGATCCCATAGGCAGAATCAGTCTTGGTATGGAGCATGGCATCGAGTGCTTTGGTGGTTCCTGACAGCAGTTATGAGTGTTTCCTCCTTTCTGTCTGGTTCAGGAAACCTTTCCAGACTAAATTAAGTTTACCAAAATGCATTTCATTTAGCCTCACTAAGACAGTTATCCTACATTAGATGAATACCCGCTGCGTATTAAAAGCATATTTATTTGAAGATTAACTACAAGGCTGAGTAGTTTATCCCAGTGAGACAACTGGATTAACAATGAGAAAACTGAAGCACCCATCCTATTATCCCTATTATACTCCAAGTGATGACCTAGTTTAGACACTTTGTAGTTTAGATTTATCCTAATTCACTGTTAGTCCCATGGTTGTCTTGCCTCCCCAGGCTGAGCAAAGCTCCTGGCTTGACTCCTATCTGCCTTCAGAATCATCAGTGTAGTTAGGAGGGATTCAGTGTCCATCCCGTCAGCTGATACCTGTGCACAGGGGGTCGGCTGAACCGGGCAGAGTGAGACAACGCAGTTCGGCTTAGAGCACTGATTCTCAGCCAGGCGTTGTGGCACCCTGGCGGCCCCAAGATCCTATGAAGGGTGCCGTGGGGTGTAAGGAGATAAGCAGGTGTGAGGAGTTAAGCAGCCTAAATGATTCCACTCCCGCTCCCCAGCTCTTTTGCACGGAAGTGAACACTAATATAAATTGGGTGCCTTTGACTTTACAGAAGTTTTATGGAGGGGAGCCTTGGGTCTAAAAAGGGGTACCTTGAGTCCAGTGAGGGTTGCCTCGAGCCCAAGAAGGTGGAGAACCCCGATGCAGAGTTTGCTGTATGAGACCAGAATGAAAGCGTTAAGCATGGTGGTCAGAGAATTCAGACCTGTGAGAGAGGCAGAGTTTATCGTTAGGAACCGGATGCTGCTGCCTCACTCAGCAGTCGTTTATTCTGCAGGGACCCCCCTGAAATTTGGTGAAGTAGAGCAGGGCTGTCTAACTGGCAGCTAAAGTGGGTTAAATTGCAGCTGCTGCATTTATGGAGCTCTGGTTCTCAGGGGGTAAATACCACTGCCACTTGCCCCCTCACTCCACTGCCAATGCTGATTTGGGGTCTCCCGTTGCAACTGATGACTAAAATTGTCGGCGGGGGAAAAGTGGGATGGGTGACATTCACCTCCTGAGTCGCAAAGCTACGCCAAGTCACTGCTCCAAAGTTTCGGAGCTGTTCAGCAACTCCATATTTACACCTGAGGAATCTTAGTCAGAGAGAAAAGAGGTGACTCGCTCAAGGACACAGAGGGACCTTGTGTCTTAGCCATGGTTCAAGCCAATTCCTGCCTCTCTGGTCTCTGACCGTATCCTTAGGCCACACCTAGCACATCCTTAGGGCTTTAATCTATCTCCAATGATAAGTTAGTTTTGTTCTGCCTAATAAAGTTATTCAAAAGGAAAAGGCTGTCCATCAGTCATGGGAAGCTAGTACTTCGCTACTGTATTATATGAGTGTAAGTCCCACTAAGAGCTGTGGGAGGGATGCTTTTTGAAAGGGAAGAAAGGAATAAAAGAATTATGGATATAGGTTTGCATTTTCGAAGAGACCTAATAGGATTATGGTACAGCTCCTATTCACTTTTGCCCATCTCCCCTGGGCTTCTTTGCAAATCCTACCCGTATTTCATAAAAGGCCATGTTTGTGTTAGCAGCTTCGACCTTAGACATAAAGAACCTGACACCCAGAACTTACATAATTACATTTGCTTTGAATCTCCCTACTTCATTACAAAGCCAGCAAAGACCATCATCGTTCTAAATTAGCAGCGTGCGCCAGTCAAAAGAAATTCAATCTGCTGTTTCTTGACTCAGTTTACCAGAGGCAACTTGACAACAAATCTGCTGCAGTATCCTCAGTGAGACAGATCTTCGGTGAACTTCTTGATGGCATGTGAGAAAAAGTTGTGCCTGTGTTTACTGCAGCACAGAATAGGGAGTTCAGGCCTTAGTGTCACAAACCTGCTGAAAATTTCGGTTGTAATGTTATGGTTTAAAACAGTTAAAACAGAGCTGGACCCCCCCCCCCACAAAAAAAAAAAAAAAAAAAAAAAGCTTAACTATATATTTTAAAAAAATCAAATTTCAAAAGTAAATACCTGGTGAAGTCTCAAAGAGAATTTAAAAAATCCTTTCACTATTTCTTGTGGGGAGAGAAGGGGTTGTATCATATCTTGAATTTTCTATTAAAAAAAAAATGAGGAAAATTCAGAGTTTGGGTAGTGAGTCTTTCCTGAACATACTCCTTTGGACTAATCCCTACGTATTTTATGTAACCAGTGCTAAACTAGCACAGATCCAGTTTCTTTTCCCTGTTGTACCCCTTCATATAAACAAAGGAGGAAAAAGGGCTGCATTGCAGTGAAGATGCATTAGAGACAGAAGATAATCTAGGTGTAGCCCAAAGTCTAAACGAATCCTTTGAATCAGGTTGCAACAATACTGGATGCAAGAACCAAGGCAGGATAGCTATAAGGAATGAGGGTGTAGAAATGGCAATGATTACATTTAGGTTGGAAGCCAAACTCAAAGGGTGGCTGTACATGTGTCAGAGCAGACTCATTAATCAAGTCTGTTGGAGCATGTTAATTAGCACGCTCCAGCCAGCTTTTGCATCTCGTGTATCAGCATCCTGTGTTTCTCACTGACAGTGGGGGTGCTCTAACTAAGGCTCCTCAAATATGCTTTAGTTAAAGCACCCCCACCATCATTTTGAAGCATGGGGATGCTGGTATGTGAGATGCTGTGGGCACTTTAATTAGAGCTCTCTCAGAGGTGCTCTGATTAAAGTGCCCTGGAGCACACATAAAAAATCCTGAATTGCTAAGTGTGTGTTAGTCAGGGGGAGTAGATAACCTCAGTCCCCTAGATCTGGAAGAAGAACCGCCATGTGAATGTAGTGGCCCAGTAACAAGGACTCTGTAATAAATCTTAAGTTAAGGGCTGCACCCTACCATTGGTTGAAGAGCGAATGTAGCACCTCTTTGTAAGAAGAGAGAGGAAGGGAAACTGGTTGGAGTCCACTAGGCTGATATTAATAGTAGGCAGTTTTATAACACATTCTGAAAGAAAGAATAATCAAATGCATGGAGATAAATGGAAAATGGGATGAGTTAACTTAACATCTTGCTTTGAAAACATAGCCAGTTTTTCTAGGCAAATAAAATGAAGTGGATCTCATCCTGGGGCAGAATCAAGGGGGAGGCACTGGTACAGTTGCACCCCCATTTGTTTTCTGCTCCATCCAAACTTTAAAACCAATTGCCTGGCAGTGGCAGCAGCATTTCTATTCAGGCAGCAGTGAGAGAGTTGATTGACTTCATGGCTCATTATAATCTACCTGATTCCTTTTCAAATCTTAATTCCGCAAGTGTTAATGGCCCTCTCCTTTTTAATGGTCTTGATGTTCCACTAATCAAGTTAGCCTTTCTTCTGCATTAGCTGCTCCTGGTAATGTAGCTCCTATTTCACAGCCTCATAGACTATTTTAACCTATTCCAATTAAGTTATATATATATATTTCTGCATCAATCTTAAAATGCATAATACAGCCTTAGGCTACTAGTGTATTAGTAAAGCTTCTAGTTTATTTTTACCTGGAGAAAAATGTGTTGTGTTATATGTGATGCATCTCACCATCTGCACCCCCTTTTCAAAATCCTAGATCTGCCCATGATCTCATCTATCTGGACTTCAGCAAAGCATTTGATATGGGGCCTATAACAGGGTCATCAGTCCCTTTAAGACAGAACAGCCAGCCATGTTAAGGAGGCTCTGCTGTAGGGAATTCAGGTAAAGAGGGAGTGTTTCACAAGGAGCTCTAAAAGTTCCCAGAAGTGAAAACAAGCAATAAAAGCAATGCGTTGGGAAGGAAGCAGCTTGCTGCAAGCAGAATCAGGCTGCTGTGCTGGAGCTAAAGCATCTGAGATGAGACAGAGGATTCGCTTTTGTTTTGTTCGGTCACTTAAAGACTGAACTTTGTTGCAGAGAATGGGCTAAGCTCATAAGGGAACAAACTCTCCTGCAGAAGCCAGTGGGACAAACTGACCTGCTTCTTCTGCATTAGCTGCTCCTGGTAATGTAACCAGAGGGGCTGTGTTTTGGCAGCAGCACAGAGCTGCATTCAGGCAGA
The DNA here is from genome assembly GCF_001723895.1 of Crocodylus porosus. Taxonomy (NCBI): domain Eukaryota; kingdom Metazoa; phylum Chordata; order Crocodylia; family Crocodylidae; genus Crocodylus; species Crocodylus porosus. The sequence goes on along the minus strand of NW_017728886.1, from coordinate 10,428,400 downwards.
AGCAGGGGCATCACGGGACCCCAGATTATGCAGCAGGCCATCCCCCCAACTATCAGCAGGCCAGATGGACTGCTTCCACTGACCAAATTCAGCCTGAAGTCCATATGTTTGACAACCCTGCTGCATGGCCTCCAATACAATGGGGCCTAGATCCAGGTCAAAGCTTATGGGTGCTAGTCAGATAAAATAAACATCAGTTAGCAGTTTCCTCCCCTCCCCTTGGCCTAGACAGCCTTCCCAACATGCCTGATGCAACAGAATATGACCACAATAGTCAGCCTAGTAAGTACATTTGTAAAGCCCATCATGATGGCCAACACAGTAGGGACCTTAAAAAAAAGACTTGTAAATGGGACTGCAACAGACCTTAACAGGCCTTTATTTCCTGTAAGTTAGGTTGAGATGGGGATCACATCACACACTTGTCAGTGCCTTACACATTCACAGCTTTCAACTTTTGCCGCTCTTATGCATTCTTTAAGCACAGCCATTCAGACAAATGTGATGGGAAGCCTAGGTAGTGTTGAGGCAAAGACCCACAATCCAGCTCTATGGGTGACAAAAAGACAGACTTCTTATAGGCATGACTGTGCAATCCTGGAAGTCAACAGCAACAGTCTTGAGTGACTTTTAATGATGCAGTATTAGGTTCATAGTCAGAATTCGTATCAAAATATCCAGTGTAAGATAATGCACTTCTCTTACTACAAAATAAACCCTGACTTTTTGAAAAAGAAACCTGCAATTTCATAGACCCCTTTTCAGATTGTTTGATTTATCCCCAATTTCATTAATCCCTGATTTCATCGGGGTTTGAAGAGGCTCTGAGGCTTTTGGAAAGCTGATATTTAGAAATGGTAATAAAGAAGCAGTAACAACTGGAGAGCTCCTCTCAATGCGGGTTTTATAATGCCACAGATACCACGGTATTAACATTCTGTTTGTCCACCTGTTAGAAGAGACAGATCTGAAGAGTCATAACTCTAAACCAGTGGGCGACAACTTAATGAAAAATTGAGCTCTGCATTTAATTTCCTTTTAAGTTTAGTTGAACATTCTGCAAGATCAAAGAGACTTTGTGGTTTGCAAATGATCTGTGATATCAGAGGAACAGATTACAACCCAGGCACAGTTTGGTATTTAAGTAAGTATCCACTTTTAATACAAAAGTTTATAAAGTAGGCTAATGAAACTAAAGCACGGGCCTGATTGTCTCTGATACGAGTCTATACTCCTGTTTCGTGTATCAGGCAGGGACTAGAGATACATTTTGAATTTAAATCTGCTGCAGATTTTACCTGCTTGGAAAGTATCCTGATATACCAAAAAAACAATTTTAAACATTAACAAGCTACCTCAGACTGTGAGCTCTGCAGGGCAGGGACTCTGTTGTACAATGCTCTTGTTTACAATACAATGGGCTCTTGTTTACTAAGAACAAATTAAATACCAAAATGCTAAAATGCAGATTTTTTAGCATGCTAGACATCTGCCTTGCATTCATCTGAGAACCAACTTCTATCCTCAGTTATCTCCATGCAACTCCCCTCCAGCCAGGGGAGTTGCTCAGACACATAGAAACTTATGACTACAACCTGGATACCTGGGTCTGAGTCCAGCTCCTACTATTGCAGGCAACTGACTCTTAACTGCTCATAAAACGTTCAAGCACCATCTTAAAATCAGTTAGGTTTTTTGACGCTCACCCCCTCTCCAAATGGGACGTGGTTCTGAAATGTCACTGCTCTGACAGCTAGATGCCCCATTTCTATCTAAAATGTATTCACAGCTAGTTTATATCCATTTATTCTTGTGTCAGCATTGCTCCTTATCTTAAATAGGCCTTCGCACTTCCTTGTGTTTACCCTCATTACTTTATAGAGAGGAATCATATTCCTCACTCAAGTCTGTGTGTTGCTAAACAAGCCAAGCTCTTCTAGTCTCCTCTGATAAGACAAGCTCTCAGTTCCTCTGATCATCCTGGAAGATTTCTTCTGCACCTGCTGCAGTTTGAATTCATCTGTCCTGAACATGGGTGAACGGTTTTGTACATGGTATTCCAGGTGCCTCGCCAGTGCCTCGTACACGGTCACTCAGACTTCCTTATCTCTGCTGGGGAAGAAACACCCTTTCTGATGCATCCTAGTCCACCGCCACACTAACTTGATCATTGCCATCCTGTGACCAGTTAAGGTCTTTCTCCTCTTCTGTTATTTCTGTCTAATGAGCAGGGATCTGGGTTTTCTGTTTGATGTGGAAAAATGCAGATATTCTCCTTTAAAGGGAAAAAATGCAGGAAACCGTGGGTTTCCCTTTGCATGCCGCCAGAGTTTCAGCCTTTGAGGGCCTGTTTGGGGCTGAGGGGAGTGGGTCACAGGGGGCAGGGGATGCCACATGCATATGTGAACACCCCATGTGGCACTGTAAGCAGGTCAGTTTGTCCCACTGGCTTCTGCAGGAGAGTTTGTTCCCTTATGAGCTTAGCCCATTCTCTGCAACAAAGTTCAGTCTTTAAGTGACCGAACAAAACAAAAGCGAATCCTCCGTCTCATCTCAGATGCTTTAGCTCCAGCACAGCAGCCTGATTCTGCTTGCAGCAAGCTGCTTCCTTCCCAACGCATTGCTTTTATTGCTTGTTTTCACTTCTGGGAACTTTTAGAGCTCCTTGTGAAACACTCCCTCTTTACCTGAATTCCCTACAGCAGAGCCTCCTTAACATGGCTGGCTGTTCTGTCTTAAAGGGACTGATGACCCTGTTATAGGCCCCATATCAAATGCTTTGCTGAAGTCCAGATAGATGAGATCATGGGCAGATCTAGGATTTTGAAAAGGGGGTGCAGATGGTGAGATGCATCACATATAACACAACACATTTTTCTCCAGGTAAAAATAAACTAGAAGCTTTACTAATACACTAGTAGCCTAAGGCTGTATTATGCATTTTAAGATTGATGCAGAAATATATATATATAACTTAATTGGAATAGGTTAAAATAGTCTATGAGGCTGTGAAATAGGAGCTACATTACCAGGAGCAGCTAATGCAGAAGAAAGGCTAACTTGATTAGTGGAACATCAAGACCATTAAAAAGGAGAGGGCCATTAACACTTGCGGAATTAAGATTTGAAAAGGAATCAGGTAGATTATAATGAGCCATGAAGTCAATCAACTCTCTCACTGCTGCCTGAATAGAAATGCTGCTGCCACTGCCAGGCAATTGGTTTTAAAGTTTGGATGGAGCAGAAAACAAATGGGGGTGCAACTGTACCAGTGCCTCCCCCTTGATTCTGCCCCAGGATGAGATCCACTTCATTTTATTTGCCTAGAAAAACTGGCTATGTTTTCAAAGCAAGATGTTAAGTTAACTCATCCCATTTTCCATTTATCTCCATGCATTTGATTATTCTTTCTTTCAGAATGTGTTATAAAACTGCCTACTATTAATATCAGCCTAGTGGACTCCAACCAGTTTCCCTTCCTCTCTCTTCTTACAAAGAGGTGCCTCATGTTGCTGCCTCAGTACAGCTCACTACAGTTGCTTCTGGCCTCACAGATTTGGCCTGGGAGGAACCATTACAGTCCAGACCTGGCCCTGGGGTGACTTTGACACTCCAGCTATACAGAATTAAAAGGGAGAACCAATCTTTGTGAATGGTTTATAGTCCAAGGTCCTGATCCTGCAAACAACTATACATAGCATTTTTTTTCTCTTGAAGTCAATGGAAGCCTTCATTAATAGAAGTTACTAATAAGTGGGTGTTTAAACAACTGTGCCTGGAAAGAAATCAAACTCCGTCTCTGGGATTATCATATCCTTGTTTATAGTAATGGGCTTTGCTCATAGTCAGGTTTTTTCTTGAGACTGTAGGAATTTGTTTCATTTTCTTTAGAGCCGGACAAGGCATATGTTTGGAAATCTGGTTTAGAAGGGTTTTAGGTGAATCTAAATCTAATTTCCAAAAACTTCCTTATTTTTCTGGTTTGGTGTGGTTTGGTTGCTTCTTTGGCTGATGGTGAGCTCATTATTTCTCTTTTCCTGATGCTTCCCCTCTCTCATTAAATTTGTCCTCCCATGCTCTGTGCTAGAACGGGCTTCTATTTGTAATGTGCTTTGTTGCTTGAATTGCTAGAGCATGGTGTTGGTGAAACACAACTGTTCTTGTCCTGTCATCTTTAATATTATAAGTCCAGAGAAAGAGAGAACAGAAAGGATTTGTTGGAAACATCTGCACTTCTGTACCTCGGGGAAAAAACACACCAACAGGAATAGATGCTGTTTCCCAAAAGAAGCCCAGAGAAGGCTCAGTAGTGACTGAGCAGGTGTTTTGTTATATTAAGAATACAATCCTACTAGGAACAAAAAAGCAAGCACAGCAACTTCCTCAAAATCAGGAAGGGAGAGAATAAACTCATCCCAACCATGACTAGGAGCCCTCTATCCTAACATACCTGGAAAAAAGAGATGTTTTTGTAGCATGCCATGAAGGTCACTGGATCATGATGAAGGAGAGAGCAGTGTTCAAAGTTCAGGATTTATCATGAAGGACTTCCTGCCAGAATGAGATGATAAAGGATCGCATGAGAGGTCAGTCAAACTGGACTAGATGTGACTGAACCCAGGAGAAATGAGAAACATCAAGAATAATATGCACAAAGAGGCAGCAGCCAGAGGCACCTTTTCTGTTTACTCCAATGTCACCTCAGCTGCTGCCTTCCTGCAGAAAATAACTGTCTGGCATCATTGTTCCCTGTGAGTGGGGAGCAATTCTTACTGATGCGCACCGTGGGTTCTCTGGCCATCTGGCCTGCAAATCTTGTCTCAATGGTTCCAGTAACATTTGCAGGACATTAGTGAGCCTTATTGTTAGAAGGAAAGACTCTGAGTCCTAGACATAAGGAGGTATGAACTGACATCAAGCTCCCTTATAAGGTTCCAGTCACTGAAAGTCTTCACTCATGGCACTGGAAGAAGTAAAAAATAATTATAATTTGTTAGTGTTGTAATGTCTGGAGACTTATTTGTTTCACTGAGGCTCCATTGTGCCAGGTATTGTACATATTGTGACAGGATCAAGCCATAGAGGAGGCAGTGATGCCCCTTGGTGGCCATATCTCTACTGCCCGGCTCAGTCTCTAATGTAGCCCTTCCTTGTTTACGTGCCTGCCACACCTTGTTCTTACTAGAGGTTGAACAAGGGAAGCTGCCTGCACGCCTTACAGTGAGCCTCAGTACATTCAAGTCACCACTGGGTCTCTGTCAGACCCCAAGAGTCTTATTTCAGCCCTTAAGTTCAGTGGGACCTCTTGGCCTGTCTGTGCCACTCCAGGGCACCCATAGTCTTATTAAGGGCTCACTGTATGGCTCCATCCTTCCCTACACCATGTCCCATGACTTGCAGGTGTTATCTCTCATGGATCTTTTGGCTGTGGTCCCTCCTGGGCCCTAGCCTCACTCTCAGACCAGCAATCAGACTTAGGGTTGCTATTGGTCCTTTTTTATACTGGACCATCCTGCTTTTAACCCTTTGTTCCCTGTCCATTCCTCAATGAGGACTGGACTACAAAAAGTCCTGTTTTTCATTTCATTGATGGAAATACATGTCAATCACTTGTCTTCATAATTCTGTTGGCTGTGCCTAGAGCTGGGGTGGTGCACAAACAGGAGGACCAGGGATCCCAGCCAGGGAAGGAGGGAGGTGGCTCCACTCCTCATTGCTGATTGGGCAAGGGCCACAGCAGCCCCACCTCTCACCACTGAATGGCTGAAGGTGCCCACCCCCCACCAAGGAGATGCCTCAATGGCCACCCTAGTTAGACCCTTCTGGTCTCTCATTCTCTCAGCCCTGCTCTAGGTCCCTGGATCCTCTGATCAGATTCCCAGCCCCTCTCTGCAGCCTCAGGCTTGTGGATCCTACTCTCGGGCTACTGTGCTCATGACAGGCTCCACTCTCAGCTACTCTCGGGCTGCTGGTACTCTGACTGGTCCTAGAGCCTGAATGTAGCAGGGCTCAAGGCTGAACACTGGGACAACTTTGATAAAACAAACAAACCCCCAAACCTGCACCCCTGACAAGCAGCCAGACCTCCTCTGGGTTTACCATAAAACCAAGGCCACCTGCCTATATAAATACGCCCCTCTCTGCCCCAGGTACCCTCCCCTGTTCCCGGGTCTGCAGAGTTGCTTCCTCTATCTGTTCAGGTGCTCTGGTGCCAGAACCTCCTTACTTCTTGGCTCTCAGGACTGGACTGCCTGGCCAGCTGAGGCCTTGGGCTTATAGCTCCAGCCCCACCCTCTGCTGGTCAGATAACTCTCCAGTCAGCCTCCTTGCCACCTGCAAGCTACCACTCATGCTGCTTGCCCTCTTAAAGGAGCAGGCACACCCCATTGCCCTTCTACATATGCATATAATAAAGAGACCATCCCTGCACAAAAGAGCTTGCAAATCAAAGTAAAACAACAGATGGAAATAAATAGGGAAGGAAAAGCAGAAGATACAAGTAAAACAGTCAGGTCCAAAATACTCTGGCTTCTTGACCTCTACATCCCTCTTCTTGTGTCTTAGGTACTGAATGCAGACAAAGAGCTTGCTATAAGGTGGCAATACAGTCAACAAATGTTTTTTTTCTTTATAGTTGGTCTCCATTAGTCTTATAATGTTAATTAGGTCTCCCGGGAAGCAGGATGTTCTTTTAGGACAGCCTTTTGCTGAGAGACAGAGTATAGGCTGGAGGGAAGATGAAGATTGTTCTTCAGAAACAGAAGGCCAAAAATCCTCTTTGATAATTGGCTGGTCTGGTTTACTTACAGATTGACCTGGATAATACCCATCTGTCTGGGTGGGAAATCCCTTCCTTAGAAAATGCAAGAGTCCTGCTCTTAATTCCTGCTTTGTAGACTCAGCCTTTTTTAAAGTTTGAGAAATGATAGTTCCCCACAAGCTGGATCCTGCCCTCTGCCAGTGTATTGTTAAGGGTTCCCTGGGGCACTGAGCACTGCCTTGCACCGGTGTCATGGTTGAGAAGAAATGCTTAACTTGGAATAGGTAACTAGCAACACTAAGGAGTTTGGCCCTTCTAGTCTGAGGATGGGGCAGCAGAGTTATATATACTGATGCCATGCTCTTTCCTATCCATTTCTATCCATACGCTTCTTGGCCTGTAATATCACTGCTCACTCCCTTCAGAAAGGACACCACCAGATGCACCATGCTGTATGGTAGTTTTTGTCCTTAAAAAAAAAAATCTCAAGGGACTAATTTATATGTTTGCAAGTGACTTGACTCAAACTTCATCTGGTGTCCCCAGACTTGGAAGAAAAAGTACATTAGTACTTTTGTACCTAACAGCTTGCAAAGAAGATTTTTTAGTTGGTCTAATAAAAGATATCAGATTTACCCAAAGAACCTTGTCTGCCTACGCCCGTAGACTAACCCGGCTACAGCCAACACCCCTTAGCCCCCTCACCTCCAAATAAAATGTTATTAGGATTCATTAGCTTATAATTCCTTTTTGATTAAAAATGATAAATCATTTTATGTTTGATGTTAACCCACAAATGCATAGCATGTGTCAAACAGAGTGATATGTAGACAGCCCTTGGGCACATGCACAGAAGAGCATACCCTGTCGCTTCCATTGCTTGACAGAAAATAATGGGTCTGATCAAAGGAGAGTGGCCCTCTCTCCACTGGGGGACATGGCCTTCAAGAGGTTAAACCTTAGAGATGCGGCATGCTAAGATGTTGTCTTTGATTTATTGTTCCTCTTTTCTTCTTGTTTCTCCTTGAAACATAAAAGCCGGCAGCCCACAGACTCTTGACATTTCTTTTGAATTCTCTTGTCATTCAGAAACTGCCATGATCATCTTCATCAACTTTGCATTTAGCTTTCCTGGGCTGTTTGGGGTTGCCCTCCCATGATTAGAGGGAAATCTGAACAATATTTAAAGGGCTCAGTCTTGCAAGCTGCTGAGCATTGTAGTCCCAAGCCAGCAAAGCATTCATTTAAGCATAAGCTTAACTCTGGCTGAATCCAGTTAAAAAAAATGTTTAAATAGCTATTAGCTAAGTGAAACTCTGAATATGACTGCAAAAGATAATCTTTCACTCAGGCAAAGGAAAGTGACATTGGGTGGGATTTTTAAAGCACCTTTGTAACTTAAGACCACAAATACCTTTGACTTTTTCACTGGGACTTTTGCTTGAAATTAAACATGTTTTAAATCCAGTCTCTTGGGCTTTGTGATGTCCCCTAGAGCCTGATGTTCTATCTGGAAATGCAGAGCTGGTTTTTGCAACTCAGGCTGAACATAGCAGTTCAGTCTTATTATCTCCACAGCAGACAGTCTCTAAAGTAAGTGTGTGGCTGGGGAAGAAGTAAAATGAGGCAGGAGGGCCTGCAAAAGCAGTAATTCTAGAAACAAAGCCATTTTAACTGGAAGTTGAGGCATTGGCATCTTTTAGCTGTCTTGAATGGAGAATAAAGAAAAGTCTGGGAAAGGAAGTGAGTTTTAGACACTCTGATTTTGTGTTTCTGCTGTGTTGAAACCAGGTGGGAGCTCTACCCGTCTATAACACATAAAACTGGGTTTTAACTCTTAATTTCAAACATGGAAACAGGCAGGCATCTGGGAGGCGCACAGAACAGCATGGGAGTAGCAGAAGAACCTTCTTGGATATAACACGAGGACAGTGCTGTCAGGCCACAGGCTCGAGCAGCTTTGCTGTTCCCTCTACGTTACTTTGTGCTCTCTGACTTCACTCTCTGCTGGATCTCCTGATTTCTCAGCCCAGCTTGCTCTCTGACTCAGCTCTCTCCTGATTTCCTAGCTTCTTGACTCGGCTTGGTCCTCGACTCTGCTCTGACTGCACTCCTGACTTCCTGGCTTGGATTCTGCTCGCACCTCCTCACCCCAGTTGGCAGCTTGATTCCCCAAGAGGACCTTGTTGCCCACTCTTTGTTGGCATGACAGTTTGCCTGGACCCCCAGTTTGGAGCAGAGAGTCCAGCATGGAGTTCAGTGCCCTGCTGGGGCCCTCGGATCTGCCCACCTTGAATGCCAGTTCTGGCATGATGAGGCACACAAGCTACAGGGGGGACCACAGTGCTCTATGCCCCTCTCCTGCTACCTGAAAGAGATCACGGGGACCGGCAGTTCCTTATCCAGTGCTGCCTTTACTTCCTAGCCCAGCCCAGAACCTACTTTAGGGATCAGCCTAAGATGATCCTCATCGTAAACCTCCTGCTGAGGAAGTCCTGAATTGGGCATCCGTGCTGGCAGAACATGGTAGCCCCGTGGTCCAGAACTGGGAGGCGTTCCTTCGGGGATTCCCCACCATGTCTGATGACCTTCACTGGTCTCAGACAGCAGAATCTGCATTCAGAAAACTTTGCTAAGGCAGGGCACTGCTGCCATATGTGCATCCCTTTTTTGCTGTTACGCAGCAGATACGCCCTGGAATGAAACCGCACAGGTCTACCAATTTCTGTGGGGTCTGTAAGAAGAAGTAAAAGACTAACTGGCTCTGGTGGAACTGCTCGCAGGAGTCGATACCCTCACGGACCCAGCAGTCTGAGCTGACTGTTGTCTTCGGGAATGGAGGGAGGAAAAAGGGTGGGGACCACTCCCACTGCACATAGGTCAATGGGGAGTGCTGCTGCCTTACCCCAGATGAATGGAAAACTGAATGCCAGCGGTCCCTACCCTGCCTTGTACAGGACTGTCACGGAGTCACGTAGGTGCCCCGTGACTGTGAGGGTGATTGGCAGAGCGGCCAATCACCCAGGCAGCTCAGGTGCCGGTTACCAGGGTGACCAGGCGGGTCACGTGGCCAGAAGGGGGCAGGGCCAGGCCTTTATAAACAGCTTAGGCCGGAGCCTGCCTCGCAGTTCCCTTCTGGCTGCCGCAGCAGCAGGAGCTCTGCGGCTGAGCTGAGCGGCCCGAGGCAAGTGTGGCAGCCTTACCATACTAACCGGCTGCGATGATGCGGGGAACAAGATCGCCTTCAAGGGTAGGTAGATTCGGAGGACCGGGTGAGGCTGTAGGGGAGCGAGGAGGCCTCAGCGGGGCTCCCCAACAGCTTGGGGGTTCCGGATGCCCAATAGGGGTGTAGTACCAACGGAGCACTAGCCCCAGAGGGGGCAAGGCCCCAGAGCGGGCGAGGCGCAGAGAGCGCGGTGCAGGCCTCAGAGGGGGCGAGGCCCCAGAGCGGGCGAGACGCAGAGAGCGCGGTACGAGGCCCGGAGCGGGTGAAGTGCAGAGGGCGCGGTGCAGGCCCCAGAGGGGGCGAGGCCCCAGAGAGGGCGAAGCGCAGAGGGCGCAAGACAGGCCCCAGAGGGGGTGAGGCCCCAGAGCCGGGCAGAATAAGCAGTGATAGCGAGCCACCCAATGGCGCTGAGACTAGGGTGGTGATAGCGCCGGCCCAATGGCGCTGAGACTAGGGCGGCGGTAGTGCCGGCCCAATGGCGCCGAGAGTTGGGCGGCGATGGCGCTATAGGCCCTATGGGGCGCCAGGTGGCCGAGGGGCACCCAAGGGGCGAGGGACAGCACAAACGTCCCCCGGAACAGCTGCGAGGCTTGGGGCGTGCTGAAGGGGAGGTTTGGAGGCACGCGTGGCCCTTAAGGCGGGGCGTAGATAGATACCCCATTGGGGAGTAGGGACAGGAACACCAGTACCGTCCACTAGGGAAACAGGCAGCCTCCATACTATATATTAGTCATCAAAGTCGTGGTGGGCGAGATTCTGAGGGTGCTACGTTCACCCTAACGTGACGGTAGGGGGTGCTAGGGAGTTCACGGCCGCCCCTAGGCCCCGCTCCCTCACAAGGACCAATAAGCCCATCTTGCTTGGCTAAATTCTGAAAGTTCACATGATAGGAAGCATTTCTGGCCTCCCTTGTACCATGATGGATGAAGAACTGAATATTCATTGTAGTTTAAACATAGGCATTTCTAAGCTGCTTTGGGCACCAATGGCTTTGCCAGAAAAAAAAAAACATGAGCAGAATTGGGAACCCTACGTCTTTACCTTGCTGTTCTTCTATAACAATGTCTATCAGTAGAATTCACTATCCCTATCAGTAGAAATGTAGGATGTGATTTACCCAGTTTGGTCTATGTCCACTGAAGCCAATGGACTCACTCTTGATATAGAGTGGCTGAAGTGTTAAAGACCCAGTTCTGCTTATTTTTAAATGGTACACAAATGCTGAAATTTGTAAGGCCTGATAGTCTTTAACACTGAGGCCCCTTTACATCAGTGGTCAGCAACATTTTAATAAGCTGTGAGACAGAACAAACTGGCTCTGGTCCTACATGGGCTGGGCGGTTTTGGTGGCAGGTCACTAA
>NW_017728886.1:10395791-10416953 GCF_001723895.1 Crocodylus porosus | reverse complement strand
GTTTCCCTGCACCTGTGCCAAGGCAGACATTTGGGAGTGCACCCTTAACACCATCACACTTGGTTTCCAGCTGATGTGGGGCTACACTGGGTCTGGGGGCTGCAAACAGCATCCATGCTACAGTTACTTCCCACCCCGCTCCTGTCCACTTCCTAGGTGCAATGCAGGCACACCTGGAAGCAGCACAGCTGCAACACAGCTCCTGACTGCCCAGACCTGGCCCTGGGCCCAGCACAGGCACAGACAGGAGCTGTTTTGGGGCAGAGCAGCTTGAGCTGTGCTTTCACTGCTGTTTCTTCCTGCTCCACTGTCTCCCTGGCTGCAGCATGGACACAGCTTCCAACCCATAAGGAGCTACACCCTTGCTGTAGCTGGGAGGCTGGTGGAAGGGGGAAGTGGAGAGAAGCAGAGGCAACATGGACATAGTTTGCAGCTTCCCAGTTCCAGGCACCAACACCCCTCACCCCCCAATGTAGCCAGGGAGCAAAGGATCTGGGAGAAGTGGTGGCAGTGCAATCTTAGGCAAAAACTTCCAGCTTAATCACCCAGATCCAGTGGCTCAGTGGGCCACATCCAGCTCATGGATTATATGTTGCTGATCCCTGCTTTAAACCATTGCAGCAGTGAAAAGTGACTTTAAAATGGGTGGAAGGTCTAAGCAATTTAAGGGCAGAGAAGATCTTCTATTCTAGACTGACCTCCTGTGCAACATAGGCCATAGTTTCACCAATTACTCCAACACTGAGCCAATTAAGGATGAAGCTATACATTAGATTTAGACCATACTCAGTCTGTGGAGTGGTAGGTGGTGTTGAAGTTAGAACGTGCTGGGAGCAGTTGCACGTTAAAGGTTAATACCATGTATTGCCTGCACTGCTCGGTCTTGCCATTAGAGGGCTGGTGAGCAGGGGTGTGGCTAGGGACCAGAACATCTGGGCTCAGTCCCACCTTGGGTGCCAGCAGGAGAGGGGAGCTGGGAACAGTGCATCCTGGGATGGTGGGAGGACTAAAAATTGGTTGTTTTATCTCTGTGGAGCAGACTGAACAGGAACGAAGTAGCACAGCCCAGCATTAACCTTCACCTGATGTGTCATAACTTTGAGACACTCGGAGGGCACTTAGCACAAGTTAATGAGCTTTAACATGTGGACATTCATGTTTTAGGTGCTCTTAGTATGGTCTAAGCATAACATGTAACTTTACCCTAACTTGTTTAACTAAAATCGTTAACTAATTCAAAGAGGTAAAAAGACTTTGTGGAAATGACTCAGAGCCACAGTATGAGTACTGGATGGAATGGGATGGTCTTGAATTTCTATGCTGTGGAGTTTACGCATAGTCAAAAAATGCTGTCTTCCTCGTGGGCCTCATCCTGGGAGCTGCTGAGCGTTCTGAGTTCCCTGTGACTACAATAGGAGTTAAGGGTGTTCAGCACCTCTTCACATGGCACCTGATCCTAGAGCTGTGTGTAGATGTAAAGATGCTATTTTATTTCAACAATCCGATTGAAGGTAACGCCAGGCAGTAAACTGAAAGATGCATTTGGCATGCGGTATATAGAAAAGTAAATTACGTGTAATTAATGTTGGCTAAATGCTTTGAAAATGCTTTAGAAAGGCATGATTAAGATTTCTTCTGTTTAGATAATTCTCTCTCATGTTTTAAAAAAAGCATATATCAGTGCACTTCAGCTTTTTCACGTCTAACTTTGAGCACAAATGACCCCGTTTAGACATTTTCTGTAAAACTATGGGGAAGGTCTTCAGTGGAGTTGAACTTGCCCTTACAAAACTGCAAGATCCCTTAAAGTGTCTTAAAGACCAAATACAGCTACAACCTGGATACCTGACACCTTAAAGATCCCTTGCTGTTCAGAAAGGCTTGAGGTTCCCTTCCAGCAAAGCATTTTGTAGGTGTGCTCCTGATACGAGTTCTTAGTTTATGTGAGCTCAGTGCAGCGTAACTTGTATAATCCGCTACAGATTTATTATATGTATTCAGTAGCCAGTTTTGTAAGATACATAGTAATTCATGTTCATTTACAAGCTCTTAAACTCTTGCTCTCAGTAGGACAGATTACAAACTACTGAAGTGAATGGGGTGGGGGTTTGCTATTGACTTCAGCGACAGAACGAGCGGGTTCGAGATACAGGTAACATTTACACTTTTTTGCATGTGCTTTTATCACTCAAAAATAAGCAGTCATCTACTGGAAGACTTGCAGCCAATTGTTTCTGACTGCCATCTTTTACTTTTCATTGTGAATGAAAGATTTCATTGGAAATGACAGAAAACAAGGAAGGCTTTTCACACTGAACAAGAGACTCAGCGAAACTCATAAGGTTGCACACAGGTTGTTTGTGATCACCATGCTCTGCAAATAAAAGTAGATATACTTTTCTGCTGAAATTGTTCCAAGACTCTCATGGCAGCTGGAAGTCAGGGAAAAGATAAACTGATGACAGATATAATGAAAGCCTTCCATTTTATTTGCTTGCCTAAAAGAGTTGTATTCTTCAAGGGATCCTGTATCATCTACTGTAGGCAAATTCTCCAGATGTTCATCCAGAACCTCTTGAAGAGTAACACAATAACTCAATTGTCTTTTGACAACACACAAATGGACTACTTAATGCTTTAAAAATGTATTACTCATTTTACCTTAAAAGAGATACACAAAGAGTTTACTAGTCTATGGGGGGTAAAAAGATGCCTTAGTCAGGCTCTTTTTCAGCTTACAGCAGAAGTACATGAATATTGTGACAGTTATCCACAGATGCTGCTCCTATTGCTGAAAGCTGTGATCACTTCTTTTACCAGTTGTGTTGGGTTGGTATTATTCACAGTCTGATTGGGACACCTCTGTTGAAAACCTATACTACAGTCTTCTGGGGGCAGGGGAGCTATGTTTTTAATTCCCTTCCCAACGTGCCCCACAGAAACCCTTCATTTTTACTTATATTTTATCCCCCACCTGCAGTATTTTATATCCTGCTTCATCTTGCACCAGGAGCCAAATCTTTAAATAAGTATACAGAGCCTGTTTCTCCAACCTGCACTTTCCCACTTGCAAGGTGGCAGTTCCTATGGGCCCCCTTGCTATCCCACTTCCACTGGAGGGCTCTAGCCCACAAGCTGGACTAAAATATCATTGGCAATTCAGTGGTAGCACTTGAGCCTAAAAGGGTACCTCTTCACTTAAAGGCCTCTCACCTGGTTAGCTAAGATATGGTAAAATCCTAAGAAAGATTTTAGGACAGTTGGTAGCTTTCACATATGGCAGCAGGCCCAAGTAAAGGATTTACTCCTGTCTACTACTACAGGATCAGGGGAAAATAGGACTGGAAAGGACCTCAGAAGATCACCTGGTAACAGCCCACCGCTTCAAGCAAGCTTATCCCTGACTAAACTATTCCAATCATGTGTCTATCTAACCTACACTTGAATATGTATGGGGGTGTGGAGTCCATAACTTCTTTGGTAGCCTGGTCCAGTGCTTGACCAGAAAGTCAGCAAGTTCTTTCTAATCTCCAACCTACATTTCCCCTGCTGCACTTTGAGGCCATTGCTCCTAGTCCTGTTCCCTATAGCCAAAGAGAAAAGGCTATCTGCATCCTCCTTACAACTGCCATTCAGATGTATGAAAACAACTATCAAATCCCCCTCAGTCTTCTCTTCTCCAGACAAAATAATCCTGGTTTTGTCAGCCTTTTCTTGTAAATCATGCTTCCCAGGCCTACCACTATTTGCCACTCTCCGCTGGACTCTTTCCAAATTGTCCACAGCCTTTTTGAAGTATGGGCCCCAAAACTGAATGCAGTACTCCAGGTGAGGTCTCATCAGTGCTGAACAGAGCAGAAAAATCACTTGCCTTGATTTGCAAGAGATATTCCTGCTAGTACAAAGCGGTATGCTGCTGGCCCTGCTAACCTGAAAAGATTTAGCTTCTCCAAGTAATCCCTAATCTCTTTTCCCACTAATTTCAGCTCTTTGTCTCTTTCCCAAACTTTGCTACGCACTGCACTTGTGATCTAATAGCTGAATTTACTCATCAAGACTGAAGTAAAAAAGGCATTAAATATTGTACCCATTTTTGCATCATTCATAACTAGGTTGCCTTCTGTATTTAATAAGGGACCTACACTTTCCTTGGCCTTCCTCTTACTCCTTTTTAGAATCCCTTTTTATTGCCTTTTATGTCCCTTGTGTAGGACACCCATTGGTGCCAGCCCAGTACATCCACCTTTACAGGCCTGCTCTTACTAGTGTCCTCTGTCCTCTCTCCCTTTTTTCCTGCCATGTCTTGATATAATAACTAAATAGGGGAGTCTGTCCACAGAGCAAGGGGGGCGCTAAGCGGTCCCTTGTCTGGTCTGTGGCTCCCCCTGGGCATGTCCAGCTTTTACTCTAGTTAATCCTTCCAGTTTGGGGCCCATGGTTCAAGGCCAGAAGTTTCTGACTCTGCTTTGGCCATGCCTTTGTGACCACAAGTTCCAGGCCTACCCCCAAACATGCAAGTAGGGCCACAGGTCCTATCTCCCTTGTTATGCTCCTGCCTTACCATCCTGGGCAGGCTTTACCCCCCTTAGGCTCAGACAGTACCCCAGTCTTTATCTTTTGTCTCCTTAACTGAATCTCCAGTTTGGGGTGCCCCCAGTTACCCTTTTCAGAGGCCTCTGCCTCCCCTACAGCTACAACCCAGTCCTCCAGAAACAATGAAAACACCAAACTCAAGCACCAGTCTCAACTCAAAGACATGTCCCACATGGAGTTAACCTCACCCCTTGGTGGTGTGCTTCAAGTTAACAGGAAAAAGAAAAGGCTGAGGGTACTTAGCTTACACCCAGCGTGGGTCCTCAGGTTTCCTTCATGCCAGCTCTCCTTCGGAGTCCTCTCTTCACAGCCTGGGGTTTAGCCTCTGCATTCCTCCATCAGGGCTCTGTACTTGACAGCTGCTACAGTCAGCCTGGCCCTCTTAGCTGGAGGCTTAAGCTTGTATGGGGCATTCTGGGCCTGACTCTTCACTTCCATGCCCTGGGTCATCAGGCACTGACTGCACCTGGACCCACAGATTCATAGATTCATAGAAGTAGGGTCAGAAGGGACCTTGTAGATCATCAGATCCGACCCCTGCCTTGGGCAGAAGAGAAAACTGGGCTCAAATGACCCCAGCAAGGTGTACATCTAGCCTCCTCTTAAAGACCCCCAGGGTAGGAGCCAGCACCTTGGAAGTTGGTTCCAGATCCTAGCCACCCTGACTGTGAAGTAGTGCCTTCGGATGTCTAGTCTAAACCTACTCTCTATCAACTTGTGGCCATTATTGCTTGTTGCCCTGGGGGGCGCTCAGGGGAACAAGGTCTCTCCCAAACCCTGCTGGTCTCCCCTAGTGAGTTTGTAGACAGCCACTAGATGCCCCCTCAGCCTTCTCTTGTGGAGGCTGAACAGGTTCAGGTCCCGTAGCCTCTCCTCGTAGGGCCTGCCCTGCTGCCCCCTGATCGGCGAGTGGGCTCCTCTGGACCCTCTCCATGCTGTCCACATCCCTCCTGAAGTGTGGCGCCCAGAACTGGACGCAGTACTCCAGCTGCGGCCTGACCAGTGCCGCATAGAGGGGGAGGATCACCTCCTTGGCTCTGCTTGAGATGCATGTGTGGATGCATGACAAGGTGCGGTTAGCCCTACTGACAGTGACCTCGTGTTGTCGGCCCATGTTCATCTTGGAGTCAGTATTGACTCCAGATCTCTTTCTGCCACCGTGCTTTTGAGAAAGGAGTTTCCCAGCTTATAAGTGTGCTGCTGGTTACTACTGCCCAAGTGCAGCACCCTGCACTTGTCAGTATTGAAACCCATCCTATTTTCATCATCCCACCCAGTGGCCAGTGGCCATCTTGTTTCAGTCTTTTCTGCGGTGGGTTTGCCTCTAGCAACACAAAGAAGGTGCAAGTAAAAGAATGGGAGCAGGAGACAAGGCTGGTGGGGGCTGGAATGAGGGACAGCAGAAACCAGGAAAAGGGACACCTTGCAAACCAGGAGCAAAAGGTGAAAGAGAAGAAAAGGGATCATCAGGCACCTCTAGATTCCCTTCTAATTCTAGTAACAGGGTAGGGGCCGCATTAAAATTTTCCAGTTGCATTTCAAACCATAGCTTGGTCTTCCTGATTTTCTCCCAGTGTGCCCACACGATCCTCTTATGATCTTGCTTGTAATATGACCATGGTTCCACTTTCTGTAGGATTCCTTTTTCAGTTTCAGCTCATTGAGGAGATCACTATGGAGCCAGACCAATCTCTTGTTGCACTTCCCATTCTTCTGTCACATGAGGGTCGCTTGCTCCTATGCCCTGCATACAATCTCCTGTAATGCAGCCAGTTCTTCTGGACTCATTTTCCCCTTCAACTTGCTTCCCAGGAGATCCTGCTCACCAGTTCCCTGAGTTTGTTAAAATATACACTTTTGAAGTCCAGCATCTTTATTCTCTTGTCTTCCTTCCTTCCTTTAGGATCTCAAACAATCATTGTTAGATACTAAAAATACAGCCATTTGCCCTAGCCCTTGTTTTGCTTACCTAATGTTAGCTATCACAAAGTAAGAGCATGTTTTTTCTTTCCCCCCTCCCTCTCCAAGGAGCAGAGTTTAGTGCCAAATGAATACACATATTCAACATTGGGGGCATGCTGGAGGTGGTGTCTTTCAGATGCAAGACCACATTTGTGATCAGTAAAACATTTCACCAAATGGTTCCCACAGGGCTGTTACAAGATCAGAGGAGTTTGTAGTCTAAGTCTACATGGATTCCACATCTTAAAAAATGAACCAGGCACCTTTTTTTAGAAGCATCAGGAAGCATTTAAGCCTGAAGTTGGGAAACTCATCTTTCATTGTTGATGCGGTACCTATCCTGTGGCTACACCGCAGTTGAGTTTCCAAGGGCTGTCTGTCTGCTACCTTACATAAACACTAAATTCACTTAAAAGAGTTCTAGGAAAGAGAGTCACAACATGGGCAACCTTTCACTGAAGGGAGGCCTGTAATAATTTCAGCTTTTGTTGGTGTGACCTGCCCTTGTAGAGTTGAAAAGAGCTTTGAGAACACACCCATGAGAGCAGGAAATCTCTTCTATGGATCACTTGTAAAATGGTTTGGTTTGAAAAATACCCTGCGGAAAGAATGAAACCTGACTGCAAAGGAGAGGGCTGTGTTTTTTTTCTCCCCCCCATGAATAGGATTTCAAACTAGCAGCCAAAGTGAATCATTATACATCCTTGCCATATGTCACTTTCAATCAATAAGGCCTTATGCTCTGCTAACAATCATTTCAAACTATACCTATTAACAAGAATGCACATTTTCATAGTAATAATTCCATGCACGTCAACACACACAGATTACAAATAGACAAGAATAATCATACCAGAAGGGAGATGGAATTTTTGAAACAATGGGCAAAACGTGCGTGTACATACACAAAACTGTAAAAGCTGTCACTCATCATGCATCTAGTATCTTTTTTAATGGCATAAACTTCTGCAGATGAATCAATTTTTTTAGCATATGCTTTCTTGATGACACATTCAGTATCTCACTTGATAACATGGACTTTCTCAAAAGAGGCTGCTGCACGAAGGACACGAACCGTACTAGCAACAACCAGAGTTGATCTGAGCTATAGCAGGATGGTCGTTGGGGCAGTTCAGAGATGTGCATCTTCTAAAGTCAGTCTAATGGCTCTCAAAGGATTCCTCTCTGCACTGGAGGGGGCAGCTATATCCTTCCAGGAGGTCAATTCAGAGTCTGCAACAGTGCTAAACTTATCACTGTTGTCTCCCTCTGACCTTTTTTTTCTCTTTCCCCCTGCTCTTTTCCCTCTGCCCTCTCCTCCCCTTCTTTACCTCTTGTCTTGCTTATCTCTACCTATTTACATTTTCGCTGACATCCTACCACACTTTTAGTTTCTCACATTCCTTGGAGTCTCAGACCAGCAGACTCCCTATGCCTGATTGTGAAGGGTGACTGTGCCCAAAAGCTTGTTAAGAACTTTTTTCTGACTATTCAGTTGGTCTAATAAAAGGTATCACATCTACCCAAAGAACCTTGCCAGAGAAAAGGGGACACTGGAATACAAAATAAGCCAGGTCCAGGCAATGCAGCCCCAGACTGGGGCTCAGGAGATCTAGGCTCTGTTCTTTGGATTGCGGTTCTGCTCAATGACATGGGTCAAGTCTCACACGCAGTGTGGCTGCACCTCTTGTCTGGCATTCTCCGGGGTGTCACTCTTGAGCAGCCCTCCTACCCCAATCCCACTTGACATGTGCCCAAACCTGATAATAACCCTTCTCTGCTACGGTCCACTGTCCAGCTCTCTGCAGTAGGCTTCAGAGTAGCAGCAGAATGGCCTTCAAGGCATCTTGGCTGCCTCCTCTGTGCGGGGTTCATTTCCCCCAGGTTACTAGGCGTAATGCAGGAAATCCTGGGTGAAAATCTATGGCTCATGTTATACAGGAGGTCAGCCTAAGTGGCTACAATGGTCCCACTTGTTTGAAAATTACTCAGATTTGGGCACTTTGAAGACTGTGCAGTCCCAGGAACCTACCTGGAGCTGACAAGACCATAGACAATTGTGTCCAGTTTTACATCTAGAGAGATGACAGAACTTAGGGCAGGGTGGCACCTTAGAGACTAACTAGTTCAAAGAGTCATGAACAGGGATCCTGGCTTTCTCTGATTAAACAAAAATCCCCAATTTTTGGATTTAAAAAAGTAACATAAAATCCGCATTTTTCTATGATTAAAATGAAATTAGTGGTGTTTCATTTTAATCATGGAAAAATGTGGATTTTGGGTTAATTTTTATATTAAAAAATTGGGGATTTTTTTTTCATCAGAGAAAACCAGGATCCCTGGTCATGAGTGTTCATAAACAACAACCCACTTTATTAGATAGCTCTTGTAGCTGCTGCTTATGAAAGCTCATGCCTCCACAAACCATTTAGTCTCTAAGGTGCTACCCTGCTGTACCTTCTGCTTGACTTCAGAGTAACATTGCTAACCACTGTGCTGAACATCCAGAAGGAGAGGGCACTACATCCAAGCCTTCTTAGCCGTTGTGTCAGCCTAGAGCAGCTATCCCTGAAAGGCCCTGTGACTGTCAACCACAAGTTCCTACAGTGCCTGATGCTGGGAGATGTCAAAAGATAGCACTGACCAAACAGAGACAGGGACCAGGCTGGTTTAGACACTACTGCAAGGGGATGTGACCCCATGGAAGTGACTGGAGTCTTGCATTGGCCTGGTCTACTCTACCAAGTTTTGCCAGCACCCAAAGGTCCTCTACAGTATCAGAAATCTCCTTTCTGCTTGCAGAAGGAAACCACCTCTGCTAAATGGAATAAAGCTACTGCTACTACCCAGAAGCTGGTAGCAGGCGAGTGTAGATGCTCCTCTGCCTTCTGCAGTTGCTGCATCTGTTTAGCAGCCAGTGGCTTCCCGGATGCACTTTTTGCTTGCTAGCACAGCTGTTGAGTGGAGTATCACAGCAGTACTAAGAGCATGAGGATGTGCATGAGATGACAGCTGCTGTCTTGCCAGAACTTGTAGCTGTAGACCAAGATAAGTGCAGAAAGGCTTTAAACAGGAGATGTACAAGTCTGGGGGTGCAGCTGAGTAGCTATGTATCATCTTCCTCTGGGACCTCTTCAGAAACAAATAATGGAGCCAAAGAAGATCATTACTTTGGTACCCTGGCACAGATACCTATGCTCCTTGGCCAGGAGCTGCCAACAGGGCTCAGCAAGAACACTTTTGTCCCAAATTCAGCATAGGTGCAATTTTCCGGATGGGATCTAATTAGCACTGGCTTCCAACATGCACCATTTCGGTGCCTTAAATGAATCACCTGAAGAAGATCATTGACCACTGAAACCAGTGTGGCATCTGTCTCAGACTCCAGGGAAGCAAAAAGAGCAATTGCTTCTAGCCAGAGCAGACCTCAGTTATTAGTAATTGTGTGTGTGTCTTAAATTTTGCATCCTTCATTTCCCTTTACCTAGCTTTATTTTATTTTTTCCCCAGTCAATAAGACTGATTTTATTCTTTCTTCTTAATTAGATTTTTTTAGATTTCCCATTGTAATTAATGCACTTTTCTCCAGTGCTGTGACCTGTTACAGTAGTTAAAATATTAAAGCCTGATTGTTGCCAGATCTAAAGGACTGGGAGATATAGGTTTTTTTCAATAGCCACTTTGTCTTCATCTCTTAAATTACTGTTTGCAGTCTGCTTTGCATTTTTGGGTACGTAATAAGAGTTGTTGACCTGTGTGAAGAATGTGATATAAAAATAAACTGCATTGTACTTTTAATGACATATTCTAAATTTTCATGGGGATACTTGGAGTTTTCATATAATAATGCTTAATGTTCACTCCCCTGTACTGATTTGGTTTTGTAATCTCAGCACAGCAGTGCTGTTTAATTCCAGACTTTCTGTATTAGGGGTAGGGGTTACATTTTCATTAAGGAGCCTGGGGAATTGTATTGTTCCCCCACACACTCTTTTAATATTTGCCTCTTCAGCTCTGAATCCCTACTGTTGAGTTATGCCTTGTATCCACCCCTGGAAACACATAGGGACTAGCTACAGATGGATCTAAACCTCTGTGGTGCAGTCTCTGCCACCTTCAATGTCTGCCCTGGGGGAACAAGGGGAGAGGAGAGAGGTGGTGAGGTTGGAAGGATTGGCTTCTCCCCTCACCCTCTGCTGACCCGCTTGGCAAAATCTTACTCGTGGTCTCCCTCCAAGTTGTGTCTCCCTTCTCCCCCTGAGGGGAGGGTTTGGCACAATACCCAGTGGGCAGGCCAGGAGGGCCAAGCTCCAGTGGGAAAGGTTAGCAAGGAAGCACTGAACAAAACTCTGGTCTCTGCAGATTCCTCACTCATCCTGGAAGGCAAAGTCCCTGTCTGCTTCATGAGGGACTGGACCTCCCTACCCTAAGAGATGATGTGGCAGCAACTCTGTACACTAGGCCCCAGGACTTTCATTGGCAGACCCGGACACAGGCATGGGCGAACTGGGCAGCCGCCCAGGGCCTGGACAGAAAGGAGGCCCAAAAATGAAAAAAAAAAAACAATTGCAAAAAAAAAGTTTTAATATTGCACATATACAGGACTGGCAACGTTATCCACTGAGAATGAATTATTTAAAGACATGGATACCACAGATGTAATAAAGACTTTTGCAACAAGTCTGATTATTATTATCATTATCTCTGGTGAAGGGGGGCCTGATACTAAAAGTTTGCCGAAGGCTGCCAGGAGTCTGGGTATAGCACTGTGCATAGGGGTAATGTTAGCTCTGTCCTAGTGCAAGAGGATGGGATGACCCTGTTTTCATGACACTATTCTTAAACGGGTGTGGAATTGCTGATAAACTGCATGAGGGCAATTCCTTCCTTCTGTCTTCATCCAAGGACCTGAGTATATTATGCCTCCCATTTACCTTTCTCATGCTCATCAACTCTCTTTTGCTGAAGAACCACATGTGCCTCTATTTACCCAAAATTTGTATTAACTGCCCTTCTCTATTACTTCTGTTGTGCCCCTTCCCCTGTGCTTTGGGGTCATGGGTAGTGCACAGTCCTGCAATCTGAAAGACAGTTTAACTTATTAGAAATTAAAATTTCCTTCTAAATCCATTGCTAGAAACATTGTTTTTTCCCATCATTAATGAATTACTTTCTATGTAATAACAGCACCAACTGCAGGCAGAATCATTATTAAAATCTCTGTTAACAAAACAGTGTTACTTTGCTCCTTTCATTTCCTCCACTATTATAAAATTCAGACTCATTTCATCTATTAATATTAGCAATCTCTTTATTTTTTAATTTTGATCAGACATGAAATTAAAGGCAGGGGGGAGAGGTTGTGTTCTTATTATAGAAGCTGCCCTGGTACTTATTCTTTTTTAATCTTCTTTTTTTTTCTTCCTACCAAGTCTTATTTTATAGATACTATTGCCTGCTTTTGCACAGGTATTCCTATTGACTTCCCCTGCTATCTGACACCTCTCCTAGGGAAGTCAAACCAAAGGATCCAACAGACCTCACTGGAAGTTGAATTAGGTCAGTCTTGGTGTGGATCTGTGACTAGGACCCTGACGTGGGAGTAAGGAACTTGGGTTTTATTTGTTGCTGTGACACTGAATTGTTCTGTGACCTCAAGTTATCTCACTTCTCTTTGCCTTATTTTCCACGTATATAAAATAGGGTTGAGTGTCTTCCATTAATAGATCTAAGACTTCTTGACAAATGAACGGTGCTAAAAAATAAAAGGAGCTGAGTAAGCAGCAGAGCTGGAACTCTCCCCACAACAAACCTTCGACTAGATGTGAACCATGAGCAAGAGGGTCCGAGAAAGCAATGCTTTCATGTTCAGTGCTCATGCGATACCTCTCGTCCCTCTCCGCAGGCTTGCTGTTAGTGGTTGTGATGAGAGGGGCTGGGGGTTTTTTTGGGTTTTTTTGTAGAGCATCAGACATAACTGAGCAACAATTAAAAATGTTTCCTCTTAATAACTTGACCAGGTAAACTCAACACATGGACATTTCTTTTTCAAAGTGGTTCTTGTTTTTTCAGGCTTAGAATAACAGGCGTCTGCTGAACCTGGTGGAATATTTATTTATTAGCTTGTTTCTGTAATCATCACGGTAGGTTCTGAGCACCTGCCAAGCGCAGGTATGGATTTTTCCTTTCAGCATCCTCTGAGGTAGCAAAGTATTATGGACCCAGATTCTCCAAGGTGTCTAGGTGCCTTACTCCAATAATTTCAATGGGAATTAGGCACCTGGGAGTTAGACTCCTTAAATACCTTAGAGGATCTGAGTTGCTTCTATTTTATAGATGTGGGAGAGGTACTAATGTGCAGAAGGGTTTGGTGGCTTCCCCAAGGTCCTGCAGAAAGTCTGTAGCAGAGCACAGATCTTGGACCCCAGAGCAATGCTTTTGCCACCTGAGCGTCATCTCTGTCTTGGGACTCGGTTTCACCTTGTGATGCGGATTTTAAAGTGCTGGTGCACTCTCTCTCTTGTTTACGTTATACTTCTTTATCATCATTTCTTTGAGCTCTGAAACTCAGATCATTGCAATGGTTTTATTTTAACCACAGTGGATTAAGTTTTGGGTCCCTTTGCACTGCTGCACAATGCACCTAGCACTCAATGCCAGGTACCAATGCCTTTACTGACCATTGGTCCACTGACTATTTATTTGCCTCTAAAATAAACAGTGATCAGTGGCAGGGGGGAAAAGGACAGGAGAGAAGCAGAGGGGCTGCAGGGGTAAGTAGCTGAGCTTCTGAGGAAGCTGGAGGGGGACTAGTTAGGTTGGGGAACTGGAGTTATGAGAGAAGCGGGGTAGCTGCATGACTGGTGGCCTGTAGCTAGAGGAGTCAGTGAATCGATAGCGGAGTTGGAGTCAGGCATAAGGGGGAAGGGAAGGAAGGAGCTCCAAAACATCCAGTTCTTTAGCACTGAATCCTTATCATCCCTGAACAAACCTTGACTGAAGGGTTAACAGTGAAACTTAAGTAAACAGACAACCAGGTGACCAAATTCACCAGAAACCTCCCAGCAGGTAAAGCATGAGGCTGTTCCAGAATCCAGGAGGAGGCCATTTTACAAGCCCTCCCTCTGCCACTAGCCAGAGGGGCATGGCGGGGCTTGCGAACATGTGTCTGTGCGCTCTTCTGACTGGCTGTGCAGCCACTTCTGCATAAAACACTCGCACACCTAATCCTAGCACCCACACAGGCAATAGCAAATGACCCAATCTACCTAACACAGGCTCATTGCTCATCAGTGCACAATAATGCAATAACGCAGCATTCACAGGCTTACTGTGCCTGCCTTGCACCATTTATCCTATGGGCCCACACATGGTCCCAAACGTTTATTATCTGCTGCTAATGGGAATGGAATGCATCACACGGGCCGAGCCCTCTGCCTTCCGGGTAGTCTAAGAAAGGACGTTTTCCTGGTGAGAGCCTTCATGAGAGCAGTGCAAGAAGCGTTGCATCTCAGCCCCACTGGGCATTCGCAGGCATGCTTCTCATGTCCTAAACGCTGCAATCTGGGACAAAGGGCAGTAATGTGGGACAGCCTCTAAAAATACACCACTCACATACTCCAGGCTGTGTTTTATTGGTCCCTCTTCACATGTCTCAGGTACGTGGCGACTCAGGAGGCTGCAGATATGTCTAGAGAAGGGAAAACCTTAGGGCAGCTGAGATGCCTGCCGAGTGCTTTGGTTGGGGTGAGGGTGGGATGTGGGAAGGTTTGGCTTTTTCCCTCGCCTCAAGTCCAGTTGCCGGGGTTTGACAAGCACACAGATTTCAAAGGGGAACTCTGTATTCCATCCTCCCTTTTTTGGCAGTGATGGGGTTAAACTGCAAACAATTAAATAGCTCCCAATGTAGCTTTTCAAGGAAAAATGAGAGTGTAAAGCAGCAAGAGGTAGCAGCGGAGGGGCCCCTGAGGAGGGAGGAAAGTGGCAGGGCTTTAGCTTTCTTCTGTTGTAGCCCATAACACGCACTTTTGAGAACCAGCCTTGGATGCTCAAGGGCTGTGCAATGTAAACACCAGCTAAGGGATTCAAGGCAGGTAAATGTTGATACCCCATTTTGCAGGTGTGGGCAACCCATGATTAAGTGATACATCCGAGACTATACAGCATCTTCTGCAGGCAGAGCAAACATTACAACCCAAAAGCAGTGCTGACCTACCAGCCCTGAACTCCTGGTAAGTTCAGCCACTGGGTAAATGCCCTGATAGGAGGGGAGTCCCTGATAGATAAAGAGTACCACCAGGTAAAGGCCCTGATAGACCCTGCCTTCTGTCCCCCCCACCCGTCAACCCCTGCTGGAGCCTCTGGCAGAAGGATTATTGTGTTCCTGGCCCTGACTATTCCTAGCTATTGCCACTGGGGGGGGAGGCATTGGCAGCTGCACACACTAGCGCAGCCCCTGAGACTGCTCCAACTTGCACTTGAGTCCAGGCAGGCCCCTGGCATAGGGGAAGGCACAGGTGGCATAAAGCTACTTTGTCTTTACACCCTTATGACAGCTGCTGCACAAAACAAAGCTCAGTGACAGTCACTAATTCAGTCTACTTTATGACTCTTGGCCCCAAACTCAGTCCAGCATAATGCACTGGTTATCATTAAGGGAAGAAAAAATCTGCTGTTTTTATCCCTTCTTCCTTCATCATCCATCTCATTTATATAACAGGCATGTAGACAACTCCTGTGTTAATGTAATGGTCCGGCAAAAGGACCACTACCACCGCCACTAATATTTTGCATTTCTATTCAGACTTCCATCTAAGCATCTGAGAGTGCTTGTTGGGACACTAATTAATCAGTTCAAAGCTGTTAAGGCCAAAAGAGAGTGTACTGATCATCACGATCAAGAATACCATCAAAAGATTCCAGTATTGCGCCCAACAACTGTAGCTGAGTTACAGACTAACTTCAGAGAGAGACACTGTCAGATTCAAGGACCCCAAATGGAAGAGAGCTTAGCATGCCACTTGCTAAACTGTTCAGATGGTTAATGACTGTTAAACATGTACCTCTTATTTGGAGCTTTGCTGACTTCAGTTCCAACCATTGGATCTTGTAATGTTTTTATCTGTCAGGCTAAACACCCTTTTAATGGCGCATTAATTAATTGTCACTGTGATCCTGCCAGGTTGGGAAGTAGTGATAGTTCCATTTTACAGCTGGGGAAAAACAAGGCTTGAGGTAAAGGTTAAAAAAAATCAAAATCCAAAGACTTTGAGGCTGTTTTAAGATTGTGAACTTTATGCCTGCATTTAGACACCTACATAATTGGCCTTCTTTAAAATTATTTTTCAAAAGCATTAGGCATTGAGGAGCTCCTACTGCAGTCAGTGGCATGAATTCACACACAAAATCCATCTCAGGGCTGTGACTGCATCCCACCTCAGTCATTCAGGGGAAATTAAACTCTGGAATCTCATCACCAAAAATCATAATCAGAGGTTTGTCTACTCAGTTTTAAAAATAAGGAATCTCAATAAAGAAAATATATGACTGGGACCTCGGTTGTAAGGTGGAATTTGGACGTTATATCCTAGTTTTGTTTCTTTGTGTTTTTTAATTCAGCCTTTAATGAAATACACCGACGACCACTGTCACAGCCTCACTGCAGGTATGACTCTTCCTAATTCCTCTCTTGTCCCTACATAAAGACCTCCAACCTGAGTTTGGTGGTGCTTGTTGGCATGACAGGGGTGTGAGCTGGAACCACTTTCATTTTTACTTGTGTTGGTAACCTGTGTGCTTTGCTACGTGGATGTAAAATAAACCACTCCAATCTTCCAATGCCTCTCCCATTTGCAAGTTTTTCCACTATTCACAGGGAAAGAATCATAGAGTGTGTCAGCTTACTGCAGTGCTATGAACTATGGGATATACCCCAGAAGCCCTGTGATGTACAATATATTGTTGAGTGCAGCACCAGTGAGGACAAACTAACTCAGACATGGCTTTATGGTGAAGCCACTCACACCTCAAATAATATGACCAAGGTGCTCAGATCCAGGGGCCAATGGCCAGACATGGCTTTTCAGAGAAGACACAGCGTAAAGGACAAAAAGGAGGCCTAGGAAGTCTGGGGTTGTCACAAACTAGCAGTTTTCTGTCTGAAGACTAGAAGGCTTTCCTTTAAACGTTTTCTTGGCCCTTCCAACTTTACTTCTTTACTTTTTAGTTTGGAAGCTAAGAGAAGTGACTGAAGATTTTTCTTATATGAATTAGGGGCCTCAACCTTCCAAATACTGGTTGCGTCTACATGTGACATTTACTGCAGAGTAGACTGATTAGCTCTGTAGTAAACACTGTGCATCTACACATTATTAGGCTGGAGTAAAGTAATTAACAAGTACTATCCTGCTGCTGAGTTTTTTACTCCACAGCTATGCACATGTTGATGCTCCCCAGTGGGCTGGGGCATGAGGATGCTTCAGTGCAGGGGCTTCCAGCCATCCTCATGCCCCAGCCAGCTCTCTGGTGGAGCAGTCCTGGGCTGACAGGTAGACCCTTGGGGCCCCCTGCTAGTTGCGGCTGCTCTGACCTGGCTCAACATCTTGTGATCCTGGTTGCACGTTCAAACGGCGCACCTGGGAACAATAAACTCCTAAGCAGTAAACTCCAGAGTTTATTGCTTTACATTAATTGCATGTGTAGATGTGCCCACAGTGTACTATAGATCTTGCTATTTGCTGGCCCCACTGCAGTCCAGCAATTAAGGGCAAAGTTGTTTTACCATAATGTGAGTGGGACAACACACGCTCAAACTAGAAAACAGCAAACCTAACCAAAAGTATGTGCAAGCTCAGGCCCTAGTTTAGAGCTGCTTCTAGTATAAAAATCCCATGATAATCAACTAGAGTTGTGCCTATGGAGATGCAATAGCACTGAATTTGGGGAAAATTTGGGTAAGGGTTTCACAGGTATTGAGTCCTTGCTCAACTGAAGCCAAAGGTTAGAATTCCTTTGACTTCCATGAGAACAAGGAGATGCCAATGCTGGGAGTTTTTAAAATCCTATTAGTAGAGTATTAGCTGTACATATTTAGCCATCTTCTGCTACCATTTTAAATTCCCCATGTACGTACAGGTTTAGAGTTCTTTGGCAACCCCTTTTTTCCATTGGTTTATAATATGGGCATAGTTATCAAGTGTATTCATGCATTTGTTTTTAAATTATGGCTGTGCACAACAACATCAAATGTTCCCTCTTTCAGACCTTCTTGCATGTTGGCTCAATATTATTGGGAAGGGGTTAATTACACTCGCTCCTTTTTATCCAGTTTGCATTGTTGTACAGTATGTATTTTGAACTAGGTACATAGAAGTTGAAGGGCAGGGCATTTTTAGAATGATTTCTGATCAGGAACTGCAGTTGCGAAGGTTAACTTAGCACAAGCTGCATCTAGCCAGAGTTTGCTGTCTGAGGGCCTCACTACCAACCTGTTGCAGGTAATGGGAGTTTTGCTTTATATTGACTCAGATGGTCAGAAGCTCCTAATTTTTACATGAGCATTGTCCTACAACCTGGAATGAAACTATACTGAACTAAAACTTAAATCCAAGTTCAAGCAGTTGAAGCAAAACTCTCTCTTTCCCAGTGTGTTCATGCTTCATACGTAATACATTTTTTATTCCAGTAGAAATTGTTTTATTCTCCAAGCAAGTGACAGTTCCTAATTTCACATGGACTACAACTAAGTTTGAAGGTGTGAGATGGCAGTGGAACTTTTTTGGGGTACGAACAACCAAAATACTGTTATCATGTCTTCACTGTTAAGATGCTTGGGTTTGGGACCATATTGTCCCACATACCACACACACTGAAAAAAGACATGCACCTTGTTTTGGGGAAGGCAGAATGAAGAAAAAAAGGTTCTTCCAGAGTTATGACCACAGACACAGGGAAAGCTGCCTCACCTACCCTTTGCTGTTCCGGCAAAAGCTACAGTCTTAACTCTTTCACAGCTGGATTGTCAGTGGCTCTTGGCTGCTTAAGCAAAAGCTGAAACTGTAGCTGCTGCTGAAGACAGGACTCCATGAGCAGATCTAGGATTTTGAAAAGAGCTACAAATCACCTTCAGGGCTGTGAAACAGAAGAAGAAAGGCTATCTTAATTAATGGAACATCAAGACCATTAAGGAGAGAGGACTGTTAACACCTGTTGAATGAAGAGCAATTAACAGAAATCAAGTAGATTATAATGAACCATGAAGTCAATTGACTCCTTCAGCCCTGCCGGAATAGAAATGCCACTGCTGCTATTCTGAGCAGAAGATCCGCTTTCCCACTTAGGATACATACCTTAATTTTCAATGACTAGTTTTTGGGGGAAATGGGTTTGTGGTATGCAAGTAAAGATGGTATTTTGCTGCTTTACTATATTCATTGTGAGTGCTACAAGATGGAGCATTATTACAAAACTTGTAGTCCCAAAGCATAAAGCAGTTTTAGCTGACTAAAGTTTACATAACTCAGTATTTCTTGCTAGGATAAATAAATCAGTTAAGAATAAACCAAACCATGCAGTGCTCAGTCTGGCAATTATAACTGCACTAGGAGATCTGGAATTCCCATGGAAGTCTGTCGGGTTCCACTCGGCAAAGGAATCCAACTAGATGGATTTAATTTTGGGAACAAAATATTTGTAAGCAAGGTAGGGTTTTATTTGTGTGCTTGCTTGTTTTTTACTATTGGATTAGGAGAGGGAAAACAGTTTAAAATGAGCTGGTACTTTCACTATAAAGTCTTGATTAAAGCACTGCACAATACTATCAACTCGATACCCCTCGACCTCTCTTGTATCAGGACTTCGGTAACCTCCAGAGAATGGCAGAACATATAAAACTGTCCTGCTGCTGAGGTTAGTGACAATCTTGAGTGAATGGTAATTTTCTTAAGGAGACAAGTTGCAAGTTTGGAAAAGATTGGATCTTTGTATGATGATACATGCTCAAATATGAAACAATGTAATAAAGCTGTACTGTGATGTCTGCCTGACACACTGATTCTCGGGCTACTTCCCTAAGCGTGAAGCCAAAGAGGCTTGATTCTCCATTGGTTTGCACATTGCATTTTTGTCATTGTGTAAAGTAAGGTCAGTGCACAAAGTGCAAGGCAGTGAAGAAGGGAGTATATTTGGTACTAACTGTATCTTGCAGGGGAGCCTGGGACCCTGGAGGTTTGAGACTCATGGCAGTGTTAAGTGGTTAGAGCAGTGGATGGGGATTCAGGACCTCTGGTTCTATTTTTAACTTATTCAGTGGCAATAAGTGACTCACCTTACCCCTCCTGGCCTCTTTTTTCTCACAAGTGGGTTGTGCAGTTTAACCAATGAATGTAGCTTGAAATCTTTATATGCAAAGAGCAAGCTTATGCCAGTTTCTGTGGGATCATGCTTGAAGTGGCTCTGTGTAAGAAAGTGGTTGCCAATGAGTGTCAGATTGGATACAAGATAAATGATTCTCTGTGCGGGGTGCCCGTGCTAGCGTGTTGTGTATTAGTCATGAATAGCACCGACACATTTAAAAACGCAGGCTTGCAGTCATAGAGATTTGGTGCTTAAAGAGGACCTGGACTTGTAGGTTCATGTTGGTAAGCATTCAGGAATCCTGATATAGCTGCACCCCTTTTTGTGTATGCAGGTTGTGAATTGAGGTGAAAAGGAGACAATGCTTCCAAGGCATCTCTGCAAATGTGCTACCCCACGTAAGGAGATGCTGTTCCCAGTAGACTGGGAGACATTCATTATCTGACAGCATGTACTCCTGAGCTCGTCTCTCCCTCTGCAAGTCTCAAATATGCCAAAGTGCCCTGCCAAACCCACTCAGCTGGACTCCTCCTTGACCAGGGAATTAAAATAAGTAGTGGCATCTCCTAAATACCAGCCCTTCATGGGCATCCAAATCAGATTTCAGAGTCAGTTGCATAGATCTGCAACCCTACCTCTCCTTTCCAAGGTAAGGGGTGAAACAATTCATGACGCTGACAATAAATCATCATCGTGGAGATGCATGCAGAAGTTCATACCTCTTAGAGCTGTTGTCCAAAACTGCTTCATTGCTGCATACAGTTCACATTTTTAAAGCTTTTTTTCTCTCACAACCTTAACAGCTAGAAGCTCACTTAAACAGCAAAGTTGTGCGTCTGTAGAATAAGTTATTTTCAGGGACACATTGGCATGACTTATGGGCATGTTCTGGTTGTTTTGGAGCACTGTGTTGTATAGATATGATGGTATATACTCTCTTTTCTTTGTAGAAATGGTACATCTCATTTTAGCTAATTGTAGGTGGCAGTGAAATGAAACATTGGATGATATTTTGCTGGTTTATGCATTCCTCTTTCTCTGTCTCCCTCCAGTTTTAAAAAATGGGACATACTTCTTGATGCTGGGAAGTTTGGTTGTCACACCAGAGGACAAAGCTAACCTATTTAACGACTTCTTTGCCTCCATTTTCCTGAGCAGGGACCAGATCAGCCCCCCCACCAGGCCCTCCTCAGGCCCCAGGGGAGGCGCATCTAGGCCAAGGGTCAGGGAGGATCTAGTCAGGGAACTTCTGGA
>NW_017728886.1:10392736-10394726 GCF_001723895.1 Crocodylus porosus | reverse complement strand
TTCACGGTCAGGGCGGCTAGGATCTGGAACCAACTTCCAAGAGAAGTGGTGCTGGCTCCTACCCTGGGGGTCTTTAAGAAGAGGCTAGATGAATACCTTGCTGGGGTCGTTTGACCCAGTACTCTTTCCTGCCATGGCAGGGGGTCGGACTTGATGATCTGCTCAGGTCCCTTCCGACCCTACCTACTATGAAACTATTTTGTAACCAATATAGGCTTTGAGGCCACTTATCTGTTGTCACCCCTCCAGCAACCGAGCACTACTTTGCATTGCTCCCACGTGGGGCCAGGTCTCATCTCCTCAGAAGCTGCATTGCAAATAAGTCTCCAATTCCCTCATTCGTGGCCCATCTCCATGGTTCATTCGAGGGAGTTATTTACAACGATAAAAATCTGTCACTGCTGCCTCCTGATTAACCACGTTACATCTCCAAGATTAATAGTCCAAGCCTAGAAACCACCACTGCTCCCCTTGTCCATTTTCAATGACAGATGCAGCCTTCTCCTAACTCTCTCTTCCTTGTATTTCCTGATTTGGCCAGGTAGTAAACCTTACTAGGTAACCCCATCAACAACTCTGTCCCCTAGAAACATTTTTAGCATCCGCTCTCTGCTATGCAGGAGTGTTTTCTTTCAAGAGCATGGTTTTTGCTGCTTCCTGCACAGTGCTTCCATGAGCTCCACAAAGGTGATTTCCATTTTGTCTGTGCCAACTGTCCTGCCTTGGCTGTAATGTTTCTGAAAGTTTATTTAAAAACACACCTGCTGTGCACGCTCAGGTGCATGCTGCTTTCCTAATAAAGTCACAAAGATTGCTTGTTCATATGAAGCTCCTTATTGTGTGTGTTGCATTAGTAGTACCTTTACGAACTAGGGTACTGTTGCGCCAGGTGCTGTACAAGCAGAGAATAGCAGCATCGTTTCTGCCCTAGGGAGAAAAGCTTTCCAAGACTGCCTCTGCACTCCAGTAAAAACAGGTGCATTTCTTTTTGGAACAAAGTGCTCACATTTTTTTTAAAGGAATGATTCATAGTTACTCTTATCTCCTTCCACAGCAAAGAGAAATGATTTATAAATATTTTCAGCTTCACTCCCCACTGGATATATTAATGAGCTGACCTGCACTTTGCTGCTCTCCATGCTAAGCCCTGTTGGCGTTCGGAGCGTGATGAAGCACTCCGTCTCCTCAGATCACTCAGTGGGCTTATCAAACTGAAAGCCTCAGGAAGGCTTGAACTTTGGCGTCTCCTTTTCCTCTGGTTCAAAACTTAGGAGCCGCTGAATGCTGTGCCATGGGATGGTGCCAAAGGATGCAAGAACGAGTTGCTTCCTTGCTTCTGACGCAGAACAATGACTTCTAGGAGACTAAGGAAAGCTATGAAGGCGATTCCCGATTCCCTGCAAGAACGCCTGCCTGCCGTCTTTGCCGGCTCTACACCACCCTCAACCTTCTTACTACACAGTTGGCAAAAGTAAAAACGCCTTACCCCACGGTTCAAAAAAACCCCCAACTACTAAAACGAGTCTAAAATACAGACGTGACACCATACGATTTAGACTCTTTGCTCTGGGATTGCACAGCACCCAACGCGCGAGGTCCCGGCTCAGGATCAGGGGCTCCTAAGCACCCCTTGCATGCGGCGGTGACTGCGTTTTCAGAGGCCTCTCGCCTCGCGCGGAAATCAGGAGGCGTTTCGACGCGGGGCCGCCGCCGCAACAAGTGCTGCCCGAGGGGGCTGGAGACGGACCCCCGCTTCCCTCAGACTCTGTGGGCGAGGCGTCCTTTCTGAACCCGGCCCGCGGCTTCACGGCCTGGCCCCCTGCGCCGCCTCTGCTTTCCCCTCCGCCCTGCCCCTGCAGCGCCCCTCAGCACCGGCCCAGGCCCCGGGGAGCCGCGGCCCTGCGCAGAGCCGGCCCGCGCCCCTCCCCGGCTCCCTTTGTAGCAAACATCCGGGCTTCCCCCGCTGGCTCCGCTCCCGCTTCTCCCTCTC
>NW_017728886.1:10358141-10392613 GCF_001723895.1 Crocodylus porosus | reverse complement strand
CGCGTGTGAGCCAGCAAGTGTGTCCCGGGCCGGCGGGAGCAGGGAGGCGTGTGCGTGTGCGCGCACGCACAAAAGCCGAGGCGAAAAAAAACAAAAAAAACAAAAAAAAAAAAAAAAAGAAAAAGGAAGGGGAAAAAAAGAAAGGAAAAAAAAAAAAAGAAACTCTTGGAAAGCCGGGAGCAGCCGCCGGGGCCGGAGCCGCCTCCATCGGATCCCCGGGGGCAGCGGTGCAGGAATTCAAGCTGGTTTTTTTATTTTTTTGGTGGGGTTTTTTGGCCCTCCCCCCCCCCCAATCGCATCGCCTGTAGGATCCTGGGGGTTTGGGGGCATCCTTTATTTGTATTTTTTATGCTGCTCCTGCTTTTGGGCGGCCGAGGCTCGCGCTCCCCCGCCGGCCGCCCGCGGCTCCCCCGGGGGCCCCCGGCGGGCAGGCGCCGGGCCAGGAGGATGATCGCGCCCTGGGTGACTTTCGCCCTGCTCTGCGGAACTTTGTGCGCAGGTAAGGACGGGGCCGGGGCCGGGGCCGGGGCCGCCCGCGGCTCGGCAACTTCCCGGGCTCGGCGCTGCATTGTCCGGCCTCCGGAGCCGGCGGGCTGCTCTGCCCTTGCAGCCGCCGGGCGCGTGTGCGTGCGTCCCGCGAAATGCTACGATCCCGTAGGGGTTTTTTTTTGGTTTTTATTATGACTATTATTCCCCCCCCCCCTTTCTATTTTTATAAGATGACTCATTTGCTCTGATTTGTGGCAGGCTGATGGAGCGGGGAGAAAGTTGTGCGGGCAGGGCAGTGGGGCTGGTTTAACACCCCGCCGCCCCCGGGTGATTTGAAACCCGAGCGCGGGCGGCGAGGACCTCGCCGGGCGCGATGGAAGTTCATGTAAACACCGGCGCGGCTCGGGGCCGGGGGGCGAAGGCCACGCTGCTCAGGGATCCTGCCCAAGGTTTGGGACGAGCCCTTGGGTGCTGGCTTTGTGCACCGGGGCGGGGGGAGGCTTTTCTTTTAGCCCGAGCCGAGTCCCGGCCGCTTTGTTGTGCGCTTGCATGGGGGGAGACGTCCCCCCTCGGGCGGATTGCAGCGCCCACAACAACACGGCTCGGGAGCCTCATGGCTGTTGACGTCCTGGGTCTCGGAAGGAAAAATGCAATGACTTTAAAGTCACTTGCTCCCCCTCCTCCCCCGTCTCTTTTTCTTCTAGGGATTTCTGTGTTGCAAGGGGAGGGGATGATTTTTCACGGGGCTTTCATTTCATGTGTGCTCCCCCCCCCAAAAAAACCAAAACAAAACACAATAGGCTCCCCCTCCCCTTCCTGGCTTGATCTTGATTTGATCACCTCTGGCCCTCTGGAAGGGCTGCAGGGTCACTTGTTACCTTGTCTCCGTTTCCAGGCAGGGTGGGGGTGGGATTTTATTTTGGGGTGTGCACAGAGGCTCACAATAGGTGGTTGGAAGGAGGGGTGCTGCAGCTGTGCCCTTCCCCGGCTCTGTGCAGGGTGGGGTATGCAGCCTGCTGCTTTTGAATCTTGATTTATTTAATTTTTTTAAATCCAGGGACACACACAGCAGGCAGGGACCCCCCCCGACCCCCGCTTTTGTTGCCTGGTTTCCCAGGGGATCCTGGCCCCAGGAGCATCCCCCGGCTTGCAGGGGGAACCCGGGGGCGGGTTTGTTTTGGAATGTGCTGCGCGCTGAAGGCTGCCAGGCTGGCGCTGGCGTTTCTTTGTTCCCAGTGCCCATTGAACGTGCGGTGCCATCGCCTGCACCCTGTGCCGTAAACAATGCCTTCTCTCAGTGGTTCGAAAGTCGCACCGAAGGTGCTGGTGATGCTCATGTTGGGGAGAGGAAGCAGAAGGACAAAAAAAAAATATATATGATGATTTGGTGGCGATCAAGCCAGCCAGGGCTTTTATCGAATGGATGGGACACTTGTGTGTACAGCTTTGTTTCCTTGTGTTGCAAGGGGGGGTGTGAGCGAGCACATTGATGGCAGCGCGGAGTAGGAGCAGGTATTTAGGAAGCAGCAATGATGTGCCAGCGTGTGCCGTCAGGCTTCGGGGTTTCTGCGATCGCAGCCTCGCTGTCGGCTGGGAAATTCTAGGATGTGCATCGAGGAGATGTCTGCTCTGTTGTACCTGTTCTTGTTGTGGACCTTTTTGACTCCTTTTAAACCGTGGGGCTTGCAGATGAGGGCCGTGTCTGCTCCTAGTGTTGCTTCTAGTGACAGAAATATCGGAATAAAAACAAACAGCAAAAGGAAGTTTCTTTAAAAAAATAAAATAAAATTGACTCTGAAAAGTTGCTAAGTGCATCCGGTTATAAAAAAAAAAAAAAAAAAGGGAAAATCTAGTAGGAGATGATCACCTAGACCCCCCTCCCTTGAAATATTAATACAAAACCAGTGTGTGTGTGTGTGTGTGTGTGTGTGTTTTTGCTTTGAAAGCTCTTTGTGGATCATCAGCTTGGAACTGGAGAGTTGTAAATCTCTTCATATTTTGTCTTTCCCATTTCTTACATTTGGGAATGCATTTAGCCACAGGAACCTGTTGCCTGTGCAGTTTTCCTATACCTCAGTGAGAAAAAGGAACAAAGTTGTAACATGTTGCTTAGGATTCACAGCTCCCCTGCCTTGCAGGAAATATTTCTTGTGTGTTATATTTTAGGACTGTGCAAAAGTGGTGGTGGGGCTTTTTAAAACCAGCCCAACCTCCATTGTTGATGGCTTTCAGTACTACCTCGGGTGATTGCAATAAAATAAGCACAGACTGCTATTTTTTTTTTTTTTAATACTCGTTGTGTGTCTAACTTTTGGAATATCGACTGTTTGTTGAGGAAAACATTATGTTCAATTTTTGCCTTTTGTTTGAAAATTTTCTGCAGCCCAAATGTTCAGAAGTTGTGTTGTAATCTGTGAAATTTAGAAAATGCAGAAGGTGTAAGAGGGTTTGTTTTGCAAAACACATTGCTAACACATTTTGTTGAGACATTACAGTATTGAAACTTGCACCAAAATAAAGTACCACCAGGCAGCAATGAGCTGAACATCAGATGGATCTGGGCTCCTCTTTCAGGATGGTGTATTTATCCTCTTCTGCTCGAGAAGGGGACTGGCTTCATTAGCTTGCTAATTAAACACAGTGAAATGCCTGGCCCAAGGTTAATGGCAATAGCCTTTAAAAAGACAAAACTCTTGAACCTGGTGTTCGGTGTGTGCGTGTGTGTAACAACTTACACACATACTTAAATACAGTGTGTGTGTATATATATATGTTTGTGTGTATGAATATATGTGTGTATAACAACTTGTATATATGCGCGTGCGCACACGCTCTAATGATGCTTCTCACTAGGACTGAGACTGTGTTAAGGGTTTATTTCTGTATAAATGCATTATTCTTAGTGGCAATACAGAAAGCTCTCAGTATCTTATGCAGGTTGTGGTTTTCTTAAGGGGAAAACAAAGCATCTTATTATGGCTTCCTTGCCTTTCGTGGGTAGGTGGTGGGAGAGAGTGTGTGTTTATTCGGCCGAGTTAAAAATTCAGGTTCCCTAGAACAATTAAGGAGTCTAGGGCAAACCCTGCCATCCAGCTGAAGTATTTATACACTGAAATGTGTGCCATTTTCGTGCGTCTTCGAGCAGCCTATCCAGGCACTATCAGTTTCCTTACTATCTCATCAACTGAACAGAAACAGCCAATTAAAGCCGAGCTCTTGCAGTACCCACAGTCTTGGCTGTCACCACCCTCCTTTCCACTCTGTTCTCCATCAGCAAAGAAATGCTTGTCTTTTTTTGTGGTTTAGATGATGCAACAGGCCTGCACCTCCCCTGCTCCCACTGCATAGATGCTTCAGAAGAAGGAAATAAGCCCACCTCTTTTTTTGTTGTTATTGCTTCCGTTTCTTTGTCTCCCTTTCTGTCCAGCATGGACAAAATGCATGGCTTGCCCAGCGTGGTGATTCAGTGGTCAATTCAAATCCAGCAGGGCAACTCAAAGGACCGGGTTGTGGTTGACGGGATTTATACCTTTTAGACCCACTATGCGAATCTGACTTCTTTCATTTGTGCTGCTCTTCTGTCTGTGAGAAGGTCTTCAGCCCACTGTCAGCACCTTATTTATAACAGGAACCAAATGGCGTTTTTGCAGTTCATCTCATGTGGAACAAAGTACTGGTTTTAGACGGGGCCATCCATAAAGGGGCTGCGTGCTCCACCCATGTTGGGTATAGTCCTAAAA
The DNA here is from genome assembly GCF_001723895.1 of Crocodylus porosus. Taxonomy (NCBI): domain Eukaryota; kingdom Metazoa; phylum Chordata; order Crocodylia; family Crocodylidae; genus Crocodylus; species Crocodylus porosus. Next base: position 10,388,384 of record NW_017728886.1, on the reverse strand, counting down.
AGTCAGCAGACCTTTAAAATAATAACGATATCACTGAATCTTTGTATGGCATTGCACTCAAAAGCAGTAATTCTGGATCTTGTGTGTTCCAAGGCCTAGTTTCTGATAAATGCATGAAATTGTAGCTGTTGCTTCTGTTAATCAGCTTTGCAGTGTTGGCACTAAGTTTTGTGGGGGTTCAGAGACTGGAACCAGAGTGCTTTGGTTACCGAGTGTGTCCCAACGTTTTCTGCTGGCAGCAATATCTTGCAAGCTTTGTAAAGCTCAGTATCTTCCAGCGAGGGCTTGGTAAATTGTTTTAAGCTAAACCTAATAATCTGGCCTAAACATTTTACAAGTGACTGCGGGTTTTAGATGTCTCCACTTCTGATTTCTCAAGCTCCAGGCACCTTGAAGTTGGGTTTGTGTTCAGGGGATGCTCAGCTGACACATTCTCCAAACAAGCCTTCCCCCACTGCCTGGACATGGATAAATGCACAACATTTGAATTGTCAGATAAATGGTCAGCATTGAGGAGTAGCCTTGTCTGTCTGAGATGCCTCTCTAGGCAAGAATGGGGACAGGAAGAGAGGATGGCTTGCCGGACTTCATCAGGACAGCTGGGAGATCAGAAGGGCTGCTTTTAAGGATTGTGTAACTATTTACAGATTGACAAAGAAGCTGCTCTTAAAAACAGAACCCTTGGGAAGCCGTGTTTGTTTGGGATCTGCTTCAAAGTTAGCATTTCTGTTACTCCGCTGAATGAACGATGAAAAAAAGAGTTATTAGTTTCTTGGTTAGCTAAAGGAAGCAGTGTGGGCCGCAGGGTGTAATTTCGTGGAGTTACTACAGTGCTTCTGGCTGGGTTGCTTTCTGTGTGACAGTGTTGTGGGGAAGTTGGGAAACTGGAACCACAAAGAATAATCTCTGCTTTTCAAGAAGTGCTGCCTTTCTTTTATCCTCTCTCAGCCTTTGATTTTGGAAGGAGCGGGAGGGAGGGCTTGATTTTTCTTGCTTGGCCAATGGAATCCCCCAGAATTGAATAATTCAGCCTCGCACTTGGCAGTCTTTCCTGGGCTCCCATTTAAGTCCTTTTTGCCTGTTCTTTCATGTGAAGATTTTCGCATCAGTGAAGTTGGATGTCTTTAAGGGAGGCATTTGTGGTAATGTCTTTGGCCATTAAAGGCTCCCCCCAACCCTTAAAGATTAAGGCTCAGCTGATGTCCTCTGTCTTCTTTCCATTATTATTTAAACCTGAAATAATTTGAAGCTGTTTAGCCATTTGTAACTCTAAGGTAGATTAAATAATACACATCACTTTTCCCTCAACGTTCTTTGCAAGTTGTCTTGGAGTTGTTGAAGTCAAAGGGGAAGAAGCTGAATTAAAGATGAAGCGTTGCATTCTGCAAACCTAGTGATTTTTTTTTTTTGCTTAGATTTTAATAGAGTGTTTAGTTTTTTCTTTTTTCTTTTTCTCATAGTGTTATCTTCTCTGTCATGGAAGTGCTTCTCCTATTGAGACCTGAAAATTCAGAGTAGCAGTTGCCATTGTACACTGTGCAATATTCTGTGGCCAATATTTAGGTCTTGGAGGGAGAAAACACATTATTTTTTTTGGTTTTAATAGGACGTTTTGTCACATCACTGCAGCGAGAAGTGACACGTCATAACACATTCTTGTATTGCATCATTTGAATTATGATTATATGTAGAAGCCTCAACGAAGACCTTGTTCTTATTCTGCTAAATACCTTTTAGAGCGTAAACCAGTCCCTGCTGCAAGGAGCTCAGAATCTAAATCGGTGATTCCCAGCTAACATGCGGTGGCACCTTGGGGTTCCTTGAGACCCTTTCGAGGGTGCTGCAGGGTGCCACACAATGTAAGCACTGGTAGGTGTGCAAATATGATTCACAAGATAACCCCAGAGATTTCAAATAGGAATCCATAGTGTCCAAAACATTCAGACCTGTTATGGGCTTTGAGTTCTTTGCAACAGGTGAATTGTTATTATTTCTCATAGTCAAAAACCGAGTTTAAACTAAAGCCGACATTTTCCTAGGGGTTCCTTGAGTCTTATCTGCAAGTGCCTTGACTCTAAAGGTATCACTGATTTAACAACAGGGGGAATATTATTTTTCTTACTTCATCATTGTGGGACTGAGACAAAGTTAAACTAAGGAACTTAGATTATATGGAGTTGTGTTATTGGTGATGATACTCTCTGTAGTTGCTATGAACAATAGTTTAAACTGTGTGAGGGTGGCAAAGGTAATATTTACTCCTCAGACCTAGGCAACGTGGTCAGTCTCATAGGAAGTCTCATCTTTTTATGCCAGAATGACTCCAATTGGAGTTTCTCACTTCTAAAAACAGGTTTGCCAAGTGTGTGTCGTGCTGCTTTAATCAGCTGTTGTAGCCAAGTTCAGCTCCAGCAAAGATGCAAATTTCTCCTTTCCCGTTCATTTGTGTTTCAGCAGTTTTAAAAGTTGCACATCTCACTGGATTATCGATTTAGGTTCCAGTTCAACGACCAGTGGCATATAGGTGATTGCTGCATCGGTGGGGAGCCTCGTTTGAGTTGGTAGGGCTCTGTGTGGGTATAGCTGTCCATGCTATCACTCACATGGTTGGGATCTCATTTTGTGCTAAGGTAACGTATGGAGAGCTGCACCAGCTCTTGTCCTGTTGTGTCAAGCCTACTCCGCAGAAGACAGGCTCAGCCCCCAAGGCATCTGTAACTTAATTTCTAGGAAGGGAATTATGCTTAAAGAGAAAAATATTGAGGTGCTGAACTAAGACCACTAAGAAGCATATCAGTGCTTTATCGGAAGGGTCATTCATGCCCCACTTCAAATGATACTAAGCTATGTCTGTAGGTATTTGACTCTCATTACCATAGCATTTTTGCATCTCTTTCATGGATTTATTTTCTTAGCACCCATGTGATAACTCCTAACCCAGGTGCTACTATCCCCTTTTATTAATTCAGAAATGAGGCATGGGGGGAGACTAAGTGAGTTGCCAAAGGTCTGTTAGGCAATCAGTGGCAAAGCAGTTTCCTTTGCTCCCAGGCTTCTCAGTGACACTTGCCTAGCTTTCTTTTCTCTAGGTGAACACCCCACCCGTGAGACATTCCTCCTTCTCCGCAGAGGAGAGAAGTAAATGGCCTGCCGTGTAAACTATTCCAAGTGTCAGCAGTGTTTTCATTTCGTCTGATTTCAGATGCCTGCTGTTATGCTTGCAAATGTTTTGAATAAATGTTTGCCAAGCCTACTTCTTCCAAAGCTTGCTCTGCACTATAAAGAAAGGTGTGTCCTTGTCCTTTCAATTGGTTGATGCCTGTTTTGTATATCTCATCCTTACAGTTTTTAAAAAATACATGTGGGTACTGGAGCAAACCAAGGAATATATTTTGAACCCTGGACTTTGTTCAGTTGTACTTTTGTCTGTGTTGCTGTCAGTAGCAGCAATGTTGGTAGGATCCTTTGGGGTTTAGCAACATCCTGTTCATCTCTGGCAAAGCCACAGGAAAACTCCTGAATCCTGTGGTTGTCTAATCTCTAGACTGCGAATAAAAACCAGTATCAGTATTAGTCTAGTTACTGCCCAGTGGTGGCATGTGTGCAGTGGATAGATAGCTTTGTATTTTCTCTTGCATTTTTTTTCTCTCTTTTCCTGTATCTTGTATAACCTTCTTGTAAACACTGGCAGGAGTTTGCCTTTTAATTGCGATGACTGTAGTGCTAACTTGGGGGCTTGCTCCCACGTGTGAGTTTAGGAATCCTGAGAGAGCTGAGAGAAGGGAAAAGAGAGATTCAGATATGTCTTATTTATCAAATGATTAAGATAAAAGAGCCACCCTCTTTCTCGGATGTGTCCATTTTTATATGTTTATTGGAATATACCGGAAACACTTTCTAATTTGGCTTTTTAGAAATATTTTGGGGGCATATATTCTACCCCCAGCAGAGACAAAATTGAATTCCTTAGGGAGCAAGGTATGCAAACATGTATCAGAAGTAGCAAAGCATTTAATCAATCCCTCTCCTTTTTGTGAGTTTATAAAAACCATTTCATAAAATGAGTGCACTTCAGGCTCTCTTTTTTTTGTTTGCAAAGCCTTTTAGTGCCATTCCTGTATTTTTGTGAGCTCCTGCTCACTTCTGAACACTGATGGCAATTTCTATTGTTCTGTTGAGTTGTCTGCACAACTGCAGTTCTCTCCAATAGCTCTGCCCGCTATTGATACCTCCTTGAAACTAGGACATTTAAGCATTGCAAAGATGATGTCAAGGCCTTTCTCTGAGAGAGAAATCTAAATGCTACATTATTAAAGTTGTAAAGAGTCGGTGGTATTGGTGTTGGAAGAGGCTGCCAACTAAGATATTATGTAATCAAGAGTGAGGCACTTTGCATTGCCTGTTTGTTTGAGACCCTTCTAATATTATACATTTTTACACAGAGCTTTATAGCTGTGACCAAGGGTGATATTACAGTTGCCTTGAAACAAGGCTGTGCAGCCAAATGTACGCCTGGTGTAACTTCAGGGGCGGCTTTGTCCCAGTGACTTTAGCTGTAGAAGGGATTAAACTGGAATGTGAAGTGTGCGCATTTTTCTTTTAAAGTCCATTTATTTTTTCCCCCCCTCTCCATAATAATGAGTGACTGATTGAAACCCAGCAGACTTTTAAATCCCTCCAATTAGCAGGCAGAATATTTAATGGGTTAAGAACACTCATTCCCCTTTACGTTCAGCCTGAGAAATTCAGTCGTCCTTGGGGTTTCAGAGCAGAAGTATCAAGTTACACCCAAGCCTGTCACTGAGTAGCCCACTGGTTCCCTGGAGTTCAAGCTCGGTCTCCCTGGCTCTCCCGCGCACGGACTGTACGTCAATAAGTCGTTTTTATAGGAAAGGGTCTGTATGAGCCACAGCCATGGCTGAGACAACACATGTTCCCAAATATGTGCTCCTGTCATTTTGGATCATTTGCACATCTGTTTGGCAGTGATCAGCAATTGGAGACTAAAAGACAATTTTGAGCGCGTGGTAATAAACCCCATTTCTAGAATACGCGTTGCGATCAAAGGAGACGTTGCAATGGCTTGCAAACATTGATACCCCCTAATTACTGAAGGTTGGGGCTCAGGAAAAGGAAGGAGACGGTGAGCATCTTGTAATGCATGTTACATATTTGATGGTATATTTTGTGTTTTTCTGTAGAAATGTGATACGGCTGAGGAATTTCAAAAAACATGGTAGCAGGTAGGGGTTCTGGATTCTTAACTGTGTTAATGGCAGTAGAGATGGACACTGCATACATGGGAGCTGTAATAATTCAATACTTTGTGCAGTCACATAATAGAAGTGGCTCTTTGTACTTTTGATTACCTTACTAGCTGTCAACCTCTCCCCCCACACCCCATCCATGCTCTTTAGTGCTCACTCTAATGTTCGAGGCACCTGAATGGCTTCAAGCAGATGCAATATTTTTAAAGCAGCCTCTTGGGAGAAATGTCTTCACCTCTTGACTGTTATTTGCATGATAGTAGTACCTAAGTCCTTCAGGTTTACATAGGAGCTCCGTGCCTTTGAGGTGGAGGCAACTGCCTGTTTCTTACTGCAGCTGAATATTCACTTAGTGCAGGAGTGTTTAACCCTGGGTCGGCAGGCGCCTGGCTTGTCGTCTGGCCTGTGGGGCTCCCCGCTGGTCTGGAAATTTGGTGGCTGTGGAGCGGTGCCATGCCACTTGTCTGTGGGGCCGAAGAGCCCTGGGATTGGACTTTAAAATGATACTTTTCCTCCTAGCGAGTGGCATCTTATGCCTTTTTTCCTCTGCATTTTATGCTGGGACTTATAATTAAGGTTCCACGAGATAAGCACAGGCAAAGAGAAATGAAAAATAGTCCCAACTATATGTTCAGAACAAATTCTGCCATTTTTTTCCCCCTGTAGCATGTTTGGAATTTGCAGGGGACAGGCTGAAGTTTTGGGGAGAGATTTTAGTGGTGATAGCTTGGGGTTGGCCACACAGGTTTAGCTTTGCTAGTTGCCAGTAAGGTGCTTGTCCCAAACGGTTGCAGGTAAAGCATTTGCAAGCATCCTCTCCCTGCAGCACAGGGCTGTCCAACTTCAAAGGGGCTGCATGCCACGTGGACTCCTCGGGGCCTCCTACGTGCACCCCCTCTTCCCAGCCTCCCCCAATGCCACCATGGGAGCTCCCCTTGCCCCTTACTGCTGCTGTTGGGCAGGTGGCTCCCCCCCTTTCTGCCACCCCTATCTGGTGCTGCTGCATAGAGGACCCAAGCCTGGACTTGGAGCCCCTTGTTTTAATCCACCTCTCTCGCCTTGCTCTTTCTTCTACCCTTTGGGTGTCAGGTCTAGCCTAGGCTTTGAGGCTGGTCTGCCTCTTACAGTGTGTGGATATAGCACATGCCACGTTGCAGATGTCTTTATGGTTTGGGGTCTTGGGCGGCTTCTGTGGTATAAATCAGGGCTGGCAACTTTTTAACTGCAGGGGTCAAAGGTGGGCCTCCACTTGTAATGTGGCCACTCCTGCCAAATCGCTGCTGACGTTTCTACGATAGTGCTGCCCTTGCTGCTGAATGCCACTGCTGAGTCCCCCCACTGCTGAATTGCCACCACTGTCCTGGCTTTGCAGGTCAGATAAAATCGCTTGTCAGGCTGGCTCCAGCCCGCGGGCTGTGGGTTGCCGACTCCTGGCATGAATCGGCTGAGAATGGAGCCCTTCAGGTTCTAAAGTCGCAAGTAATTTTTATTAGAAAATTCGTAGTCTAATGTCAAGTCTTCTGGACTTCAAATAAAAATTCCTTTTCTTAATCAGCCCCTTTTTAATGACTGTTTTAGGGTCTGGAAAGCTTTGTGCCAGCAAGGGGAATAATTGCATTCTGGAGACTCTTTTTACCATTTCTCTTCCTCCTTCCCCCCCACCAGTTGTTTTATGGAGTAAATTCCTTTTGGCTTAGAATTCATCATGTAGAGTCGAAGCGATTGTGGCTGAACCTGTATATCGGGTAGCTCAAAATGCTTGGAAATCAAATGCTCTTTTTCTTATAAAGCTATGAAAACAGGCCCTATAAAGAGCCTCGTGGTTTTAGCTCATTCTGTGAGTCGACCTGTTTTGGGCCATTACGGTATTGTTTATTAACTTGTTTAGGTGATAACATCCTTTTTTTTTTTTTTTTTTTAACTTGACCATGACTGCAGGAGTGAAGATACGGGGCTCTTACTGTGGAGTCCCTGAAATGTTTTCCATTAGTGAAGGCAAGGATTAGAAATCTGCACAGATGACAGACTCGGGGTGGGAATAAGGTAACTTCTCCATAGCTTACATTTCATTTTGAATTGTAATTGCCTGCTGCTATCTTGGAAGCAAAGCAGTAATCCTGTCTTTGTAAAAATGTAACGAAAGAAAAGAAGGGGCGGGGGGGGGGGAGGGGGAAGAGTAACTTTGGATTGTTAAAAGGTGAGCTTACTTTTGCTGGATCATTTTCCTGATCAACAACATTTAGTGAGTAAAAGAATCTGAATTCACCTTTTGGTGGAAACTTTTTTGGGCAAACATCTATCATGTGCAGAGTAATTCTGAGTATAAATTAGCTGAGGCAATGGGACCCAGCCTGTTTTTCCTCACTGATCTAAACAAATATCAGCAAATCTTTTTCTGCAGGTAATAGCATTTCCTTTTCCTGCAGGACCCCTAAGCACGTTACATATGTATAATGTAAATACTTGGTGAAGGAACCACTTCGGAGGTAACTGGAAGCTCCCAAACTAACTATGAGCACTACCCTCCTAGGTAAGCAAGGTGCAAGTATGTAATTGCAGTGAGCAAACTCCTCAATGAATTGCTGATGAAAGGATGCATTTGGATGGCTGAACACAGTATTTATGCTGGGCACGCTTAAGAGAATGCTGCTGTTGACTTGTTTCAACTTTTGTTTTAAAGATAACTGACTCTGAAATAAGTGAAGTATAAAACTTGGAAGTGCAGGGTGACAAACTAAGGTTTGCTAAAAATAGTTCTGAATATGAAAGCCGGTTGAAAACTCCAGGCGAGATGAGAGTCGTTTTACAGGCATTGTTGATAGAATTTCAGGGTTCCAAGAATGGAAGATGAATGTCTTTCTGTTCTAGCAGCAGCTGCTCTCTGTCCGTCGGGATATGGTGTTTGCCCATCCAACTCATAATAATGAAACAAAAGAGTTATTTCATAGCAGCCTCGATGGAGGAGCATATTGGAATTTTCCCTTTCTTCATTTAAAATGTTCCTGCTCGTTTCTCAAAAATGCACCCCTCTCTCACCTGAATTTTGTCTAGCTTTTTCCTAGATGGGTCTTGGCGTGTGAAGTTAACTGCTAGCTGAGAGTTCAAGTAAAGAAACAACCTCCTGATTTTTCTGTATTTCCCTTCATTTCAGTCCTTAGAAAAGGACTTTAAACAGTCCTTAAAGAACAAGTAAATTCTTTTTCCCCCCCAGAACATTTGAATGGCTCGCCAGTGTTTGGATACCTTTATTGTACAGTATTACTGGCTTCCAGATATGAGCAATTAGTGTAATACAAATAATAGATTTGTTTTTGAATCTCCCAGTTCGCTGGGGTGCTGTGCATTTCCACCCTTGTTATTGCTAATACAGGGCCCAGCATTATCGATCCACTGAACGTTATTGAGAGTATAGAAGTGATTCCATAAAAGTTGCAGTTGCATTGGTGTAACAGCGGTGCGTGGGCCTGTCTACCAAAGAGATTTTGGGTGTAGCTGTCCCATGGCAAAAGTCCTTGAAGTAGAAAAGCCCTAAGCAAAGGCAGAAAAAAGCCCACAGAAGTTATTTCTTAGTTAATTTTATAAAAATGGAGGCGGAGTCTTTTAATAACATTTGGAGAATTAAAAGCAATAGAACCTTGGAATGCAGGTTTTAATCCTTCAGGTACAAATTTGCCCTGGAAAGCACTTGGCATTTGAAGCGATGGAAGGCAGTGCATCTTACTGTATAAAGTTATGCCGTGACCCCTCAATCTCTAGTGTTTTTGTGCATTTCTGGGGTCTCTGGGACTGTGTAGTGGCACGTAGGAATAGCTTAACGGCAGCTTTCTGTCGGTCAGATGATACGAATAAGAAAGCTGAGGTCTGGGTCCACTACAGCTTCTCTCTTGCCTGACTTGTGTGGAGCCTGTCCCCTGTTCCCTGCAAATCCAAGCTAACCAGCGTGGGGATGCACAAGGAGAGCTTACTCTGGAAAGCAGGTTTCTCAATGCAGGATTAATCTAGGATGTGCTTTGAGGGTCAGCATGATGGTACAGTCCTTGATGCAGCTGCCTTCCCTCATTTGCTGCTATACCTACCCTCCTCTGGCCAGGGGGCTGGGAGGGGTGAGATAATCTCGTTGTGGGCAGATTGTATTTTCCACTGACAAAGTATTATGGGTCTGATTTTTTTTTTTTTTTTTTTTTTTTTTTTCCCTTTTAGTCGGTTGCATCTGAGATGAGTTAGAGGGAAATGGAAACTATATATTTCAACCCCCAAATTCCTGTGAGCTGTAGAAACATTGTCAAAGTAATTGTAGCCTTTTCAATCTTGCTGTGTAGAACTTAGTCTAGGAAAAGCTGTTCTGTTGATGAATGTCACTTTCTTTTTCTTTACCTGTGACAGCTCTCTCTGAAGGCAGCGCTTGAATGATGTGGAATTGTCTAATGTTTAAAAATCGGGTGTTTGCGGAATACTTTCTCGTGGATATGGAGTTGGAATAACCTTGTGGGTTAGAGTCATTATTTTTCGTTTTTTATTGTGGGATGCAGAGAGAAATTATATTAATAGCAAATGCACTGAATTGTTGAGAGCAGTTTGGGTCCAGAGAATAGTTGGTTTTGTATTTCCCTTTCTTTTTATTTATTTAGTTTTTGGTAGAAAACTGTAATGAGCTTGGCAAGACTGTGCTAAAAATTAGCCCAGGCTACAGAAACTCATGTTGCTTAGTAAGTACAGTATTTCTTTAACTAATTGTGGCCTTGAAGCGTATAATGTAAAAGGTCATCTTTGTTAGTGAACTGCAGGCTTCTCCTGTGAGACAGAAATCCATGTCCTTATCGAGGATGAAATCTAGGCTCCTTGGTTACACAATTGAGCTTTGCTATAATTTGGACATCATTAGACTCCTTAATAAAGCAGTGGAACATTCTAATCAATCTTCCTTTGCTTTCCGTTTTTGTTATGACTTGATTTTTTTTTTCCCTTTGGAAAGGAAAAGTCAGGGCAAAATTCAGTTTCAGACATCCAGGGTCTTCACTTCATCAGAACTGTACCCTGCATGCAGGGCTTTAAACTGCCGATCCTTTTACTTTCTCATCCTCCTTCCCCCATTGCTTCATAAAGGCCGAGTGGGAAGCAAACCATTCTGGAAAGACTTGTTAAAATGTTTTGTTCATTTTTTTTTTTTTTTTTTTTTTAAAAAAAAAAAAAGTTGTTCATGTACAGGCTTTAATTGACAAGCATTTGCTTTTGTAAAAAAAAAAAAAAAAAAAAGCAACCAAAATGAGTATTTGGTGGTTTTGTGCATTTGTGTTTTAACTAAACTTGTGACAAATTCTTAATGGGGGAGGGCTTTGTGTGGGTGTGTGTGTAGTTTTACCGTAGTCTGTGAACAATACCCTCCGTTTCCCAGAAAGTCTAGATTTTGAGCCTTTGCTTTTCGTTTGACTGCACTCACTCCAGGGTCTTCGTTTTCTGGTGGTGGTGTTCAGATTATAAAACCTGGTCAGTGCTTGGAGTTCCTTCGTTAGATCGCTGGGGTTTTTTAGAAGCTGTATCTTGGAGTCGAATGAAGAAACTGGTCTTCCAGTTACTGTGCAGTGTGGTCTGATCATAACTCTTACAGCTGTGCCTAGAATGGGATGTTGGCACCGCTTCAGTCCCCTGGATTTGGAGACTGTAATTTCTCACTCTACCCATTTTTGTAAATGGTGCGTTAAGCAATGATCAGTTTGTTCTGGTCTGGAATTGCCCATGGCCCTTATTCCTTGGGTTATCTTGCAGCAACAAAACTGTTCAGTTCCCGTAGAGAAGGAATAGTAGCATCCATCTTGGGTAGTTTCGCTGCCTCTCTACTTCGAATTCAGAGCACCGTATTTGTCCTGGTAACAGCCCTGTGAAATGGAGGGCAGCTGCTGTTCTTGTAGAGGTGTAGAACTGAGGCACATGGACACAAGCTGTAATGGGAGTTGGGTACCTAACGCAGTCTGGAGCTAGGTCATTTGCCCCAAATTGTGCAGCTGAACCACTGCATCCTCCTTCATATGGCATGCATCGAAGGAAATGAGTCCATTTGACTCGAGAGCTGTCAAGAGTTTGACTCGAGATCCAGAAGGGTGCTGACAAAAGAGCCTTCAGCCCTGGCTAGCGAGGAAAACTACAGACTCCTACCATCGGTGCTGGTTTTAACGCACTGATCGTGAAACGGACCGTTCCCACAGGACTCTGAACCGAGTCCAAGGGGCACCGAGGGAAGTCAGCGCTGCTTTACGTTAACCGCAGTGTGCAATTTGACCTGCAGAGTCACGCCTGATTTGCAAGCGAGTCTGTGCAATGGTGTGTCTGTAGTGTGAGGCCCATAGTTTCACTTAAAAAAAAATTGCCGAAAGGGGTTTCTTTGCACTTGTGCCTGCAGTTCAGCCAGAGTCATCGGAGCTGTCTGGCTTTCCAGCATTGTTATGACAGGGGGACTGTTATCGGTGGTTTCCTTCAGGAACCCATTGGTTCTTGCATTGGCTAATCTTTGTTGCTTCAGTATAATAGATGCTTGTGCTCTTCAGAAACGCTCGCTAGGCTTCTCTGACACTTGTTAAAATACACTCTGGGAAGACCATTGCTGAACATTTGCATTCTAACAGGGTAAAATTCCTCCGGCCGCATGTTTTTAATGGAAGTGTAGGGTTATGGACGTATCAAACTCCTTGCAGAACCTGGCCTCCTGTTGCGGTTTTAACTGACTTACTGAAATCAACTCTCACAAAGGTATTGTAAACCGTGCAACTGTTAAAACAAGCTGAAGCATTAGTCTTAACAGTATTTGTGTGGTTGAAGACAAGAGGCTGTGTCTAAGGGATATAATCCATTGTGTGGCAGGGTATAAATCAACCCCTAACTTGTGGGTGTTAGGAGAAGGATTTCCTTCTGGGAAAGTTGTCCCACATTTGCCTGTTTTGAAATCTGCATCTTCTTCTGACACGTCTGATACCAGCTGGTGACACTTCCTGGGTCTGATCCAGTCTGATAATTCTCATGTTAAGTGTGAAGGTCCTTTTCCTTCCCTTCCCTCTCTGGATGCGTGTGTCCATTTGTTCCTACCAACCCATCCGCTCCTGTCTTCCCGCCCTCTCCAAATTAACCCCCAACCATGAGATTGATTTAGAAATTGAGAATTCATTTAAAATTACTTTCAAACTTTTTTTTTTCTTTCCTGCAGCAAGCGCTAGAATATTCTTCAAACGAGTGTAGACTCGCCTTATTGCTTGTTTCCAGGAGTTGACGCTGCAAGAAATGTCTCTGATAGTATAAAGTTCACAGTACAGATGTAGCTGCATCTGATACTGGCGGCGGGCAGAAACGCATGTTGAAGTAGGTTTATGCATCTGCTGCTGATGTTAGCGTGAGAAAACGTGTCATTGTAGTTTTCCTTCCAGCAAAACTTTTTTCTTGCTGTAGCATGTGTCACTAAAACAGTCTGCTTCATTTGGTCATGTCATAACCCCATAGTTTAACCTACTGCACATGTAGGGTTACAACTGCCAACCCTGCTCTGCTGCGGTTTTCTACAAAACCAAGACATGTGGTAACTGTCCCTGAGTAGTCTTTGCATTTTTTGGCTAAGAGCAAGTGTAGGGCTAACATTGTAGTCTGTAACCTAGTCGCGTTCTCCTCCTCTCCCCCATCCCTCTATTGTTAGTCCCTTGCTTGGGCGCTTTGTATTTCCATATCAGCTTTGTCATCTTTTTTCTGAATTCCCCATCCAAAACATCTACTAATAAAAGTCAAATCTGTCATGAAAAGGCAGTTGGGCTGTTTGGGAACGCCAGAGTTCAGTGCTTTTTGTTTTCCAGACAAGTCAGTCAGAGCAAAAGAGAAACAATGCATCATACGTTTACTGTGGAGTAGGCTAATTAGCCCCACAGTAAATGTCTCTGAGTCTACACATGCAGGCTGGAGCAAACTAGTAAACTCCTCAGCAGGGCATGTATAGATGCTGCCCTGGTTGGCTGGAGCAGGAGGGGCAGTTGGGGGTTGCCTGCCTGCTAACCCCACACAGGAGCACCCTTGTGCCCCAGCCAACCCCTCTGCAGCACACTGAGCTGTTGGGAGCAGCCCTGGGCTGGCAGGCTGACCCCCTGGGCCCTCTGCCAGCTGAGGCTGCTCCAACCCAGCTCAATGTGCTGTGGTCTTGCATGTGCACGTGTAAATGCAGCACCTGGGAGCAATATACTCTGGCGTGATACGTGCTGGAGTTTATTACATCACATTAATATGCGTATGTAGACGCACCCAGGATTTAGCAAGGTTTTATTGACCTAGTTTCCTTTTGGTGTGTTAAGTGTTCCGAGGATGTCCAGAAAGTTGCTGGTTCACTCTTGCTCTTGGCGATGGAGCTGTGTCAGCCTGTCTTGGAGATGCCCGCTGTCCATCCAATTTCCTGTTGGAAGTCATGGGGGGATAACTGTGGGATCTTTTCTGACACTAAATTGTATTGTGGCTTATGTCCCTTATGCGTATTGTACTTGCTAGAGGAGTGCAACCTTCACTTGACTCCACTCGACAGTTGAACTCGCAGAGGGCTTGCCTTGAGATTAGAGTGATGTGTTACGAAAGGGTGAAGGAACCCCTTCCCAGCAAGTATCCTCATCTTGAAGGATGGATTTAACATAATTTCAACTTAATTTTTAGTCTAGAGCCTTTTAAACCATGGCTAATAAAGACATACATTTTTTCAAAGAGCCAATGTTAGTGGTTCTTAGCCTTTTTTAGTTTCAGGATAGCATCAGAAAATGCTAACTATTAGTTTCCATTTGTTCCTTGACTGCAGAAAAATAACAGAACAATTCTCTTCTTGCAAAGAACTCTGAATATTCACAGCAGGTCAGAATAGTTTTTAATGGCATGGGTTTCTATTCGAGTCACATTTGCACACCGAACAGTGTTAACGTTGTGTGGCATCTCACAGCACCCTGGAAAGGATCTTAAGGCATGTCAGGGTGTTGTGGCACCCTGGTTGATAATCATTGGTTGACGTGATAGTTGGAAGGGGAGCCTGTGATTCTTTGTTTTCCTGCTTATGTTCAAAGAGCTCCAGAGGGAAGTTTAATCAAAACCGTTCCTTTGGTGCCTTTCCTACCACCTGGGTGAACTCTCAGCAAGGCTGCCAGAGAAGTAACTTCAGTTCCTTCTGACTGGCCTCACATTAGGAGGTCACTTGTCATGTTTTTTGCAAAGTCTGGGCCATGGACAGATGAGCATTAACTGTGGCTTACAGATGTTACAGGAGAGAATTAAAAATACAGATACTCCAACAAAGGTTTCTTCCTTCTAACACTATCGTGTTGTATCTGGAAAGAATGTAGCTGTAGTACCATATTTACTTGAATATAAGATGAGTTTCTTCCTTAATCAGCATGGGGGAAAAAAGCCCCTAGTCTTACATTCACTTACAAGGAAGCCTCATTACATACACTGTCAGTCATTAAACTGCTGCCAAAAGCAGCATGTGCTTCAATAATGGAAACTAACTATGAAGTTGATTAAATGCAGCTAACACTGAGCATAGCTATGAAACGCATGGCCCACATTGGGCAGACATATTGATATGATGGGAACCTTTTTTGGGGGGACCCTTAAACTCTCCCTGTCCCTCCCCCAAATGGGCAGATTGTTCCCTCAGGAGGGAAAAGCACTGGTCCTGGAAGTACCGCAGTACTAGGCCATCACTCAGAGAGATCAGAGCAAGCTCCAACACCCTTCCCTAGTGCCAAAAATGCTGATGGGAACCAACCACAAGGAAAAATTAGTGCAGCCTATCAGAATGATATATATGGTAGTGCCCATTGTGCTCAGTCCCCCTCAACACAGACTCTTTTTCGAGTCATGGTGAGCCACTACATTGAATGCATTATAACTTACACTTCACTTCTCACAGCTGAGCTGTGGCTTTCTTTCCCCTTTTCACTGATTTCTGTTTCTTCACCAGCCTTAAATGTCTGGCAAATGGGGCCCCAAACAGTTCACCAAGTATCAGAAAATGAGGGTTGGAAGGAACCTCTGGAGGTCATCTAGTCCAACCCCCTGCTCAAAGCAGGACCATCCTCAACTAGATCATCCCAGTCCAAGCTTTGTTGAGCCAGGTCTTGGAAAACCTCCAAGGATGGAGATTCCACCACCTCTCTGGGTAACCTGTTCCAGTGCTTCACCACCCTCCTAGTGACAAATTTCTTCCTAATATTTAACCTAAACTTCCTGTGCTACATACAACTTGAGACTGTTGCTTCTTGTTCTGTCATCTGCCACCACTGAGAACAGTCCAGGTCTGTCCTCTTTCAAACCCCCTTCAAGTAGTTGAAGGCTGCTATTAAGTCCTCTCTGTCTCGTCTTCTCTAGACTAAATAAGCCCAGTTCCCTCAGTCTTTCCTCATAAGTCATATCCTGCAGCCCCCACACCATTTTTGTGGCCCTCTGCTGGACTCTCTCCAATTTGTCCACATCCCTTCTGTAGTGGGAGGCCCTAAACTGGACACAGTACTTCAGATGTAGCCGCACCAGTGCAGAATAGAGGGAAATAATCTTGACCTGCTGGCAACACGCCTACCAATACAGCCCAGTATGCCATTAGCCTTCTTGGCAACAAGGGCACACTGCTGGCTCATTCAGCTTACTGTCCGCTGTGACCCAGGTCGTTTTCTGGGAGGAGCCGCTGCCTGCCCCGTGTGAGGAGTGAGGTGTCCCACGTTGGCCCCGGTGTCTCCGTTCCAGTTCTATCAATTGATTGTGTCTGGTTCATGGCTGGGCCACAGCATCAGTTTTACCAATTGATTGTGTCAGGCGGCCCATGGCTGCCCTAGGGCACTCTGCTACGCTGCTCTGGGCAGCAGCTGGCATGGAGGAGGGTAGTGGCTGAACCCTGCCTGCTCCGACTTGGGCACTTAGTGTGGGACACTTACCGGCGGACCGCGTCGAAAGGGGGAGGCGGGACTGAAGCGGCGCGCTCATGGGCTGCTATTCCTTAGAGGGAACATTGGTTACGTCCTCCTGACAGCCTCCAGTCTGCATCTTTTGTGATGCCTTTTTTTTTCTGGTCTGTTAAATTGGTGTTAATCTTGTTGCAAAGAAACTGTAAGTCTTGAGCTCCCTTTTCTGAAGAGTCTTACTTTTAATTGTAAGACAGCTGTTTTTGTCCTAAATATCTTGGGAATATCAGAGGAATATGTAAATTACTGTTCCCTTTCAAAATACACAGGCATTTTTTTTTTTTTGGTAATATACACTGTTAGATATTGTTGAAGTACTGGGATATAGAGCTCTCATTTGGCAGATAGCAAGTTAAAAACAATGTTGGTCGTATTAGGCCCAAATTATGCTGTAAAAACTTCTCTCCTGTTCTCATCCCTCCACAATGCCTGAATTATTTTTGTATGCATTGCTTTTTTGAGTTTACTTGTACCTTTGTTTGTCGAGTCGGACAGGCAATCTGAGTAGCTCTTGGTTTTTGTTTTAAGAAGTACACAGTTATAAGATGATGACCTGTGCATGGCATAGGTCTGTAGAATACATTAGTAGTCTTCTTCCAGGTAGGCAATCCTTATAGCAGATGTGCAGTAACCTCAGCTCTGAATTTCCTTCTCAGTAGCATCCTACGTGGGTGCTCTTAGTGTGCCAGCACCTGAGAGAGCCTGCTTTACGTGAATTTTTCAGCAGGGAAATATTGCACAGAAGTGACTTTGTTCCTGTCCCAACCCTTTAGAAGACGAGAGCTTAAGGTCTTCTCTTCCTAATTTTTTTTTCTAGCATAAACCATGTGCAGCATGTAGCACCGTAGGTCCAAGATACTGACTGGGACATTTAGATGCCAATATGAAATGAGCAACAATGACAACAAAAACCAGTCCATGAAAAGCTGCTAAATGAAACTGTGCCAAGCATTTTCAAAGAATGTATATCCTTTCAAAAATCCTGTTCATAGTCCAAAGGACACTTGGATTATTCCATCTTTCAGTTGCCACTGAGTTGCTCAGTGTTGCAATGCTGGATTTACCCTGAATGTAACCAAGGTCAGAATTTGATATAAAAAGTGGGATTTCCAAAAGTGCTGAAGTGACGGGGCGGGTGAGCACCACTGACAGTCAGCAGGGCTTGTATTTGGGATACACTGATGTGTTTCCAAAAAAATTCTGCCCCATGCACCCGTTCTACTCAGTCAGTTCCTGAGGATTATAAATTTGGATTTGTAGAGCTAGGACACGTTGCAGCTAAACTTATGCTTTTTGGTGGGTTTGGGTGTGGTGCCACTGCTAGATAATGATGCACCTAAGGGTGAAAGGAGAGTCTTTCTCTCCAAGCTACATGCCAGCTACCAATAAAATTGAGAGGTTGGGTCCTGGGTTAGTCCTGGGAGAATAAGTTTGTTAATAAGGCACTCATGTTACAACAATAGGTTCAATATAAAAGAATCTACATAGTGACCAAAGGCATGGAAACATTTTGTGGGGGGTGGGGAGCTGTCAAACCAACAGTACATTGCTTTCCGCTCTGTCCACCCAGCTGCATTTTACTGGTAGCGTATTTAATTTATTTATGTAGTCTTATGCTACATACCACCTGAGGATGGAGCAGAGCTGGACTGTTCTCGGTGGTGGCAGATGACAGAACAAGGAGCAATCGGCTCAAGTTGCAGCACAGGAAGATTAGGTCACATATTAGGAAGACCTTTCTCCCAAAGAGGGTATTAAAGCACTGGAACAGGTTGCGCAGAGAGGTGGTGGACTATGCATCTTTTTAAGACCTGGCTGGGATGAGCTAGTTGGGGGTGGTCCTGTCTTGAACTAGGTGAAACTCCTGAGGTCCCGTCCAACCCTAATTTTCTCTGATTCTGCGCTGATCCAGAGGCCACCCCCAAACCTGAAGTCAATAAAATCTAGAATCTCTTCCCGTAGAGTTTCCACAGTGGAAATACCTCCAAAGAGCCTGCTGTGCCAAGAGATTGTGGGGCAGCCCAACGTTGCACGCTCTTGCCGTTTGCATCCCAGGCTTGCTAGAAGATGAATCAGATAACCTATCCTCCTAGATTGGTGGCGATGACTGACAGAAACCTTATTTTTCAAGTAAGAAATTATCTTTTCTAGAAAATACAAAGGTCAGTTTGTGTACGTGCAAGCCTTTCAGCTGCGAAAGAAGTAATGCGACCGTTGTCCTTTCAGAAGTCACCTCAGTTGATCTGTCCTGCGTGTCCTTTAAGGTAAGCAATGTTAACTGGTTGGGGACCAGAGCAGGGAGAGAGAGATCCTGTTTGGAGCTGACCTGATACTATTTGACACTTTACATATTTCAGAAGAGGAGATTCTTCTAAAAGTTGCTTGGCCAGTTCTGTGTGGTTTTTTTTTTTTTGTTTTTTTGAAGACCTCACTGCATATTAATCATGATTTATCCTTTGCTACACGTTCCTCTTGTTGTCAGCTGGATGCAGGATGCCCATCTGAAGCACTGTCCTGTGGAGGACACTAGTTTCCACTCCTTTACTTAAAATTAAATATGGGAATATGGGGGCAAATTTTTGTGAACTTGGGGCCTAAATTTTGATTGGCCATATTTGTTTCCACAACTCGCTCGCTCTCTCTCTTCTTTCCTAGAGGGCAAATCTTGTTTAGTCACTCTAGAGCAGTGCTGGCAGATGGGGAAGCCTGAGCTGTAAAATCAGCCCTGGAACAGCCTCTCTTTAGGACGAGACTTAAAAGTTACCCATTTATGAAAAAGGGTAATAAAATGTATATGCATACTCATCTTCTCAAATGCTGTGAGGATTTAAGGCTTGCAAAAGGTTTGAAGGCAGACTATTTGGGATTAATGCTTAGAATTTAGATTGCATTGCTCTGTTTGCAGCAGAGGCAATCTGTGTCGAGATGGCATCTCTGCATTAGCAGGAAATCTGGAACTGACCACGCTCCCACATCAACCAGCTTGCACCTGTGTGGTGCATAGGAAACGAGTATATGGTATGTACTGTTGAATATTTAGGGACCATCTCTTAATCACTTTTTTCCAAGCAAAGTCAGTGTTTATAGACTTCAGACGTAAATTTACATCTTTGCATATCTAATTTTGCTGGTTTGGGTGAATATTGTGATTGGTTCCTGGTGACCTTGTGCCAAGTTAGGTTCCCAAGATTCCTGGGCTGGGGATGCAGCCAGCCTTGTATGTACGGTTCTCGCCCTGTTGCTGGCACAAGACAAATCCTAACAATTGCATGCTGCTTTGGGGGCCTGAATATGCTCCTCTCATTCCACTCAGACTATCAGGATTTGATGCAGCTGAACAGCTGCAGGAAATTCTGTGATGTTTGCAATTAAATGCCTGCATTTGGTAGCATTTAGTTATTAAAAGTCCCACATTTGTCTCTTCAGTTATTAACGTACGCTGAGGCATGCTGCATCTCCAGAGTGAGGGCTGCTCCAAGCACCCTTTTCTCGGCTTTATATCCTTTCCCACAGAAAAGGACTTTGGGTGCCCATTCAACTGTGCAGCAGCTTGCTTTGCAAAGACACCCCTCTACTGTATCCCTAACCTTTCTTTCAGACTCCCTCCTCCAAAACCGAGAGGGATCTGAAGGGGGATTCCAGGCCAGCCCTGAATGGGGATGTCTCAAAATCCTTCTCTCCTGGTACCAAGAACGGGCAAGATTGGGTGGTTTGTTTTGTGTGTTTTTTTGACCTCCCCTCCTCAGTCTACATTTAAGGCAGTTGTGAAGGCCTTTCCTTCCATAACCCGCTCACCCAGGACTGCTGGGAATTGGTAGCAACTTTTTGCCTGTGTTTTCTATGGGGGATGTGTGTGTGTGCGCGCGCGCGCGAGCGTGCATACGCAGACGCATGCATGAATACATCTGATGGAAAAGTCAGGGCTGGTGGAGGGGGTGGGAACAGAAGGACCCTCCCCCCCCCCCCCCCCGCTTTTATCCCACCGTGTGGTCTCGAGGCACTTAAGCTCGTGCATGCACATAAGCATGGAGCTCACGTTGGGCTCTTTGCCTTTTCAGCACTCTGTACGTGTAACTGTCTACAGTTGCATCCCTTCCAACATTCCTGGTTTTTATTGGCTCGGCACTTGTTTCCAAGGTACCCTGCTGGGGACTGTTTAAAGCATACTGTATTTCGGAGCCTGGCTCCGCGTGTGCTGCCGGCCCCTGGTCAGGTTGCTAGTAAGGGCACAGCTCTCCAGAGGGTTACTCCGAGTCCTTCCCCCCCTGCGTGATTACAGCAGGGTCAGGCACTTCCAGGAACGCGTGTGCATGATGAGACAGCTCTGAATGCTGCAGATGCCTCTGTGCGGGGGGGAACTCGTCGGAGACATCTGTTGTACCCTGGAGACATCCTGCCCCGTTGCAAGCACTGCCTTAGCTGGAGCTAGCATGGTGCAACAGAGGATTTGTGCAGCAAGTGGTTTCTTTAACGGGGCAGAGTCTGAGTGCTCCCGCAGCAGGCCCCATGGCAGACAAGTGCAAGGGGAGCTGATAGGGCTGTGACCAGGTTTTCTTCCCTTCTGCAGGATGACCCAACAGGCCTCTCCCACTGGGGCATGGGGCAAGCATTTCAAATATGGGAGTTTGAGGCTCTGTCGGTGGAGCGGCCAAGAGCAGCGGCACTATTTATCTCCTGAATGCCAGAGGGCATCCATGCCTGCGATCCTAAGATCCTGTCAGTGTGAGTAATCCTGTAGGTAGGGTGACCATATGGGAGAATGGGAAATCCGGGGTGCTTCCCTCCCCAGGCAGTGGCACTGCTGCAGGCAGAAGCAGGGGCAGGGTGGCGTGGTGCACCTGGCAAGTGGGCAGCAGTGGTGCCGGCATGCTGCTCTGCCTCCCTGCCGGGCTGTGCCCTGTTCCCCTGTATTTTTGGGATGCTCATTTTAATTCTCATCAGCCAGCCTCTGAAATCTGGGACTTTCCCAGCTAAATCAGGATGTATGCTCACCCCATCTTGGAGGCTGCAGAGGCTCTTGTAGAAGCAGGAAGGAGTTGTCTCTGGCTGCAAAGAGCACTCCTGCCATCATAGAGGCACAGTAGGCTTGATTATATGCCTTTCATTTGAATTGAGGAAAGTCACTGCTTGCCCTTAACTTATTTTATTATTATTCAAATCATTGTTCAGACTTTGTTTCCTCCTCCTTTAAAAGCCGTGCTATTGCAGACCTCTCCAGCCACTTTGACAAAATGAGTTAGTTACTCCAGCTTAAATTAGGTAGATTTGAATGGAAATACTTCTTCAAATATTGTGTGGGTTCTTAACCAGCTGTTGGCAAAACTAGATGGCATTTCATTGTCATTGATCCCTGAAAAAGCCATGCTACTTCTCCATAGTGACTTTTTACATGCTGCACACTCACGGCGCTGTGCTTCTTTTAATTAGCACTGTTGAGCTTTCTCAGCAGAGTCGCAGTGAAAAGCCTCAAAAGCCTGCCATGGAAATGCTTTTCAGGACAGCTGGCTTCTCTGCCAGGACGGGGCAGTAAGTGACCTGAAATGGCACCTGGTGGTGAGGGGAGGAGGTGGGGAAGGGATTTGTGGGGTGGGATTGGACTTTGTCTCGCTCATAGTAAAGGCTTCCTTTCTGTTGCTTTTTGCGTTGTCCTGACTGCCGTTTTCATTTAGCTGCGTTTAAGGAATGACCCAGCTACAAAGGAAATGAAAGGAGAATTGATAATGATGATTCAGAGCAGCGTGTGAAAGGGAAAAGGACAGGGGTGGGGGATGCGTGCACGCGCCCACCAGCTCCAGCCTGGGATGCGTGCGCCTCTTCTCTCCACGCCTTACCATTTGCGTGAGGCTGTTGGACTCCACCTGGTTCCTTGCAAATCCGCTGCTGCCTCCACATTTGTAACTGGCAGAAGCAGTGCTTCCATGAGTGCTTGAAATGAGAAAGGTTTGACTTCTGGGGGAGGTTTGGAAAGACGCTTGTAATCAGACGTAGCTTGGAGCCGCACGTTTTTTTGCTGCGTTTCCACGTACGAGCAGGCGAGACGGGACTCGTTGAGCCAGCAGGGGGAGGCGCAGCTTCCTTACGACCCTCACGAGAGCGTCTTCTGACGTGTCTCACGTGTGGGTGGGTGCGTGGACAGAAGTCCTCCCCGGCCGTCCTGCGCTCCTTGCGTCGAGTGGGGAAAATGCAGGTTGCTGCACCGTGGACTCTTCCTTCGGCTCCCTCTGCCAAAACCTTTGCTTCTTGGTGATGCTCCTTGGGCATCTTCACGTCCCTCCTCTTCCGCCTCCCCCTTCCAGCTGGGATCACCTCTTAATCCAAAGAGCTTTCAGTCGGGCACACACAGGAGCCGGGAATTTTGTGTTTGTTTCCTCGCCGCCCTTGCCTTGTCCGCGCTGTCCTCTCTCGCGCCTTCAGCCGGGCCAGTGGCAGCCTGAGTCAGCTGTTCAATTCTGTCTTCTCAGCAGTGTCTGGGAGCAAAGTGCAACCGCAGCCCTCGCCATGACGGGTCAGGAAAAGCTCCCCGAAGTTTCTGAAGGAATCCAGCTGCAGTGCCTTGCTGGGGGGGCGGGGGGGATTCGAATAGAAGGAGGAATCCAAACTTTTTTTGAGCAGCCGTCGAAGGTCGGTGTTGCCACGCAGCGAATGCACTGCGAGAGCTTGTCTTTGTAGGGCATCCAACTTTCCCTTGTAGGTGGCAGATCGACGTGCCATCATGGCTCCTCCTCTTCCAGGGGAGTGCAAACACTTACTACTGCTGTGACTCCACTGTGGATAGGCTACCTACGTGGAATTGACTGCTGCTACAGTCCACGAGCTAAATAACTTTTTATTTTAACCGAGAGACATTTCAGTCTGCCCTTCAGATTAGGAACAGACACGGGGTTTTTTTAAAATTTCTCTTCCATTGATTTGTGGTAACCCGTATGAAAAGACTGTGGTTGTATATGCGGCCATTTGGGTGATGACTATTGCACTTCACGCTCGCCTCCTCCTTTCAGTGCTACGTTGATACTGCCAAGGGCTGCTGCTGGGCAGGCCTAGGAAGAGGGGTGGACTCTGATCGGCAGAAGTCACTGGTGGAAATGCAGCCACACCACCGAAATGGGTACAGTTCGTTTTGCCGGTGGGCAAGGGGCAGGAGTTGTTATAGCACAACAGAGCACAGATCTGCTGGAGCACTGCTGGTTTAGGGTATCGGTGTCCCTATATCGGCGATGCACGTCTGCTATAGACATAGCCGGGAGCTGCAGGTTGTTTGGCTCGTCCTCTTTTGCGTTTGGTGACAGACACTAGTCTGTCAAGTGACAGACAGTCCCGTGACTGCGCCCTTGTATTATTCTTTTCAGTTCTGTTTGTAGCAGAATAGCGGGTGGCGAGCCCTAGCGTACAGCACCGTCGTCTTTTGATTTTGACCTGGCTGTTAGCTGTTTGTCTCCACTTTCCTTCTTCCGTCTGTTTAAAGTGTCACGTAGGTTAGTTAAGAATGGTTGGTTGTCCTCGTCAATAAAATGGTCCTTTTCTAAGTGTTCTTGCAAGAGAGTTATTTCTTCTGTCATCTTAAAGTCCCATGCATTCCTGCCTCCCCCCCAAATGTCCAGCATATTTCCAGTGCTGCTGGAGCTGCCACATGGGGCATCCGGGAGTAACACTTGCTTCAGAAAATCTTGGAAGTGTGGCCGTCACTTCCTCTAATTTCTGTTTCTGTTTTTACCACGGGCTTCATTTACACGGTGTGCTGAGACCACTGATGGGAAATGGCCTTTATTTCTTGGGCTCCTGTCCAGCCCCTTCCTTTGGACAGCAAGGGCACACAAGTTATATTAGCTAGTTGAGACAGTTGTGGGAGAGGGGAGCCCTAAGGGTGAATTTGATGAACCCACAAATTACAACACAGCTGCCTGTGACTTGGAGATGGTTGAAAACAACTGCATCCTTCCCCCTATTGAACATTGGGCCCATCGTATGCATCCCTAACAAACACTTGACAAGCCACCTTTCTCAGCGTAGTTGTGCTGTGCTTTAAGCCAGCCTGTAGCGTGTCCGCCGTCTGCGTATCACTGGTGCATGCATGCTGCAGATTGAGAAGTGCGGTCCTGTACTGTGCAAACTGTCTTGGGATGTGAAAAGGGAGGCTGAAGGTTTCTGCAGTTGCTGTGAACTTTGGGTGAAATATTTGGCTGTATTGAAGTCAGGTGGGATTTCTGCCACTGACTTCAGCGTGGCAAGGATTTCCACCCCTCTGATTTGTCAGAGCCGGAAAACCTTTTTTGTAGAAATGTGCTTTTCACAAAAGTTTTTGGACAGGAAACTTCCTTTCTTTTTTAACACGTACAGACATTTCACATCAGAATGCTTCCATGTTACGAACCCAAGTGATACCACCTTTGTTATTTAGGTTGCACACGTTGATTTGATGAGCTGATTTCTGCCGTCAGTTGTTTAAATGCAGTGAATGCTGGGTAGTAGGTCATCACTGTACTATGTCTTGCACATATTACAGCCATGCCTTGGCATTTGCTTTTAGTTTGTAATCCAACACCCAGCTGCTTCAGCGTCAAAGTACAAGCAGCTATTTAGTGGTTCAGCTAGTGTTAAGGAATGCATTGTGGGGCTGTTTACTCCGTTACGTAGAAGGCCCTGCACAGTACAGTGCGGTTCAGTTCAGTTAGAAAAAACAAAACACATTCAAACCCAGCCTACAGATGAAAGCCTAAGGTAGGTGTTCTCCCAAATAGAGAATGGAGCAGCACAGAGGGCTAGACTCATATCCCGTTGTCTGCACATTCCTGCTAGGGTGGGCAGAGGCAGCTCACAATGTGTTAGGGAACTAGACCAGGAAAAAAAAATCTGCTCCCCTATTGCAGCTGTTCTGCTGCCTCTCCATCTCTGTCTGGAAAAAAAAAAAAAACAGTGAAAGAAGTTATGGTTTACATTATGTTTGCATTTCATATCCTCGGAAGAAGCTGCAGATTGGGCTTGAAATTTTAAAGGCCTGCATCACCTGAGTTTCATTGTGGCAGTGTTGACCCACGCAGAGCGGCAGCACCACTCGAATTCCTAGCGTTGCTTTAAAAAGGAAAAACCCTGGAGGAGCTCAGCACGGCCAGGCAGGCGCGGGGCATTCCAGCCCGCTCTGGCGTACGCGCGGTAGCTTGAGATGCAACGTATTTCAAGAACGTCTTGAGGTGGTGGCTGCTGAGAGCAGTAGTGCAGAAAAGTCGGGGGAGGGAGGGCACAAGTAATTATATTTTTTTTGGAATAGGCTTTCCTGAATGGTTTCAGGGGTAAATTGAAGAGACGGTTTTTTTTCAAAGTAAATATAGTACCGGCAAGCAGTGCCTTAGGGTCGTACTCTGCAAGGTAAAGTTTTCTGTCTAAAGCAGGGGTTGGCAGTGTTTTTTGACAATGCCGAGAACACCCGCAAGCTCGGTTTGTAAGGTTTTGGCATGCCAAGAGTGGATGGCGTGGAGCTGTGAGGGGCCTCAGCTCTTCCCTGCTGTCCGCCCCAAGGTGCATGTGCCAAGCAAAATGCCTTCACGTGCCACCCTGGCACCCATGCCAGGGGTTGCCTGCCCCTGATCTATAGCAAGCAGCAGCAGTTACTTACCCCACCCCCTGACTCTGCCAGCCCTCGTGCAGAGTGACTACTGCAAGGGGACAGAGGTTGCTTCTATCTCCCAAATCGATTGCTGGATTCTTGAGGTGCAATATGGATACACAGCTACTGGGTGTTGGATGCAACCTGCCAGTTAGGGCTGTGCGAAGCTTCGTCCCTGATTCGATTTGGCCCAATTCAGTGGCCGAATCTCTGAATCGTATCAGAAAGTCCCTTAATGTCTCTGAATTGAATTGTAGCTCTCTGAATCGATTCGGACGGACAGGTTTAAATGTTTTTTCTACCTACCTCTAGGTAGCAGGGGCTCGTGAGTGCTGCAGTGCTGAGGCGCATGGAGCATCCCACAAGAGCATGGGGGGGTCCCCAGCACGCTCGGCAGCCCACCTGGCAATGGACCAGAAAGAAGCACTTCCGGTCCAGTTTTGGGTCCACCAGAGAGCATGCAGGAGAGCCCTGCTGAGCCCTCCTGGCTTGGTGACTGGTGCCTCCTGGGTGTGGGGGGGAACCTGGGGTCCCCCCCCAAGGCTGATCACCGAGCTCGGGGGGGACCCCCTGCATGCTCCCCAGCAGACCTGGAAGTGGACTGTAAGTATTTCTGGTCCACTTCCAGGTTTGCCGCCGAGCACGCGGGGGACCACCCCCCGCGCTCCTGTGGGATGCTCCGCGTGCCCCAGCATAGCAGTGATCACGAGCCGTGCTGATACCTCAAGGTATGTAGAAAAAACGTTTAAAGCTGTGTCTGTGTCTGAAACGCTGATTCTCTGAATTGGCATTGAATCTTCAGGTACGGATTCAGCCGAATCGAATCGGGGGCAGTGATCCGAATCAACGACTCAACTCGCTGTTCCTGATTCCGGCCAAATCCAATCTGAATTGAAAAGGGCCTGCTTTTGCACGCCCCTATTATCAGTACGTTTTGGAGACACTCCACCGTAGTTGGGTAGTTTACTTGTGGGCTTTCTACTTCGGACCTAGAAGTAGAAAAGGTTTTATTTTGTGTTCCATTTCCAATTCCCTGCTATCTATATCTAGTTCAATAAGGCTTGTTAGGCAAGGTGCCGTGTGCTTTAACCACGTCAAGTTTCCAAACTGTTGCAAGTGAGAGACCATAAGGGAATGTCAAACGGAATTTGTTAAATCGTACTCGGATTGTCTCGCTGCTACTAACTGGCTGTAAGGAGCATATTAGCGAGTAGGGCTTTTAGCTGTGGTCAGCTGACAAGGATTTTAAATGTAGGTCTCAGCCTTTCCAGGAGCGAGAAGCAAAGTAGCAACGGTTCTTAAGAGGATATGAGGTTCAGCGGTCTTATTGTCTCAAGAGATGACAGACCCCTTCCTTGTCATCAGCTGGTGGAGGAGATAATCCTAAACGTGGCCAGTCCCGTTGGTTAGAAAATGTGTGTTTATAGCAGACAAATGTCTGGTTCCTCTGACATAAAGAATAGGCTGCATTGGCAGCAGAGCCATCTGCTCTTTTGCTGCTCCATTTCACAGCCATGCCCACAGATCTTTAGCGTGCCCAAAACCCAGCTCCAAAGGTGAATGGGTTGTAGCCATGTTGGTCTAAGGACATAGAGCAGACTAGTTTATAGGGCATATTAATGTCCTTAGCACAGGGAGTACTATCAGGTAAAAAATACCAGGTATAAAACACAAGATAGTCATATGGTATGTCAGCACTGCAGTATAATACAGTTAGTTTTACTTGGGCAAAATGCCCATTCATATCTATATCTATATAATATTTTAGACCAGCTCAGTTAGTTGGAAAATTCTTCTTGACTTTGAAGGTGAGCATTCTTGGAAAATGGAAGTCTTTTGGGAGATTTGTCATTTGAGTATTACTGTTTTCAAGAGCTGGAAAAGAAGATGGGGCTTGTTGATTGACTCCAAATATCAGAGGTGGTAGGACAGGCTGGTGACCACGGACAGACAGATATCCAGTTGCTAGTTAAACACTGCATGCTGCAGCAGGACACAGGATCTTGAGCTCCAAAATACAGGTTAGCACTTGGAATCGAAGTGAAACCTTTATTAACAGCTCCCAGCAGTAGTATGGCATATGGCCAGCACATGGCTGCAAATATGTGAATAGGTCAAATGTCATACCTCACTAAAAGACAGGTGCGCTAAAATTTTAAAGCAATTTCTCAGATCTTTGTTAGAAGAGAGAAGCTGATAAATGTACTACTTTTACTTTGACGAATTTTGACCTATCCTAGTATCTACAAAAAGAAAACCACACTTTTCACTTAAAAAACAAAAAACCCAACCCAACCAAGCATGAAATTACAACTACATGGGACTGTTTAAAGGACACTTGACTGCGTGCCTGAGCTGGTTTCATGATGCACACACTAGTAGTGGGCTTGGCTTGGTTTAGAGATTGCTTTGAGATATCTGAAAATTACTCTTACCAGCTCCTTACCTTAGTATGTAGGACAGGCACAATTAATGTCCTTAGTTAGCACAGGGAATACCATCAGGTAAAAAATACCAGGTATAAAACACAAGATAGTCATATGGTATGTTAGCACTGCAGTATAATACAGTTGGTTTTACTTGGGCAAAATGCCCATTCATATCAATGGAAGTCTTCATGAATAAAGAAAACCAGATTTGACCTTGCATATAACTTTTGTCCAAAGAGCAGCTCAAAACCTTTGTAAATGATTGACATGTTTTAGGGATGTCTTTCTGCTCAGCAGGCAATAATGTTGGGGCCTAGTAACAGTTTAAGCAAAGTTTAGAATATATTCCCATGCCCATTACTATGACAAGATCTTGTATTAGAGTCCTGTATCTGAGTGCACTGAGTTGGCAACTATATAGTTTTATCTGGTTAGCTCAGCATTGCTTATCAAACCCCTGAATAGGAGTTCCATTTCACTTATTAAGGGGAAAAAGTGCCTCTTTTTAGTGGAGAAACAAATTTTAAAAGAAATTGGAAAGTCCGTAGTCCACAGCTGTGCCAATGCCCACTATGTTCAAGTAAGGAAGGACAGTAAAAGTGTGGTGTTTTCTTGATGAATATTTACCCTTTGCATCGTGGAAGAGAATGTGGAAGTGTCCAACAAATAATGTGGAGACAGCATTTCTAGAGCCTTTGTCTCTGCCTTCATACTGGTTGTCATTCTGCTTTCTTCTAGACCTAATTTATAACAATGCAAATAGGAGGAAGTAGTGTCTGACCCAGAGGCAGTAAGTCTTCCCATAATTCTGAAATGCTCTGTCCTGCATCAGGTAACAATGCAAGCAATGTCTGCCTCAGCATTGCCAGGTGGGTTTCTCCTTGTTATTCAGACCTTTAGATTTAGAGAGGATATTGGGTTCTTCAGGTGCATTCAGACACACAATAGTTACTGTTAAGCTGAATTTAAAGTGAAGGACTTTTTTTAAATGGAGACGCATGTAAACGTGGTTCTGTGGGTTTTGTTCTGCTGCTATCAGTTTTGGTATCAGTTTGGCATCTTTTGCAGTGTCCTTGGCTATTTGGACTCCAGGCATTAAGGCGCTAGTGTCCATTGGGTTCATTTTATATTAGAATCATAGAAAAATAGGGCTGGAAGGGACCTAGCAAGGTCACTTAATCCAACTCTGGCTCAACTATCCACCAAAATGCTCATCTGACCTGTACTTAAGCACTTCCAGTGATGGAGATGCTACAGGGTACATCTACATGTGCATTAATGCACTTTTTCTAATGCACATTAAATTTAGTACCTCCAGTATGAGATACTAAGTTTATATACATTAGGCTGCCATAACGCTCATTAGCACAAGCGCATGCTTTTTAAGTGACACTCAGTGT
Organism: Crocodylus porosus; assembly: GCF_001723895.1. Classification (NCBI taxonomy): domain Eukaryota; kingdom Metazoa; phylum Chordata; order Crocodylia; family Crocodylidae; genus Crocodylus; species Crocodylus porosus. Next base: position 10,358,735 of record NW_017728886.1, on the reverse strand, counting down.
GCAGTAGCCTATTCTACTGCACATTAGCGTATTAGCACCGTTTTTCATGTGCCGCTTTCATGCTTAGTAGAATAGGCTACTGCACATTAAAGTGCAAGTGCAGATGCACCTAGTAGCTCCTTAGCTAATCTGTTTTGTTGCCTAACTGCCCTCAGAGTTGGACAGTTTGCCCTAATATTTAACCTAAATTCCCTTGTTGTGTAGAGTATACCTATTCCTTCTTGTTCTGTCTCTAGTGGAGAATCCGTTGCTGTCCTGCTTGTAACAACCTTTTCTATATTTGAAGGCCATTTATCAGATTTCTCTTAGTCTTCCCTTCTCTGGACTAAATATTCCAATTTGTTCGGCCTTTCATACTGAGCCACTTCATTTCAAATTGTAGATGGGTGCAAGGAAAGCTGAATACTTCTGATGTCATCTCATCGGCATGTATGTTCCTCTATACCGGAGGTTGTCAGTCGAGGGTACATGGAAAGGGCTAGGGAGGTACGTACAGGTGGGTGGATGGAGCGCCACTACCCACTACTTCATGCTGGCGCCCACCAGGAGCAGGGCTGAAGGTGGGGGTGAAGGCAGCAGCCCCCCTCTGCAGGC
>NW_017728886.1:10337173-10358041 GCF_001723895.1 Crocodylus porosus | reverse complement strand
CCCCAACTCCACCAGAAGTGTGCCCGGAAAGGGGTACACTCCTTAAAAAAGGTTGAAACCCCTTGCTCTACACAAATCTAAGATCTGACTCCCACTTTCGCTCCGTTTCTGACAGACGCATGCCTCTTTTCAGTGCCAAGATTAAAAGCTAGCTGCTAGATGAAATGTCTTTCTTCATGTTATTGGTTAGTCTAAAAATGGCAAGCTGGCCTCTTTAACAGGACCACTTATTAAAACATAAGTGATTTGGGACAGAAGAAAACCTTATTTTTTTACTAGGTGAAGATTAGCTTTTAAAAAGCTTATGTCAAAGTCTTCAGCTCTTTTGAAAATCATGCTGCTTAATCAGGTGCCAGTCCTGGAGCTAAACTTTTTAAGCTTTCCAGAGTTTGACAAATTTGATTTATCTTTTTTTATTTAGCACCCAAATGCTGGTGGTTTCTCCCCTTCCCCCGCTCTTCTAGTGGAGTGGCTAGAGCTATTCCTTTTAAATAACTGTGCACTATTCAATTTGTGTGCGTGCGTGAAAACTGTAATGGTCGTAGACATAGCAATTAGAAATTTGCTCATATTTGTCCTGCAGTTTGTGTAATAATTTTCACCATTAAATCAGGATCATTTTACTCTGTGCAGTCACTAGTGCTCCACCATGTAAAATGGTCCCCCTCTTAGGTGCCAGCATTTTGCACGCACTTTTTATACTTGTATAAATGACTGCTGATGCTGCAGAGGGGATGTAGAATTAGGTCTTGTATCCCTTCCTATCAAATAGTAAAATAAGAGCAAATTTGTTTCTGGCCAGTGGTCACCAAGTTTCCTTATGAGTTATTCTAGTAGCTTACTTCTCAGTTTTGATAGCTGATACCGATGATACAGTGGTAGCTTTCAAAATACACATTTAACATCCCTGAATTTGCTTGTAAAGGGCAAGTAAGCACTTGAGGGGTATTAAATATCTATTCTGCTCCTTAATGATGTGAGCACCATTAAGAAGATTGCTTCACATAGATTGTAGCGTGCAAGGCACACATGCTGTCTCTGTGTGTACAGGGATCTAGGACTTTTTTGCCCGAGACCTAGTGAGTATGTTGACTGTGATGGTTGTCTTCTAGTTGATCGTAAACCCCAAATGCATGACATACTTTCCATGTGAGCATTAGCATTTGAGGAATGAAGGTTCAGACTCCTGCAGGTGATAAAACAGGAGACAGTCTGATGTCAGGAATATCGTCGACATTAATTTTATGTGTGGTTGACAAACTTTTTCAGTCATTGTCTTCTACCTGTAAATGTGGGTGACTTGTGAGCAACTGAACTGTGACCAGGATCCATTTTTGGCAGATTAGCATGTGTGATAGTGCACTTCGGATATTGTTTTTGCAGCTATTGGTGTGATTTTTTGTAAAGCAAATTTTAGAAAGATGCTTTGCATTTGAACTTGGTTCAGGGTGCTTCTATGTTTAACAGATTAGAGTCTGTAGATGGTAAATGTCATGACAGTTTCTTTTAAAATTGCTTTTGGGTGTGCCCAGGAATGATGCACATTGCATCTCCATGTTTTTAGATCTATTTTGTGTGAATCTCGGTTTGCTTTTCAGCATGGCTTTGTTTCCTAGTTTGCCTTCTTGGGGCACGTCCCCATGAGCAGGAAACTGTGGTTCCCTGGGGACAAAGAGCAGTGGTACAACGCATGCTGCCACTACTTGCCACACAGGGATTCCCCAGAGACGCATTGCCCCAGGTGGGGTAGGGGTGGCTGGGCGCCAGTAACTGAGCCCAGGTAAGGCTGCTGGGGCCTCCGTGGGCTGCAGCTGTGGCCATCCTGCAGCAGGGAGCCTGGCCAACAGCTGGAGCATGGCCCTGACTGTTTCGGGCGGCATGTGCTGCCGCCACGTGGGCCTCTCTGCTTTTCTTAGGTGCAGGTTTTTTGACACTGGGATCTCCCAGTATCACCCTCCCCCCCACCTCCCTGCACTGCAAATTAGCAGCATGGGAAATGCCTGCACATGCAGCGTGTGCAGTCTGCGGCGCCACATACCACACCCGCGTGCTCGTGTGGGTGCACCCTTGAAGTGTATTGACCACGAGGGAAGCTGTACCATTGGTCGACTAGGTCTTGGTGGCACCCAGCGTAGTCTGAGGAGGCTTAATTTGGAACATTTTATATATAGAATATCATTTTATTTTCACTGTGTATGTTGCGTTGGAAATGTTTCCAATTTGCTAACTTTGACAGTACCTAATTATTTCAGAGAAATGTGCTCTTCCAGATGGGATAATATACTTAAAGATTAAAGGACCATGGAAGAGTTAAGTATTGCAATTCTGTGGTAACAAGTTGTATTTAAAACACCATCAATTGAAAGTTGTGTGACTGAGATTTGGCAAAGAGGAAAAAAGGAAGAAGGGTTTTGGTTACATCATCGAATAACAGCGTTTGGCCCGTCCCTCCCCTGTTACTACTGAGGCAGGGGCTCGGGGCCATGATTGCAAGTGCAGTAATTCATGTGTGTGAAGAAGCTTATGCGTTTGGCTTTCTGCTCTCTGAATGCCTAGGCCAAGCCAGGCAGGACACGGCCTTTTTTACGAATTTGAAACGTCTCTTTGGATATGGTCTCTTCAGCATATATATATTTAATTACTCAGGCAGGGGCAGAGCTCATGGTTTGTTGTTTTATTCTTATCTTTATCTTCAGTGGACTACTCCCGGTTGTTTCACCCAGTTGTTACAAGTTTGATAAATAGAAGCCCGTAGGGCAGGGCAATCCTTTTACTTTAGTTTTGTAGAGCGTCTAGTACAACAAATCCCTAATTAGATCGCATAGATGTGGCTATATAGGGAAAATGATCATCGTTAACAACAGAAACTATGACATATTCACTGGAAGAGTTTTAGGTTGTTGATAATTTGGGTGCCTTTATTTCTTGCATTATGTTTAAATCAAAAGGCCATGTATGTACCAGGCACCAGTGGGTCAGCTAGAATTGTTAGGCTGATGTACTAGTTGCATGATATCTTTGATTACTTTTGATTTAAAGGGCTTAGGTATGTAAAATTTGGCTTATTCATGTTCCTTCTAACTTTTGTCATTGCTAAAGAGATTTGAAACATTAAGAAAAACTGATTTTAGGATAACAGTTAAATCCTAATACCATTTGCTTTTGCTGCGCGCTACCAGGTCCAAAGTAGCATTTTGAAATGGATGCAACTAAGGGAAAACTACTTGGCGAACAAGGGTTTCTGCTCCAGCTCCTCCCTCTGTTTCTTACTGGTGACCGTTTTAATGCTGTAATGGGACCAGTGCTTCTATGAACCAGCTTTCCTCTCCCATCTTGGCTGCTGCAACCCTTCCTCTCTGACCTCCCTGACCCACACGTTCCCTTCCCCGGCCTATTCAAACCACAGCTGCTAAGGCCATTTTGATTGCCCATTGTGTTAACCCTATGAAATCTCATCCCTGCTACCTCCGTTTCCTTTTGGTAATTCTGCCGACTCCTGCTTTCCCAGTGCAGCACATTTTACACTTCTTTTCTTCATTTCTAGCAGCTCTTAGCAATTCTCCCTATCTGTGTTGTCATTATCAGTTCTCACCCTGCTGTGCCAGGTGCCGTGGTCTGCTTCTCCCATCACTGTTTTCAGATGTTCTCCTCCAACTGATCTGGAAAGCCATTTTCCTCTGCTCCCTATCTTTAAGATTACCACCCCTACAGGGAATTGCCACCAGGGAAAGGCTATGAAAAGGACCTCTGAAATTTGTTCAGATAGTAAATCTGGGAAATCCTGACTGTTGAATCTCAGAGGAGCCTTGGGGGGTGAACCATTGAAATTCAGTGGTTTCTTTAGCGCTCCAGGCTCAATGTGTATGAATAGTTGAGCTCTCTGCAGAGGAGAATGGGCGCTCCATCCTGGTTGGGGCTCTGGGCATTACTGCAATACAAACAAGAGAGGGTTTTGCATCTAGTGACAGGTTTTTTGGTTTTCCCTTTGTTTAATAGCACCATCAGTTGGCAGTCCTAGGGTTAGCTTGCGCTCCCTCTGCCGGTTAGCTATTTGTCTTCATAGTCTATGTAGAGTATGCATGACCTTGAAATATTATTGAATGGTGACTTTTGTGGGGGGATGGTTACAAACTAGTGGGTCAGAACGCACACGCTTGCTCACACTCTCGCACTTTTCTCTCTCTCTGTCTCTTTTTGAAGGCTTTAATAGATTACTTATGCAATCTGGTCACTGTTAAGTCCTTATTACTCCAGCTTCCTAATTCAGCTGAAATCAATTGTAAGGTCCTCCCTTCCACTTTAATGACACTGCTCTGTCGCACACCAGCCTTGGCTCTTCCCAGCAAAAGAGAAGAGAAGCCTGGCAGTCGGCACATCAGCAAAACTCAGGCACCTGGTGTGATTATTTGTCTGTAGCGCCAGGTTTCTGCAACAGCAAATTCCTATTTGCACAACGTCGTGCTACTGCCTAGTCCTCATCTGGGCATGGCCCACCAGACATCTTTAGTAAGTGCATGGTATGAAAATGGTAAAAGTAGAAGGGGGCCAAGAAGGGGGAAAAGGGGGGTGGGGGGGATGTAAAAAAGCTGGGTCGCGGTTTTCTGCAAGCATGGCTGAACACCTGCTGTTCCACCACAGAATAATATGAATTTGCATCAAAATGGAGCCCCAGCGAGTTGTGCTGCCTGCTTTTGAGGAGCACACAGTTGTGTCTGGAGGCATTCTGTTGGGGGAGATGTCTTCTAGTGAAAGCATTTTTAGAAACAATGGCTGTGTGGCCCACCCTGCTGCTGGCATTTAGAAAGGGGTGGAAACACTATTTAAATTTCAAATGGCCTCAAGTTTTCACAGTTGCCTTGTCAATAGATTAAGTTCCTTGAAATAAATTTTTAAGCGGAGTTTACACAGAGCCACAGGAGCCTGCATTGACTCTAAGGTCTCCCTTTCTTTCCCCGGCAGCAGTGGTAGGTCAACACGGCAGATTGAAAGCGATCTACTCCCCCGCAGAATGAAAGTTAGCAGATTTCCTTGTCTCCTTGCATTTCTTTTCCTGGGTGGCGGCATGCTTAACTAGTGCAGCTTAGCTTGTGTCTAAAGTGAAGTTCTTCTTGTCTCGACTTGAGTTTGGGAAGGCGTTAATTAGATCAGGTTAGCCGGCTTGTCGCACCTTTAAATCGAAGGCTAGACAAGGTCTAAAAATCGACATGACACAAGTGAGGGGAAACGGAAGCAAAGGGAGAGGAGCAGGGGCAAGATCAGGCAGTTGTGCACTGGGAAAAGATACAAATTGAAATTAGGGAGCCATGCCATTTAGAGCAATTCAGAGATTTAGCAAAACTGATACAAGTTGGGAAATTTAACCCTTAATATTCTGAGGCCTTGCTCTCCGAGAGGCGAGTTAACCTGATGCTTTCAAATTACAAGCCGATCTTTCTGGGGTTTTTTCCTCACTCTGTAAAGCAATTATCTGGCTCTTCCCATTCAAAGCATCCCAGGTTTCTGCCATCCATCCCACTGCAGCACATGGTCCAGAACCATTGCCCTTGTCTAGCTCTAGACCTTGCCCTAGAATAAACTTTGAGTTTCACTTATTTATACTCTTTCAACAGATAGGTTTGTGTGCGTATATTATATACAAATCTTATTTAGTTAGTTGATAAAAGTGCATGCATATTCTACCCTGCCTTCTTCCTAGGTGTGGCCACAGGGAGGTTAGGTGGTTTTCTGAGGCCCACCTGCATTGTACACTTCCTGTGCTCCAGTGCCGTCCCCCCCAGCAGCGTGTGCTGCTTTGGGCCGCCTGCTGCCTGAACTAGAAGCAGTGTAGCTACATCCATGCAAGCTGCTTAACAGGGAGATGAGCTAAATGACATTCAGCTATGGCAATTAGCCCACCCAAAGTGCTACATAGATGTGGTTATTCTGCTTCTGATTTGGGAGCTTTCTAAGTCTGCCACAGTGGATAAGGCCAGAGAGGGGCAGACCTGTGTGAATTGCTGCGTAACAGCCTTCAGTGTGGTTAGATGTGTGTACACTTCCCGAGTTGATTCAACACTGAGAATTCATCTACCTTTCACCCCTTCCTTGGCTTGAAGGTGCTGTTTTCCTAGGCTTTTGCCTAGGGTGACTGTATTTCAAGGAATGGTTCTTGGAGGTTGGTATCACATTGTGTGCCTGAGCTTCTTGTTAGGTTCAAGCATTTTATATCTAGGTTCACTTGACAAATCTGTAGATAAATATTTTTTTAAATGCAGATTTCCAGAGGAAATGTTTAAAATGCCTATTTGTATGAGCAGAGTTGCTTCTCTGGAGATGGCACATCATTTTCCTTCCTTCCCCATCACCCACGTACACCTGATAAATCATTTTTCTCTCTCTGTGCAGTTATCCTATATGCTATCCATATTAAAAATCTCCAACCACTTTTGCTGTGCATTCCCAGCAGTTATATAAATCTTAATATTTCTGCTCGCATTGAATGAGTGCTGCAAGGCACTTCTAAGGCTGAATTTGACCTGCTTAGACATTTTAGGATGTGGCATGCAGCTTGCTGTCATGAGCTTCTGTTCTACACAAAACAGTACTTGGGCCTTGGATTATAAATTCTTTGCGCCAAGGACCAAGTCTTAACTATCTGGACAGATCCCAGTGGAAAAAAACCAAAACAACGTTTGCCATATGGAAGAACGGAAAACGCGAGAGGAAAAATGCTCGAGTGATCATCATAAACAAAACAGTAGACAATAAAGACAAAACATATTAAAGCATACTTCCTTTCCTCCATTCCTGCAAGTGATTAGACTAATTAGTTGTCAAATAGATTTCAGTTCTTAAATTGCTTTAGGTAGGTAATACATAACATCAGATTGGTACACAGATGGCATGCCATTTTTTGTCCTGTAGAGTTGTCTGAAACCACTTTAAAATCTTCTTGAAGAAAGTGCTGCTGCTCCTGGCAAGGATAAACTACAAATCATAAGAGCAAGCAACTGGAAAAGCATACTGCCCGGTACTTTAAAAAAAATTACTTGAGACTTTAGGGCTAGATGCATAGATTGAACAAATAAGCAAGTGAACAGACATTCACTTTTGATTCTGGAAATGCAGCCATGTGCCTGTAAAGGCCCAGGCCAGAAGCCAAGGGGTGGTGAGCCAAGGCTAACCCACGCACCCTATGCGGGGTGGGGACAAGAGTTGTGGGGGGGGTGCAAAGCATCCTGGGATGCTAGGGGACTGTGAGTTAACTTGCATCTGGAGGGGATCTGAGGCAGAACTTCAGTAAACCCATTTAACCTAAATTGGTGAAGTCTGATAATACAGCCATCCAGGTTTATCTTGAACCAGTTTGGGCCATTTTGAAAGCGGTTTACATGCATTAAACTTCTGTTGGTTACTCGTTTGGACTGGGTTCTGATCACTTATACTAGCTGATGTGCAATTTCTGTCCCTAGCTCAGCCGGTGGCCAAGTTTGAGGCACATAAATAGGGCTGATCTTCAGAGGATGGCGAGTGCTTCTATGGCCAACCAGCATCTTGAGATGAAAGGAAACACAACAAAGTCAGTCATTCAACGGTGCTTGGCAGTGGTGTGGGAGAAGAGGCCAGTGTGCAAGCGGGAAGCTGGAGGTTGTGAGATGGAGGTTGAAGCGCGCTGCTGCTTGGCTCGCCTGCAGGCCTAAGTCTGGGCTTCCCTGCTGGCTCTGCAGTGCCTGCACCAGCTTTGACGTGGCTTCTGCAGACTTGAGTGGCTGTGCTTCAGTCTCTGAAGATTAGGTGTTTTACATTTCAGGTGTCCTAAGTAGGCACCCAAAAACTGCGGTGCTAATGATAGCCAAGATTTTTCAAGGCTAATTGTGTCTCCAGACATTATAAGGTAGAGTTCAATTATAAGAAGCATCTCAAGAAATGTTTGCCTTAATTATGTTTTGAATATATTACATTGGGATCTAAAAATATTTTGAATGGGAATAAGAGAAACAAACTGGCTGCCTGTTTGAGGAGCTGTTATGTTAGATTGTAGAAGCAAGGGAACGGCCAAATATTTATTATACAACTTTAGAAATTAACCTTAGTAAGACCAGTGATGAACACTGTTAGATAAGCCCAGTATAACTGGCACTAAAGAAATCAATATTTGGATCGAGACTAGATTTAGATTTCTGTTGGAGATTTATCTATGCCAAAATATATTCAGACAGAAGTATCCTTTGGTAGGTACCTCAAAACCAGGGAATAGCCTCTTTGTCTTCTGAATCCTTCCTGGAATCTAAATTTTAGTGGCTTCTGGACCTCAGATCTTGGACGATGTGAATTCTGTTGCTAACAAAGAATAGCGTATGTTGATAATGGGATGAAGATAAACCACCAGTGGAGAGGAGTTAAGGTTTATGAGAGAGGAATATATGAAAGGTCAGTCTACCTAGCCCATAACAATTTAAGGTTTGAAGAAGTATGGCAGCCACTCTCTTGAATTTCATGAAACATGGTTATTAGAAGATTAACATGTATCAGTATTAACTTGGATAAAACAAATATTGCAGGTAAAAATTGACAGAGGCAGAACGTAATTGTCCATCAGCACTATTCATACGCATTCTCCTTTTTTTCGGGTGTAGGGAAGAGGGTGGTAATTTTAGGTAACCCAAAAAAGTGGATTTATACCAACAGAGGAAGTAACCTGTTGCATAAATGTAGGGAATGTGTTCTTAATAAGCTATGACTTTATTGAAAGCCAATACAGAATAATGGCAACCCCTCTCCCCTCATTTTTGTGAGGAATAGGGTAAGCTTTGCCAAAGGGCTTTCTCTTGTCAAAGATACTTAATTGCTTTGGAATGTACTAATCTAATACAGAACCAAATACAAAAGCAATTAATTATGTTGATTTAAAACCTGTTTCCCTGCCCCAGCCCCCCTGGCCTCTTGTTAGGCTTTTTCTCTTTGCCACTGATTGCCCACTTGCAAAATGGAGATTGCATTACTGACCTTTTGCTTTCTCAGAGAGGCATTTTTGCAGAGCAAATCATGCTGTGTGTTAAAGGGGGTGGAGGAGGAGGAGTAATAATGGGCTGTTGACTACGCTCAGATGCATTTGCTGCAGGGAATACTTTCTGCTGAGTTTCGATGCAGTCAGGAGCCGCGCTGTTTATGATTTGCAAGACCTGAAATTGTCAATATGGGGAAGGGGAAAACCTAGGCCACGATTTACCTTTCCCTCTCCGGTGCCAAGGGTAAGGAAGGGGCGACGCATGTCCAGGAGATGGTTTCTCAAGCTCTTAACCCCTCTGCTGGTGCAAGAGAGAACTAATCCAGAATTGTTGAGGCTCACATGGGATGTGGGGCCCAAAGTACCTTCTTGGTGGTTGTCCTTAGGGCATTTTGTTAACAGGCCATGTTGTCTGCACTGAAGGTGCTAGTGCGTTCTGTTATTCTCCCTGCTATCTCTGTGCTCTCACCGACTTGCGCATTTCTGGAAAGGTTCTTGAATGACGGACTATTTTTAAGTGAAAATGATCCCGGTGCATTTTTTTTGTGTGGCAATGACCACTTCCCTGTCGCCTTCCCTGTCCTGCCTGCCTGAAAAAAGAACTGGAGAATTCCATGTCTGTGCAACCTGATTCCCCTGTAGCTGAAATGTGAAAGAGGTAAGGTAAGCTTTGCACATGCCAGTCAATGCTGCAGGGAGTCAGGGTGGGAAATCTGAGAGCGTGGTGCCAGCTTACCATTCAGAGGGAGGGACACTCGCATCTAGAGACCCTAACATGAATGGCTGCAGCGTAGCTGGTGGCTTCTTTAAACGACAGCTGCTTCCAGCAGCTGGATGCAACATGCCGTCCATCAGGGCTGTCTTAGCGAACTTCTCTTAAAGACAAAAAGCAATCAAACAACTTCCCCCCCACCATAAGCTGCAAAACCAGAGCAGCACATGAGATCTATTATTTCTTAAAATGCCATAATAAAGCAAAGGGATCCTGCCTTATATGCACGTGGCCAAGCAACTCGCAAAGACTCTCTTGGACCCAGAGGAAGAGACTTCCACCTTTGGTTTCCTCTGTGGAAAAATGAAGTTTATTTTCTACTTATGGGGACTTTTTATCACCTTTAATTTTCCCTGGCCCTGAGGAAGGTGCCCAAAAGGAAGAAAAAGATTTTTTTTTTTTTTGCAGTTTCTTAGTTGGTCTGTTAAAAAGTGTCATCTCTCAACAAAGAGTTCTGGAGTTTTGCATTTCATAATAAAGCAAAGCTGTGGGACTTCTTTCAGATCTTGGCGTGGAGAGGCTAAAGATGGAGGAGAATTTGGGGAAGATGGAAGAAGGAGGACTGCCGAATAGCTTAGCTCAGGGGTGACCAGGATCCATCCCACGGGCCCGATCCAGCCTGCAGAGCCACGTCATACAGCCCGTGGGCTTCCCATAGTCTGGAGTTTGGCAGTGTGGCAAGAGGTGGTGAACAGCTGTCTTTTCTCGTCAGGTTTGGTAGCAGGGGCCCACTCTTCGTGGTGCTGGGACGTCTGGAGCACTTCCCTAGGCTGTTTGTTTGAGGGAGGATTCCTCGCTGTTAGGCTCAGTGCCTCGCTGACTTTTGTGGGGCAGATGAGTTTGGTTTGGTGCAGGTGGAGTTATGAGAGTGTCTGCCCCTACACTTACCATCGTAAAAAGAAATATGAAAGAAAGAGCAACAGTGTTGCCGGCGTTCAGTAAAGTTCTCCGGAGCATGGGGTCCACCCCTCGGTAATGGCCAGGGTTGTATGTGTGCGTTTCCCTTCTCGGGTCATCTTAAATCATTGTGTTTGCATGACCCTTGCACAGGATTAAAACAGGAATGGCAGTAATGTTTACCTGGAGTAATGGGTGGAGAGCCCAGGGGAGATTAGAATCGGATTAGAAACGTCTTTTCCATTTCTCCACCTAATCTGTAACTGTAAATTGAGAAAAGGGTGCTAGTGAGAGAGGAAGCTTTTTTTCTTCTTCTCCCCCACGGTTGGTCAGGTCTCTGCAGTAAGCTTGTCATTTGAGGAGCACCAAAAAAGGCAAAAGCAATCAGAGAAGTAGTATAAAAAATAAACTTTTATACAAAATGAGCCTTGCTAAAATGGAGTTCAGCCCTTACCTGCTCACTTTTTCCTAAAACGGATTCACTTATCCATTTTTTCCTATGCCTACGGGTTCTTTTGGGCTTTACAATAGCCTCTTGATTATAGAGCTTAGGGAATAACCCTGATAAATTAATAAATAAATACGGCTTTCTCCCACTCTTTCCCCCCACCCCCATTTTTTTCCCTTTACTGGGCTGCATGAATATTTACTCCTTGCTATTCTGGTTGCAACTAGTATCTCAAGAAAGCTTCTAGGGATGTGGCCATTTCTGTTGACGCGAGTAGACTTAGGTGGGATTGTATATTCATCTTCCTCTGCCTTTTTAAAAATAAGTGTGAACATTTGTGCAGGAAGCCTGACAAGTCATTTCTTATTGTGCACTGTAATTATCTATTATGATAGAGAATACAGGATTAATTAGTTTTTAAGCTGAAGATATGATTTAATTAGTTCTCAAGCTGTATCTGAAACACCTGTCTCATTGAAATCAAAGGGCTTTCATTTGAGGGGGAATAAAGGAGGGGAGGAGGAAGAAAAATGGTTCCAGTTTGCTGTTGTGCAAGCCTGAGATTGTAGAAGCAGTCTGATTTTTTTTTTTTTTTTTTTTTTTTAAATCGAGAGCTAGATATGACACAGTTTCCATTTCAGTTCTGCAATTCATGACAACTGCCTAATTGCATTAGTGGCCCTTAAAAATTGGATTTTTTTGTGCTTAGGACTTTATTTCACTGGTCTGTCCAACTGCTCCCCGAAGCTGTAGAGAATTCTGCTGACTGATACTGCTTCAGGCTACTATGAAACGTTATGCACCGAATTAGAAAAAGTTGCACACTATAAAAGTAAAAAAGTGTGTTGTGCAGTTTAAGTGTTTCATTTGCTCTCCCCAAGGAGACAAAGGTTTTGTTGTAGCTGGGGTGCTCTTTTGCTCCCAGTCCTCTTCAGGCCCCTGCTGCTTCTATACACCTGAATGAAACAAATGGTGGTAATCATTAGGAATGAAATTACCTTGGTTTTAGGATCCTAGGACTAGACGTTGAACCACTGATGACCACTTGTTGAATGTGATCCAACCAGTGAGGTATACCTTTACATTTTGTGTGCCTTCCCACTACACCACCTCTTCTCTGTCCATCTTTTCGGACTCAGGCTTATGAACATAACCCTGGGTCCTGTGCTTACTGCTCCAGGAGATAGTTCTTTGCTCCCAGGGCTTCTTTTGGGTAATGAGCACTGTAGGTGAGTTGGTACCCGCATCATATTGGGCCTTGTTTGGGAGACGGGCTCTTGGTTAATTGATTATTGGAAGTAGAGGTTAGGAGATGTGACCATGTAGATTGGTTAGTTTAGAGCAAATTGTGTTTACTAGTCTGGAACCCAGTACTTCCTGATGTAAGGTATCTTTCTATACGTTCCCAACGCAGCACTGAGCACTTTTAATTAGTGATCTGTACTAATTAAAAGTGTGTAGGGAGCAGGATGCAGCGTGCGTCAGCACGGAGAAAATGGCAGCAGCGCACTTTGATTAAAGCGCATTGAATGCGTCTTAGTTCAAAGCGCACCACCTGCCATTTTCTCAGCGCTGATGCACGCTGCGCTGCTTGTATACCTGTCCCCGACGCAGCACCAGGCACATCAATTACGTGCTCCAGCAGGCCCGATTAATCGAGTTGACTCGCCTCGTGTGCAAGTACCCATAGGGCTGAATATTGTCTTTCTCTGCACAGACTGGCGAGTTATGGTCAGCACCACCTTAATTATGGTTAAACACCATTTCCTAGGGAAGATAACTTACCAGGAGCCAAGCATATATTATTTTTCATCTCCTTCATTGACACTTAACAAATACAGCATGGAAGAGTACAGTGAATTCTGGGGAAGGATGACATTGAGCAGTGCGTTGAGGTTGAGGTTTTCGCTTGGCGGTTGGTGCATTTTGTGATTTGTGTGTTTATCGCAATAGATAAAAAAACACTGGCCAAACCTGCCTTTTTTAATATTATTTTCCTTTTTTAAAAAAAAAGTAGTATGTGCTATCTGCCCCCACGGTGGAATAAGTCTCCCCTCCTTCTCCCATCCTTTTTAATTTTTATTTGCACCAAGTTAATTCCCAGGAAAGGGGGATGTGAATATTTATTTATTTTTTGCTACTTGAATGTGAACGATTTTGGAGGCACTGACAAAAGCGACAGTTTTTTCTAGCTTTTCCTTACACTATTTTCCTGCATTTTTCTTTCTCCTTCCTAACCCCTGCTGTCACTGCTTTTAAAACTCTGCGTACAGAAAGGCTTCCCCAGCCGGTAGCGCGTACAGTGTAAACAGACGTAAAGGTCAGGCTTTCTTATAGTGGCTTTTTGGCTTGGTTATTTTGAACTTAAAAAAAATCCAAAACAACAACACACAAACCTCACTTCTCCAGTTTTCTTCTCTCCTGGAATCTCATTTGCATGTGACACGCTGTCCCCTGCGAGGCGGTAACAGAAACAAAATTACCGGAGTTTCTTTTATTTTTCATTTTTTTGTAAATTTAATTTAATTTTTTGAAGCTGCGGTTCTGCAGTTGAGTTGTGCCTGGTTTCTCGCCAGCAGCTATAAATAGCATTGTGTACCAGCAAGAAGTGCCTGAATGAGGGTGAGCAGCAGGAAAGGAAAAGCCCCTTTTGGTTTCCAGCTGGAAGGCTGCCAAGCAGTGGATTGCTTCAGCAGATGAGGTAGCGTGGGAAGGAGTGTTTTGAGGTAGCGTGGGAAGAAGAGCAGTGAGTAAGATGGTCTTTCTCTGGTTAGAGGTGTGTGTATCTTTTGTTCGGCTTTATTTTATGAATGACTGCCTGAGTACAGGAGCTCTGTGAATTGCTCCGAGGGCAGCGGGTGCATTGTTTCCCTGCAGTTCTGCACAGGAATTTGCTGGATCGTGTTGTGGGGTCAGGGTGTGAACACAACGGGCGCATCCAGACAAGCGCGCGTGTCCGTTTCCCCGGGGACACCAGGGAATACCCCTGCATGTTTGCTCTGGTGTGGGGCAAATTGCCCTGGGTGGTGCAGGAGAGGCTGGGGTCAGCACCAGAGCTAGCCCCAGCAGCCTTATCCGGGGTCTGGGGGCCTCCCGGGGTTGCAGCAGTGGCAATCCAGGCATGCAGAGCCTGGCTGGCAGCTGGAGCATGGCTCTGGCTGGCCAGGCTCTGTTTTTGAGTGGTGCACGCTGCCGCCACGTGTGACACCCTAGGGCTTTTTGGGGTTTTTTTGATACCAGGACCTCTTGGTATCTAAATTTGGCTCTACACTGCAAATATGCAATTGGAGAACCATATCACATGTGCGGGGTGCATTTTATAGTGCCTCAAAAGCACTGCAAAGCACACGTGCGCGCTCATGTGGATGTGCCCTATATCCTTTTTTAAATATCTGACTTTTTAACCAGTTGTTGTGACTTTTTTACTGGAGGAGAAGGTGTGATGAGGCTGACCCTTGCTCCTTGCACCCCTATAGACAGGGCACACTAGGATGGGAGCCAGGAGGCTTGAATGCTAGATGAAACCTTAGGTTGTTCTCTATTTCAGCATCTCCCTTCACTCGGATGGGAAGCCTGCACACTGGAAAAGCTGCTTCAGGATCCCCAGACCCAGTATGTATTACCAGAGCACATGGGGGCCCTGGTGAAGAGCCCCGTTGTGAGTAGTGCTGTATGATCACAGACTGAGCAGGGGGGGATCTCTGCCATAAGGAGCTAACAGTCAAAGTGTGTGTGGGCTTCAGGGTGTGGGTAGGGGTGTGACGTTCTGCCTTCCTTTGAAAGTTTATTTAAAAAAAAAACAGAACAAAAAGCATAGGAATTCAAGCCAGTTGCACCAGGTCTGTGTAAATCAAATAACCATTGTTACTGTTGATTCAGACCAGTTTTTAGGAAAACACTCAGGGGATGGATGCCTCCAGCAAGCACAGGCTTTTCTTGTCAGTTCATACCCTTCTTTCTTCAGCTGTTTCATCTGTTTAAAGGAGATGTGTCAGCTTATGATAGGCCAAGCACGTCCTTTTTGTGGTGTTATTTTTTAAATAATCTCTTCGTATTCAGAAATGGCCAAACCCTCTTGGCACAGTTTCAGAATAACTTGCTTTGGACAAAGGCTTAACCTGTAGCATTTTGGTGCTAAAAGTTGAATGTTTCAGTGAGTTCAAAGGGAATGAAAACAGGTACAAAAGAGAAATACCTGGGAAATCTTAAGTGTGTTTTTCCTCCCCTCCCCTCCCCTTCCCTCCCCAGCTGTAATCAGTTTATTAACTTAGGCAAGAACCTTTGTGCTATAAAAGCAGGTGCTCAGCAAGAAGGACAATTAACCACTTAACCAGGTAGGGTTCCTTAACAATTTGAAAGCAGCACAGAAAAGCAAAATAAGCATTTAAGAACATTGGGGATCAGCTGAGTTGCTGATGAAAGTGGGATTAGCTTTTAATAAAGATGGTAATGAGTCGATGAATGCTTACGTGGTGGATTAATATAGTTAAAAGTTTTATGGCGTGCTAAGATGTCGTGTACTATGACTTGGAAGTTGATGTAACTTATAAAATATCTTCAGCTTCCTGAATTTGCTGAAATGTGGTATGATCGCGAGAAAAAGCCATATGACATGATGGCTCTTACCTTAAACATTTTGGAAGAATCATGCTCCTTCTTAGGGCTGTGCAAAGCTTTGGGTGCTGATTCGATTAGGAGGAGATTCATCCCGATTCAGCAGCTGAATCTCTGAATCCGAGTTGAATCAGGAGACCAGTAAAAAGGTCCAAATTGATTCAAAGCTCTCCAAATTGATTTGGAAAAGATTTGGAGAGCTTTGGAGATTCGAGCAGTCCCCGCTTGCTGCCGCAGGGAGCTGGACCCAGACTCCGTGCTGGTAAGTGGGCAGGGAGGGGGGCTGGAGGAGGGGGGAGGCGGTCCATGGGGGGACCTCTGCCAGGCCCCATCCCTTGCCTGCTCCCTTAGCCCCTCTGAGAGCCCCCCGACCCGTGCCTGCTCTCCCAGCCCTATCAATGGCTGCCCCATCCCAGCTCTTTAAAACAACAACAACAAAAAAAGCCCTGAACTCAACAGCTGCTGCGGCGGCCATCGGGGCTTCTGGGGGCTCGTGTAGAGCCCCTCACGCAGCTCAGAGCAGTGAGGATCCTCCCCACCCCCCGCCAGGCAGAAGCCAGTGAGAGCGGAGCTTTTTTAAAGCGCTGGGATGCAGGGGCCAGGCAGAGCAGCCATTGATGGGGGCTGGGAGAACAGGTGGGGGTTGAGGCCTGTTCGATTCGGTGGCGGCCAAATCTCTGAATCAGATTTGGCTGAATCAGTTCAGGACAATGATTTGAATCACTGTCCCCCGAGCTGGCCAAATCCGAAATGAAAACTAGCTGCTTCGCACAGGCCTACTCCTTATACCATATAGATAATGTAATACAAATTAACTTAAATCCTGCCTGTGTTTGATTACTGTATTTACTCAACTAGAAGATGGCCCTCTGATAATTAGTTTCTATAGATGGGGGTGTAGGTTGAGCACACATCAACTGCTGAAACTTTCTTAGCCTGATGAAGGGTTTTTGAACCTGAAAGCTTGCTTAAAAATTGTTCCTCAACTATTTAAGTTGGTCTAATAAAAGATATCAAATTCACCCAAAGAACCTTGTCTTTCTATAGATGGAAAATTTATAAAATTGTTGTAATTTTCCAGGTATATAATCTGATTATTAGAGGTTTGCCTTGGATTTGTCCCTTTCCAACTGCTATAGCAAGGAAAACAAATCTGGGGGATCAGGTAGCCCTTTGCTTTCTGCTTCCCCCAACAAATCTTTCCCCTGGCAACTCCTTCCCCCTCCCCTTACTGTTAGTCCTTGTTCTCCCTGAGCACATGGAAGTGAGGAGCAAATTTGAAAACAATAACTTCAAAATTAAACATGGCTGTAGCAGTTTGCATATAGTACCGACAGATTTAGTTCATCTAGAATTGATGCATGTTACTTTTTTGTGGTGTTGTGTTTTTTTTTTTTCTTTTTTTGAAGCTGCTGCAAGTTTTAGCACAGGTGTTTCAGAAAACACTTTTGAGCAGTGTTTTGGCACTTACTTATATCGAACATGAACTATTTTATTTATTTATTTTATGTTTTGAGGGCCAAATCGGTTCCTACTAGTCAGGTTGCAAAATTTGACTGAGCAGAGCTCGGTTCTACCTCCGGGCACATAGCCTCCCTCTCAGACCCATCGGTCTTGGGCTTTGGATACTCCTCAAATCCATGGCAGGCATCATGTATCCAAGCCCCAGGCCCAGAGGCCTTTGCTTGATCTTAGCCAAAAGGCCAAGAAGTGGTGGGAACCTACCACAAGGATAGGTTAGTGCAGCCCAGATCAAGGGAAGCAGTTACTTCACTCTTTTTCGCATTTTTAAGGCCAAATCTGTAGTACGGTGACTGGTTTTGGGTCTCCCACTACAGAAAGGATGTGGACAAATTGGGGAGAGTCCAGCAGAGGGCAATGAAAAAGGTTAAGGGGCTAGGGGGACATGATTTATGAGGAGAGGCTGAGGGAACTGGGCTTACTTTGTCTGGGGAAGAGAAGACGGACGGGGGGATTTAATAGCAGCCTTCAACTATCTGAAGGGGGGCTTCCAGAGAGGATGGAACTAGATCAGAAGTGGACAAAATATGGCCTGCAGGCTGGATCCAGCTCACCAGGCAATTTCGTCCAGTCCACGGGTGCCCACCAACTAATTGTAACCTGCCCAGCCCGCTCACCTCACTGTTATCCTCGTGGGCAGAAGGTCCTGGCCCAACCAGCCCATAGCTTCCAGGCAGGGCTCCTGCTGCCACTGCTGCAGCTGCCGGGGGGCCTGCTTGACGTCCCCGGCATCCCGCTCGCTCTGGGCTTCAGGCAGGGAAGTGGTGAAGGTGAGGAGCAGAGCTACAGCTGGGCGGGATTGTGGAACATGGGGCTGGGGCTGGCAGGAGCACAGAGCCTGCCTCCGGGGGGGGTAGGGGGGGACTCCCCCCACACTTCCTCTCTCCACGGCACACAGCTCCTGCCATTGGCAACAGCAACAGCACAGGAGGGTGTCCTGCCCAGCAGCATGTGGCCTCTGCCATTACTGCATGTGGTGTCAAGGAGCACAGCGAGGCTGGCCTGCCACAAGACTCTGTGAAGCCCCGCACAATGGAGCAGGCTGCCTGCCCTGCCCTCCGCTGTGCAGGTTCCAGGACTCCGCCAGACATGGAGGGAAGCCCTGCCCCTGCTTCCGGTGCAGTCCTGGGGCCTGCACAGCAGGGGACGGGACTACCCTTGCAGCCCTCAACACTCACTAGAATTCATTAAGTGGCCCTTCAGCCAAAATAATTGCCCACCCCTGAGCTAGGTTGTTTGCAGTGGTGACAGATGCCAGAACAAGGAGCAATGGCCTTAAGTTGCAGCAAGGGAAGTTTAGGTTAGATATTAGGACAAACTTTCTCACTGGGAGGGTAGTAAAGCACTGGAACAGGTAACCCAGAGAGGTGGTGAATCTTTATCCTTGGAGATTTTTAAGACTTAGCTAGTCAAAGCCTTGGCTGGATCATCTTGTTTTGAGCAGGGGGTTGGACCAGATGAAATCCTGAGGTTCCTTCCAACCTTAATCTTTCTATGATTCTGTCAATACGTTGGGCAAACGTGCTGATGGGAACCTACAACAAGGATAAGTTAGTGCATGGTATTAGTCCAAAGCCAAAAGGCTCACGATTTACCACATAGTTCACTGGGCCAGACCCCACTAGAGTCAACAGCATGTTGAGCCATGTTGAATTATGACATTGCATACAGATCACCCCAAATCCCTCTGTTACACTCCCAGCATGGCACATATGATTAGTGTGGCCCCACCTTCCACACCGAGCATTGCTAAGCTGTGGGGGTCATTATGTGTGTATACTCCAGATACCACCCCCCACCAAAGATCTGTGTGTTAATTAGCTCCTGTTCATGACTGTAACTGGGTGTTCTTGTCAAGTCCTGGGATGCTCCAAAAATTTATGTGCAGATGAGGTGCAGGACAACCTGGTCCAGCGTCACTTTGTGGAGGTCGGGGCCACACTAATCATATGTGCCAGGATGAGAGAGGGCACAGCATAGGGATTCTGGGTGAATTGTATGCAATGTTGTGGCTTACCATGACTTGAAAAAGAGTTGGTGGTGAGGGGGATTGCATATAATAAGCGCTAGCATATGACTTTTTCAGATGGGTTGTACTAACCTATCCTTGTGGTAGGTTACCATTAGCATCTTGACCTTTTAGCTAAGATCAACCATTTTTGGCACTGAGGGGGGATGGCAGGGTGGGCTCTGGCTCTCTTGGCACTGGCCTGGTAGTGCAGTAGCTCCAGGCCCAGTACAAGTTCCTGTGGAGGGAACACCCACCTGGTATTTTTTTTAGGGCCCAAAAAAAAGAGGTTGCCATCATTGTATTTTCCCCGTGTGGGCCATGTGTTTTATAGTCGTGCTCAGTGTTGGTTGCATTTAATCGGCTTCATAATTGGTTTCCGTTGCTGAGCATGTGCTACTTTTGCAGTAATTTTAATGATACTGTATTTGGTGAGATTTCCTTGTATGTGACTGTGAGATGAGGGGCTTTTGCCCCCATGCCAGTTAGTGGGTAGAGGAGGAGAAGGGAAACCTTGTCTTGTATTTGAGTAAATATAGTAAATACTGCTCCACACACCATAACTGCTGGCAAATTTGTTGGGGTAATTGCAAACCCATAAGTTGCACCTTCTTTTCTATCAAACATTTAGCAAAAATTTTCCAATCTTTGGCTTAGTTTTTAAGGTGATTCTTGTTGTGGCTTTATTTTCACTCATGTGATTTAAGTTGATATGTTTGTGGGGACAGCACCTGTCAGTTTTTGAAATGCCGATCCTTATTTTTATAGGTGTGTTTTTTCTTGTTTTGTTTTAAATCTCTGGATACAGCAAGTTTATATTAGCCTTTGGCGTTGTGATTTTTTTGTGTGTGTGCGTGCACGTGCTGGAGAGAACGTGAAATACTTTTTTTCCCCCCCATTTTTGTGAGGTTGATTCTGTTTTTATCTTAACTGTAGGGGAATGGAAATTCACCAAAATGGAGGATTGCTTATGCAGGATTAAAAGTGTGAGAGAGCTCCTTTCAGGGAAGACAAATCTGGCAGGGGTGGAGTAGGACTCCATGCTGACAGAATGGAAATTCCTTTGGCGGGGCTGGTGTCATAGAGGTCAGCAGAAGCCTTGTTTAAACCTGGGAGAAGGTCACAACCCCTGGCATGCTGGGTGAGGCCCCTTCTTGTTTGAGGTTACAGCTCACGCATAAGAATGTTGGTCTGTGAAGCTAAGAAGCCACCAATGACTTTTCCTCCGCTTTTTTTTAAAAGATAATTTGTTCTCGGGGTTATTTATTAACTGAGGTCAGACATCAGATGCCAGCCTGACCAAGGTGTTTGCAAATGTTAAAAGGGTGGAATGGGAACAGACTGCACATTGAAGTATTTCAAAGGACTGTTGTGCTCTTTGTATTATTCCTTCCAGCTAGGGCCAAGTTGTGGTTGCCTTACGTGGAGGGGGGTGAGCTAGCGTAGGGCAGTCGTCTGTTCAGAGACCCCTTCCCTCATCCAGGCGAGGGGGTTCGTAGCTACATTGGAAGCGTGGTGGTGCAGCATCCTCCCCGTTCTGGGTATTGTTGAAGTCCTCGCTAAAGTTCCTAGACAGTGTCACAAAATAAATTAAAGTGCTTCAAGCTGGAGAGAGAGGGTAG
>NW_017728886.1:10322903-10337162 GCF_001723895.1 Crocodylus porosus | reverse complement strand
CGGACTAGATGATCTACCTAGGTCCCTTCCAACTCTAGCTACTATGAAACTATGACAAAAGCTGGAGAAGAACAGCTTGCACGGGTAAAACAGACTTAGTTAATCGGGTAGAGTTCATAGCTGTGCAGTGCCCCATGCTCCTGCGAGACCTGTCTGTAAGTAATGGCAGTGTGTGTGTGGGGGGGGGCTTTAGTTAGAGTGGCTTTGAGAGCTGCTCTATTGGGGTTTCGTGCATCAGCATCCCTGCACTGAAAAATGGTGGTGGGGTGCTTTAACTAAAGCTTTAGTAAAATGAGCTTTACTTACAGTGCCCCTGCTGCCATTTTTCAATGCAGGGGTGCAGATGCACGAGGTGCTGGAGTTTGTTGGAGTACAGTATTTACCATGCTCCAGCAGACTCGATTAATAGAGTCTGTTCCAATGCGCTGTAACTACAACACGCTGGAGCAATTTTGCTGCACTTGTATATGGGCCCTAAGATGTTCCCAGTCGCTGTCCTCCTACTGTTTGTCATGGGGTACTCCTGTGCTAGGGGACAGGGTCGTGGATGATCTCAAGTAGCTTTTTTCCCCCGCTAAGTTGTTCTGCCACCACAGGTGCTGTTCCCTCTCTTCACCAAGAAGGGATGCTGGAGCAGATACGGGAACTTGCAGCCTGGTAAACATTGTGCCATGCAGACCCGCTCAGAGCAGGGTTAAGTGATGTGCTGGTTAAAGCAGTGGAGGGCACTTGTTGCATTTATCGTCTGTGGCATCAGGACCTTCAGTGGAGCTGAAACGCAGGAAAATGCAAAGCACAATGCTGCTGTAGGCACAGACAGACGGGCATGGCAGTAAGATGCTGATTCAAACGAAATAAGTCTACAGTGCTAAAGAGAGGCGTCAAATAAATGCCAAGGTTGGATGGATTCAAAATCACTTCTGTTTTGAACTGTTCCTCAGATGTTTCTGCAGCAGCTTATTTGGTAGTCTCTGGTTTGAGCTTGCAGGAGCAAGTTAAAACCCTATACACTGTTGCTGGTTACTTAGTGTTAGAGAAATGTATGGAGCTCTCCCTGAATAGAAATACCGAGCCAGAGAGATGGTCTTTGTGTGACAGGCAGACTGGGAGGTGGTTTGTGTGGTGTCACAGATCCAGGAATAGAGCCTAGGCCTCCTAACTCCCTGCTGAGCATGCATGTCCATTATTACAAATGACCTTAAGAGAAGTGACCCTGCAGATGAACTCCATCACATGTGGTTTCGGCATCTTTTTCCTGGTTCTCTTGGAACGCATGAATTGGAAATCGTGAAACTGAAATAAACGTACGTGGTCAGAAATACACCCGGCTTTCGACGAAACCCTCCCGCGCTAACCGGGTAACGGACCTCAGGGCAACTCGGAAAGCTGCCCGGTGCGGATCTTGTTGTAAATTATACTGAACTGTAGAATGGCTTATGGCTCGTTATGCTGACGAGACACGTGATCTCACGTACACGCACATGCACATAATGCTCTTGTAAATGTTTGCAGTCCTCTGTAAGGTAGTAAGGGAGTTCATTTGAAGCCTCTAATCCTCTTAACTTGTTGCAGCTCAGCCACCAGCCTGCACTTCTCCCCTTACGTTCATGTGACCTGTATCAGAGTCGCTGGAGTGCTGAGCTTGTGTTGGGGGAGGGGGGCAGGGAGGGGACAAGCAGCATCAGCTCTCCCACGACGTTAAGAAGATAGGAAAGCACCTCCTCGGGAATTTGCTGAAAGATTTGCTCTGGTGTAAATGTTTCTGGGCTGGGCGAATCCTGCAGCCGAAACTTTCTTTGGCCCTTTGTTTTGGAGCCTATTAGGCAAGATAAGCCATTCAGCACCAAGCAAGTGTCTTAAGCAGGCTGGGCCAAGCATGGCACTCAGGTCCTTGCTAACTTTACCTTCTCTCACACCCCTTGTTAACTACATTTGCCCATTTGTGACATGCACAGAGATTGATGGTAGGGAACTTGCTCTCTAAAACCTTCTTATCTGCTGTCTTTCATTTCTTAGTGGTGGCAGCCACTGTCAACAGAAAGAAAGAGCAAAGCTGCTTTAGGCTCTGTTACTACATTTTGCTTTGCGTGGAGTTGCACACTTGCTCCTTGAAATGAAAGGTCTTGAGGCATGATTCACGGGAGCCATACGGGGTGTTAATCCCGGCGATGTGGCTAAACTCCAATTTGGCTAATTACACTGTGCCTCCCTGCATTTTCGCACAGTGGGCTTGATTGCATCTTGTATTTTTCCAATTAAAATGAAACACTGGCTAGAATCAAAATAACTGATCTTTGCTCTTTAAATAGCCGGTGCTAATTGTTGGCCGAGGGAACTAAATAAGCTCCTGGTCTGTTGTGACACACCAGACTGCGTGCACCTTGCTGTTCTGCAGCTGCAGCATGGTGAGATTTGCTGTTCCACAAGAGGTTTACATTCCTCCGCGCACAAGCATTTTCAGCTGCTCTGACTCAAATGAGACTGATGGGAATCCGGCTTTTTTTATTGAAGCAATAGATGTAAGAAAATACAACCCTTTGGGAAGACGCTGTTTAATAATACTCCCAGAGCAGTGCAGAAGGAGGACAAGGAAGTAATGATTCTCCGCTCTCCACAAAGACCATGGCGTTATCTTGACGTCCAACTTGGAGAGTCTTTCCATTCACTAAGGGAGGTTGGTTCTGTGGCTAAGATTTAAGAGATGGGGGTTCAGGTATCTTCTTCTGTACAGATTTCCTGTGCAGCTCTGGGCATCTCACTACATACCTTTTATATGATATGATATGTGGCACTGCCCCTGGGTTGAGAAGTCCTTCTCAGCAATGCCTTTCATCACGTACGTTCTGATATGCAAACTGGCGTGTTCGTAGCTCGCTTGCTGCATCTCTTCATGGCGCTTTTCTGTGCCCTGTAGACCTACCCTTGGCCTTTTTGTGCATCAGTTCCTAATCTGGTAAGTGGGGACGATGCTTCCCATTTTGTCAGGGTTCCTCTTTTGGTTTTGGATCAGGCTTTTGAGTGTGCTGGAACGGTGACAAAGGTGCAGCTGCATACAGAAAGTTATTTCCAGAGGTTTTCAGAGGAAAAGTTTAGGTTGACATGCACATTGTGCAAATATTTTTCATGCTGCTTCAGCAAATCTCTGAATACTTTTCATTATGAGTCCTGTAGCTTTTAGACAGAAAGTAGCATAAAATCTTTACTATATGTATGTTACGATGTCTCAAGAAGGAATTGAGAAGAGCTTGTATTATGCCACTTTATAGGCTTTTTTCAAGGATAAAACATGCTGAGTGCGTGGCTGCCTGTAATGATTTGGAGATACAAGATTGCAGGCATTACCCTAATGAAATTTTGCTCTATTTGAAACTTCCTTGCAAGCAACAAATGTATAGGTTTACATTTTTGAAAGCCATAAAGCAGAGCGTGCAGGGCACCTCAAACCGAGTTGCCACTGGGATCCAAATGAAATATGTAGGCAGGAGAGGCAAGATGCATGCGTCTAGAAGAACGATGCAAGCACATTGCTATGGCAATCGAGGTTAAATGAGCCCTGGTGTAGGTTGGCACAAGATCTCACCAGATTAACTGTTTGCCTTCTCCTCTGATAGATTCGGCTTTGTAATGGAGGCAGTGTTAACAAATAGCACAATTCAAAAAAACAAGACCTTTGTTTTTTCACTGCAATCTGAGAGATCGTCAAGAGGCACAGGTGTAAATTGCTGCTTATGAGAAAACAGCGCAAGATACCAGCAGGCTGGAGCGAATAAAGATCAGCATGAAAGCTTGGTGGAAAGATGCATGGCTTGGAGAAGGGGAGAGTCTTTCACTTGGTCTGAGAGACGGGTAAATATGCTTCCCTTGTTCTAGCCACACACTTAAGCTGTGGGTATATCATATAGTTGCTAGAGTAATTTATCATGTATTTTGCTCCCTTGTAAACATACGCTGCGGTAAGAGCAGACACATGTTGAAGGTAGCTGCACACATTCACAGAGTCCCTAATTGCAGGGGGCCCATTTGCAGCGTACAGATGTCTGCCTTGGGATGAAGTTGGCCACACGCAGGACTGGTACGCTGGTGTCACCGGCATGAGTGTGCAGTTACTTCTCACTTTGAGGGGTAACTCTGCCTTTGGAAAAGTGTGGGTGTAAGGCAGTATGTTGTGTGTCAGCTCCACTTTCCTGCACCCTTGGCTTTAGATATGTGTGTCCCCCATTGTTTATTGTGAGCACACAGTCTAATCTGTGTCAAATGGACAAAAAAATATTCAGAGGACTGCAGCACAGTACTGGGAAAACAGGGCTTGATCAGCCATATAAAAAAATGTAGGTGGTTTCATGCTTTCTATGAGTTTTCCTACTATAGGCATGCCTTGGGGAATGGTTGGTCTCTAATTTTTCTCTGCTGCCCACTTTCATCCTGTCTTTCACCAAGTGGTAATATATAGCCAAGTGGTGACAGTGTCACTGAGAGGATCTAGCTCAGGGGTGGGCAAAGTACTGCCCGGGGGCCAGATGCAGCCCGCCAGGCCATTCTGTCCAGCCTGCAGGGCCCCTGAAAATTTAGAAAATTAATATTTGTCTGCCCTGGGGTGCCTGTCATGCAGCCCTCGATGGCTTGCCACAACTCAGTAAGCTGCCCTCTCTGCCCAAAGTAATTGCCCGCCCCTGATCTAGCTGGCTTTCAGCTCTGCCCCAGAGCAGCAAAGGGTGCATGTGCCAGTAAACGGGTCCCCCTATCTTTTTCCATGTCCATATGACTCATGTTTTTAGCCAGCCAAGTACCTAGAACAGTAGTTCTCAACCTGGTTGGAAAATACAAGCTGTGCGCTTTCACTCACTTGTTGACTATGGGGAAAGAAAAAAATAGAGCAATCCTTCTGTTGCAGAGAACTCGGACTACAGCAGTTTTGGATACTATAGATTCCTCTTTGAAATCTCTGGGTTTATCTTGCGAATCGTGTCTAGATGTTCACAGACCTAGACATGCTAACATTGCACGGCAGCCTGTGACACCCTTAAAAGGATTTCATGGCACCCTGGTTGAGGATCACCGACCTCGAGCATTTTGGAGGAAGATCCCGGCAGTTGTGTTGAAATAAAACTCCCACCTGGTGCAGATTGTTTGATTGTGGGACTGAGTGGAGCCTTGTATTTGCCTTTCTGATGATTAAAGGATCAGATGCGGCTTTCGAGGGAAGACCGTCTGTAACCATTTAATGCTGGGGGGGGGCGTAGTTCCGGGGAACGGCGGCCAGCATGGAGCAGCTTACAGGCAAGAGAGCCTCTTTTCAAAATATCACAGAAACAGACTTTTCTGTGTTTTTGCTTAACCTTTCTTGAACCAGCTAAGCTGGACCAGCTGCCTGCTTTCCACCATAAGGCGCGGGGGGTCAGAGGCCAGGCTGAGCCTTTGGAGTTTTGAGGAGTTTTAGCTTAGGGGGAGAATTAACAGCATTGCACAGCTGCAGTAGCACAACCATTAACTTGTTGGAGACAATTAGTCCAGAGCTGCCCTCAAGCAGGAGCGGAGGAAAAGCCGCTGCCCGGGGCCTCCGTGACCAGTGCACGTTCAGGCTGGACCCTCTTGGGTTGCAGGCTGGGGGTGGGGGGAGCAGCGGGTCCCTTCCCCCGGCAGACAAGTCGCTAATCCAGAGGCACCTCAGGCTCTGGTTCTTTCTTTTACCCCAGTTACCTGGAGCCTGCCTAGTTGTAAGCCTGGTCCCGAATTTGCTAACCTTTAATTTGCGCTCTGACCTCTTCCTTTCTTCCCTGACGGGTTGTGTCTGTCTGCATGTAACCCTTTGTTTAACAGCAAGTGTAGAGCAGCTGTTCCTTGGGTAGCGAGGGAAGGGGAGCTGAGAAATCAAACAAATGTCGGCTCTTCCTTGGCTGTTTTTTTGCCCCCCCCCTCCCCCTTTTATAGCCCTTGGGGGAGTTTTGTCCACATGGCTTCTGAGTTTGCAGTGTGGTTTAAATGGGTGCCCAGTGGGTATTGGGCAGCAGTGAATGGGAGATGTTCAGTTTTAGGTGCGGAGGAGCTATCTGAATATTTATGCGGGTGGTCAGAAAGCAGAATTGTGTCATCTCTGCCTGTATTTTCCATGGCAGGTATGATAGAAGTGAGGGGGAAACGATCCTCTCTGTTGGAGGAAGTGGTGTTGAAACAATGCCATTGATTGTCCTCCTTGCTCTTCCCGTGGGGTGTGCCTGGAGAAAGCCACTTCTGGAGGTGTCCAGGAAATTCCCAGATTGCCAGGAGTGAATTTGCACGCGCACGTGCATACACACACACACACACACACCTCTGGGTGAACAGGGTGTAGATATTACCATCGAAGATCTAGGCATCTAGATGAAGCCTTCAGGCCTCCAAGGCTGTCCGGAGAGTGGTGGAAATTATCCACGTCGGAGTATTCCCAGTTTAAGGTCTTCCTTCCTGCTCTCGGACTAGAGCGTAAGCAATACGGATTTCCTCTAAAGATCACCCCGAAGGTGGCACTTTTCCCAGTTGCTTGTTCAGTCGATGCTGTGTCATGACATCCTTTTAAGAGAGCAGAAGGCATCCCATTTTGATTTATGAGCCTGTATTTGAGTGATTAAAGTCCTTTATGACAGAAACAAGTGTATATTTGTGCATTAAGTTCTGGTCCAGTAGTGCAAAATAACTCCACAATAAAGACCTTGTTTGAGATTTTCAGAGCAGTTGAAGGGATTTAAAGTGCTTTTAAAACCTAAAACGCTAAGTTTATGGCGTTTGAGCAATTGCCTTTGCACTGCTATGAGTTACAGATGGATTTCAAAGATAAACTTTGCAGGCCATTAACACATTCAGTACCTTATTTTTCTCTCTTTTTAGAGGGGTAGAGTATTTCATTAGTTGTTTTATAAATTTGCCATTAAATTAAAAAATAACCTTCAGAATGAGACTTTGTAAATCTCTCTGTATATTTTCATGGTTATCATTCTCCCCCAGTTTCTGTAAAAGGGATTTAATCAGCATTATCCTGCACATGATTGCTAATCTGACACGGTGTTTGCACTCTTTCTTCTCTGATTATAACTGGGGAATGAAGGAAAAGACTGCTTGAAACTTTTGGCCTTTTGTCCCCCATCTGTGCCCAACCAGCCATAATATACCCCATATTATTTAATCTGGGTTGTTTAGTAGAAATTAGAGCCATTTAAAATTATTCTAGATTATTTTCTGATTATTCTAGATGCTTTAAATTTTTTGTGTTTTACTTTGCAAAATTTAATTTTGTATGTTTGGGGAGGATATGGGCGGGGAGAAGAATTGTCAACATTTGCCATTTTTTTTCCCACTTTTTTGGAGGAAAATCCGTGTTTTTCAGTTTTTAAAAAAATAGTTTTTGAAACGTTATTTCCTGAAAAATGTCAGTAGCCTGTTTGGAATAGTAAATGACACATTTGAAATGCCCCGCAAAAAAATCAAGATGATTACAGGCATGTGTTTAATTTCAAATAATTTTGAAATTTGTTTTTTGTGAAACAAGACGCTTCAAATGAGTAAATAAATAAGTTACCGCAAATGGGAGAGGCCTCCCAACGCCTTGTTCAGTTTGCTGACTCCGTTAATACCCAGTTGCAGCTGTGGTCTCCGAGTCACCAAACATATGGTACGCTCGATGTTTTACTGGTGGCTTATGAAGCTGCGGTTGATGCTGTGGTGCGAATTCGAGGAGCTGCTTGTTGAGGTAGTTGAACGCTTGGGCAGTAGGGACAGGTAGGAGCTGATTGAGGTAATCATCACAGTTCCCACTTCTCCAAGGAGGGTCGAGTTGTTCCTGGTTCTAAAGAGATCTCAAACTCTTTTGTCGTGGAGACTGACCAAAATAGATAATCCCGAGGTATTAATCATGTCCTAATAAAAGTGAACCGTGTTATTATATAATTGTAGGTATTGTGGGTCAAGCAGTGAAAGTGATATTAATTGGTAATCAAGCATAGTATTTTATTTCATTCATTTGGCCTGGTGACAGTTTAGAGTCTTTGAGGTTAGTTATGGTGAAAGGAGAAAGTGAGGGCAATGGCAGGATATTTTATACTCGATTTCTGTTAAATAGCACAAGAAAAGCACGATCAATTCAAGAGCAGTAAATTAAGTGGGTTGAGTAAAATTTTGTAGTGCCTTTTAAATATAAAAGAAAGGCATGTGATGATCAGCAGTAGTTTTTGAGCTGGTGTAACAGCTTTGATCTTTTGTAGGAAGCAAGGTCATCAACTAGGACCTCACTGTGCTAGGCGCTGTACGCACACAGACACACGTGTGCGCACGTGTGATGACCGTCTCTTCCTTAAAGGGCTTATAATCAAAGTAGCAATAACAGACAACAGTTGGACACTGATGGATCAACAAGGGAATATAAGGAGATTAAAGTATTTATTGATCGACCCAATATATGTATTAGGATCAGTTATACAAGTAGCCAAACTGTTGTCAAAGTTGGGTTTTTTTGACCTAGCATGAAGAGTGTAAAGGAAGGATTTGAAAAACGATGAAATGGGTTTGTGGAGGCCCTCCCAGGTGTGGGAGGTAGCTTGGGAGAGAGCTGGTTTGAAACTTCAGCATGTTGGCAATGGAAGCTGACCTCCAGAGCCAGCTGGAGGTGGGAGGTAAAACGGACTCTTTATCTGTGCAGTTGGGTAGAAAAGGCCATATTTGAGGGAAGTTATGCAGAAAGAATGTGCGAGACTTAAACGAATGTGCGAGACTTAAACGTACCCTATGTGGGAGGACCTAGATTAAGCCCGAATTTTAGAGCATTTCAGGCTATAGGTTTGAGTGACAGGAAGTCATGGTGTCAATAGCGATTGAGAGAGGAGTTGGGTGGAGAAGGTTTTGCGGATAGATGGAAGAGATTTAAGAGCACTGTTTTGACCATGTTTAGTTTAAACTGATGGCTAGTTATCCATGAGGAGACGCAAGGAGAGGTTTTCATTGGGACACCGAGGAAACGGGTCTGGAGTAGAGAGGCAGATCTGAGTGATTAGTATGGAGGTGGTTGTTGAATTTGTGTTTGCAGATAAGATGGCCTATGGAAAGTTGGCTGGAGAATGGCAGGAGGATCCTCTGAAGAAATTCAAGGAGATTAGCCATTAGAAGGCCATTATGGAAGCCAAAGAAGGCCAGATTTCAAGAAGAACCTGGTCATCTGTGTTGAGGGTGGCTGATATAGGTAAAGGTGGATGACAAAGGCGAGCTAGTTCTGAGTTTTGGTTGAGATGGTGTCGTCGAAGACTTTGTCAAGAGTGGTTTCGGTGGAGTAGCAAGTGGAAGTCAGATTGGAGGAGAGAGAACTCCCGATAATGATCATAAGCACCGTTTTCAGTGAGATTTGAGGTGAAAAAGGGAAGAGGTGGCAGGGGGTGGGGTCAGTGGTGGGTCTTTAGGATGGAAGCCAAATAAAGCATGCTTGTGTTCTTGGAAGGAAGAGCCAAAGGAGAGGAAGAGGTTTAGGAGAAGAGTGAGAGGATGAAAGGAGGGTTGATAGGTGGACCAGGGTCTCTGGAACCAGAGAATGGGTTTGAGGAGAACAGCATCTGCATCTGTGATGAAAAAAGGGGAGAATTGTAAGAAAGGCAGAAGCTGGTTCCATGTAGGCAAAAATGAGTGGGCAAGAGAGAGGAAGCATTTGAAGAGCGAGTCTTTAGGATAAGGAGTTGTCTAGATTTAATGTGGACCAGAGCTGTGGAGGTCCACAGAGGGCAGAACTGAAATTATACATTTGTAACGGACAATTCAAGCAGCTCACAGGCTCTTGAGTAGTGGCCCACAGAGGAGGGTGAGCCAAGGCTGATTTGGGAAGGAAGGACCTTATAGCAGTATCGGGAGGGTCTAAAGAGTCAAGGGTGGTAGACAGGGAAGCATAGAAAAAATGGGGAACTGTATCAATAGAAGGCAGGGCTGAGAGGGACTTGAGCTCAGGTTCCTATGTACTGGCGTGTCAGAAATATTTGTCTTAAACATTTCTAAAATGTGAATTAATGAGGGGATTTTGTATAGTTTTAAAAAAATGTCTCTGGAAGGATTATATTGATTTTAGGGAGAAAGTTGTATTTGCTTATTAGGAGTGAGAGAGATTTTGGTGACCACACTTGAAAACTAATTTAAGGGTCTAGTTTCCAGATGATGAGCACTAAAGCTCCTGCTGGGTAGGAAGTAGACTTGAGGCTTGCAATGGCAACTGGCCATGATCAGCTGGGTTAACCAGTACCATATGACTGCTGGGTAGGAAGTAGACTTGAGGCTTGCAATGGCAACTGGCTATGATCAGCTGGGTTAACCAGTACCATATGATTGGGGTATATGATTAAAAAAAACGGCTGAGAGATGCTTCCAGCATATAATGCTGTAGCTTGGAGAAGCTTCTTCCTGCAGCAAGGTGGGGCATTCATACTAGAACCAGCTATTTCTACAACGTCCCTTTTTATTTCATGGATGTCTTCAAGCCACATTATAACCCCCTCTCCCTCCATGTGAGCCATACGTATCTTTGGCTAGTTTGGGGGGATCATTCACTCCTCTGGAGACTAGGTTAAGTTATACTGATAGTTAGATCTAAACCTTTGGGTTTGCTGAATAAGAACAGAATGGAACTTCAGTATGGCAGAAAAAAAGATCATTTCAGTTAAACTGAAATTTTGATTAAAATCTTCCTTTATCTCTGTTTTACCCTAAATTCCAATAAGCACATAGTTGCATTTCCAGCTTAGTTAGCCTCGCATGAAGTAAACGTCCTTCCTGTTGGGTTTAAACACTTTTGCTGGAACAGAGAAGGATTGGAGTATGTGCTAAAGTGGTTCACTGAATCTGGGTCTTTACTTTCAGCTACCTGTTAGTATATTTCTACCAGCTCTCTCTCAAGTTTCCTGATGTCAAGGGATGCAGTCTGTAGCTCTTGCATTCATAAACCCAGATGCACAGAAATTATATTCCCCTCTTAAAAAAAAAAAAAAAAAAATTCTCACTAAGCTATATGTAACCCTTCTGCCAGGCCCTGGTGGCAATACACAGGCCAAATTTAAATCTGGAGGGTCTGAGCTTGAGCCCCTGCCCAGAAACCTTGGAAAAGTCTACCTTACTGAGGGCCCTAAAAGAAAGTCCCCACTCACAAGTGACCTTGTAACCAATGTCACAGTTTATTAAAGTTAAATAAAAAATAATTAAGCTGTAACTTATTTTCCTTTTAACTATTAAACACCCCAAATAACACCCCAGAAAATCAAAAGGCCCCTTCAGGCTCAGCTCTGTCTTCACTGCTAAGGCAGCCTCAGCTGTCTCTTATTAGCGAGGCATTTACCACTCTTGGTGAGAGTGCCCTCAAAGAGCGGGGGACACTCACCGGAGTCTCCCCGACACTGGGCTCTGTCCCTTTTTGTTGCAACTTCCATGGGACCTTCCAGTGCCCAGCACAGTTGTGCCTGCAGCCCATGCGTGCCTTCCCAATGAAAAATAATGGTGGAGCAAAGTCTGTTGATGCAAAGATCTGGCCAGTGATGCAAAGATTTAGCTTCATGTGGCTCCTTGCATGTAATGTTTTACAGCAGTGGTCACCAACCAGTGGGTCTCTGATTTGTTGTGGTAGATCTTGGAGCCTCTTGGAGTCCATTTGAGGCTGGGGTGGGGGGCCGAGTGCCTGCGTGCAGCCACGCGTGTGCCCCAGCCCAGCAGGTCAGTCCGTGTGGGAGGGCAGGGGCTAGTTTTTTATCCCTCTGCCTCAATCTGTCCCTCCCCACAGACTTAACTGCTGCATGGGGGGTGGGGGGGGCAGCAGTGCATGGGAGATCTTGGGTTGCTTTTAAATGCCAAAGGTGATCTACTGTTTTAAGGCCTAAATTAGTAGCTGGACACTAGGGCTGTGCGAAGCTTTGGTCCCTGATTCGATTTGGTGGAGATTTGGTGGCTGAATTGCCAAATCCAGCTCGAATCGGAGAACCCTTGAATCTCTCCGAATCGAATCAGAACCCTCCAAATCGATTCGGCGATTCAGACACAGACACGGCTTTAAATGTTTTTTCTACATACTTCAAGGTACGAGGTGACTCGTGAATGCTGTGGTGCTGGGGCGGATGGAGTGTCCCACAAGAGCGCGGTGCTCCCCATCACGCTCGGCAGCAGACTCAGAAGTGGAACAGAAGCACTTCCAGTCTGCTACTGGTCTGGTGGGGGCTGCCCCCACAGCCCCTCAGTTAAGTGGCTAGTATCTCCTGGGTCTGGGGGGGCCCAGGGTTCCCCTGCGGCCGATTGCTGAGCCAGAGGGGCATGGGGAGGCTCCAGCGCGCTGCCCTGCAGACCTGGAAGTGGACCGTAAGTACTTCTGGTCCACTTCTGAGTTCGCCGCCGAGCACATGGAGAGTCTCCCGTGCTCCTTTGGGACGCTCAATCTGCCCCAGCATCGCAGCTTTCCCAAGCTGCGCTGGTACCTCAAGGTATGTAGAAAAGACATTTAAAACTGTGTCTATGTCCAAATTGCTGAGTCTCCAAATCAGCATCAAATCTTCAGATTCAGATTCGGCTGAATTAAATCAGGGACAGTGATCCAAACCAACGAATTGAATCGCTGTCCCTGATTTGGGCTGAATCTGAATCCAAATAAGAATAGGGCCCACTTCGCACACCCCTACTGGACACTAACAGACCTTTAAGTTGCTGAACCTGGCTCCCTAATGAGGGTATAATGCACATTTTAGAAGACCTACAGTAGGTCCCATAGTGAGCCATGTAGCTTGCTCGGTAGGGTGACTCGCTTAGGGCAGGAAGGGCCTGGGTTTGATCCCAGGTGAGGGTGGTGGGTGCCTTAGAGTATATCAAGGGACTGAAAGAAAAAGTCTAGGCAGAGCAGTTCATTTGTTGCTGGCACATCCAAGGGTTTAGTCTGGAGAGTTTTCTGGGGGAAGGTGGTGACCCTTGGCACTGAAGGAGCTTGCAGAGGGTGCTTGTAGGTAAGTGTCTTTTTGGGAGACGTTCCCAGGGATGAAATCTCCTTTTTGCTCAGTTCTCACTGCCACTGAGGGGTGATAACCCTAATGGACGGTCTCATACCAGAGCAACCAGAAATTGAGTTAAACCTGTTCAGTTGCCCCTGGTCTTTGTACACCAGCCACTGGGACTAATCAGGCCTTGTGAGAAACAACATGATAAAGGAGCAGTTTATTGAACTGAATTTTGTCTGGGGTAGAGTTAGAATATAGCTCAAGCCTGTTGAGAAGGCTAAAATCACCGTTCCTGTTAGGGAAGGTGAGTCAAGTAACCTGAAAGCTATGAGAGCCTGTGTCCTCTGTAACTTCAACATTCACTTCTCTATGAACTTTCCCCTCCGCCTCTCGTTTTTTAAAGTATGCCAAGACTTCCCTATCGCTGAGCAAGTGTAAGTTGCAGAGTCCAGTAGACTCTATTTTATGTTACCATAGCATGACAGTGTGCTCCCATCTCAAACTGATGTTTCAAATTTTGGTCTCAAATTGATGTTTCAAATTTTGGTCATTCCTGCAACAGAATCCATAAGTGGACCTTACCCAATTAGTCTCACTGGCTTTACAGAGAGCAAAGGACCACTTAAGCACACAAGGAAGGGTATCCGTACCAGGCCCTAAGCAAAGATGAAAGGGCCAGACTCAAAAGTGTTCATGTGAGCTCAGACATGCTCATGCAGATCAGTCTGCATGCCCCTAACAGAGGATCAGATGGTAGGAAAAGTGCCAAGAGACAGATCCATAAAGCGCCTAACTGCTTAGAGTAGTGCTTCTCAACTTTTTCAGATTCAAGACACCCCTCGGAAAGTGTCAGCTGAGCTTTCACTTATTTTTTCTACACTGGAAAAAAAAAATAACAGAGCAAATCTTCTGTTGCAAAGAACTCAGAAAGACCAAAACGGGGCAGAGTGTTTTGGACACTGGTTTCCCATTTCAAATCTCTGGGTTTATCTTGTGAATCGTGTATGTGTTTGCATGCCTTATGTTGCTAAAATTGTGCAGCACCCTTAAAAGGATCTCCTGGCACTCCGGGGTACTGCTGTGCCCTGGTTAAGAAGCACTGGCTTAGAGAGAGATTCTTCGAGGGCAGGTAGGGTACGAGCCTCCACTTCCAAAAAGCAGATGAGACGAGCGCACGCTTCATAGATTTCATAGACATTAGGGCTGGAAGGGACCTGGGGAGATCGAGTCCAACCCCCTGCCCAAAGGGCAGGAAGTCAGCTGGGGTCGTAGGATCCTAGCAAGATAGACATCCAAATGT
>NW_017728886.1:10309293-10322892 GCF_001723895.1 Crocodylus porosus | reverse complement strand
TGTGGAGCCCAAAACTGGACGCAGTACTCCAGCTGCGGCCTCACCAAGGCCGAGTACAAGGGGAGAATGACGTCCCGGGATTTGCTCGAGAAGCATCTATGGTCAGAACAGCACTGAAGCATGTGTTCAAAAAAAGAGATCTTTCTACCCTTAGGGAGGGTGCGCACCTCAGACCCTGAAAAGAAATGGAAAGGCAAATTGCTCATTGAAATTTTCTGGGGAGGTGTTGGACAGCCATTCTCAAGAGTAGAGACACCCTGCGTTGCTGCTGTTGGGTGCACAGGTAGGCAGGTTTGTACACTCTCCAATGCCTGAGGAAGGGCGCGTGCGCCCAAAAGCTTGCAAATAAAGCATTTTTTTATGCAGCTATCTAGTTGGTCTAATAAAAGATATCACCTCCCAAAGAGTAGAGGTTTTTGTAAATGCATTCTCATTCCAAGTGTAGCTAATACCAGCTTTCAGACCGAGAGGGAAAATGGGGAGGGAGGAGACAAATTCATCATTTTCATAGTATTTCCCTTTCCCTTGCAGGAGCACAGGACAAAGAAATTCAGCCAGATTATTTAGATACTGTTTAGCTTTAAAAGAAAATTGACTGTATTGCTGGCCGGCAGTTTTCCAGTTGAAAGAGACTTGACACTCAACAATATGCATTCATATTCTACCATGTCTCTCTCACTCACACCCCCATTGCAACAGAGGAGAGGCTGTCAGCGAGCTACTTTCAAGTGGAACTTTTCAATTTATCCCCACAAATGCACAAAATCCATTAGAGCTAGAGATGAACTCAAACTACTGTTTAAAAAAAAAAGCAGCAACTGCAACATGGTATAGAAAGGTACGTGGGATCTCAGCAATTCCAAGTGTGCACAATCACCGTGAGGTTCCTAGCGTGCTGGCCACCCGAGAGGTGACCTGAAAAGTGCTCCTTATTGCAAAGGGCAGTTCAGTTTACAGCAGGCAATACATAAAAATGGTGTCTTTGTCCTGTATTATATTTTACTTGCACAGAGACGCTTGCAGTTTTCTAAATGTACTTTTTAAAAGTGTATGTGTAACTGTGCTTAAGTGTATACTTGGGCACGTGCTTCACTGTAAAGAAAGAGGTAAAGATGTCCCTGTCACAAGCCGCTGAAGTCCATCCGGGCAGGGCTTCATGGTTTCTTTACGCTTGGCAGGTGAAGGAGGGGACGTGGTCTGCGCCATGCTACGGTTATCTTTACCGCAGGTAGCTCCTGGCACCCACTGGGTAGGAGGCTGGGTGGGTCTCGGGGCCGTGCTGAAAGTGGATATGATGAGGTACTGAACAGAGTTTAACTAAATCTTTGGTTGCTCTGATGTGAGACCATCTGTTAAGAGTTATCACCCCTCAGTGGCAGTGAGAACTGAGCAAAAAGGAGATTTCATCCATGTGAAGGTCTCCCAAAAAGGAATTAGACACTTACCTACAAGCACCCTCTGCAAGCTCCTTCAGTGCCAAGGGTCATCACCTTCCCCCAGAAAGCTCTCCAGACTAAACCCTTGGATGTGCCAGCAACAAATGAGCTGTCTTGCCTAGACATTTTCTTTCAGTCCCTTGGAGTGGTCTAAGCCTAAGGCATCCTTGGTTGCAGCCCAGGCTCTTCCTGAGGTTGGTCCCAGGCAGCGTCACCAGCTTGCTCTCTGCGGAGACTTACGACAGGCCTGGTGAGTCTCAACATTGTGGGGGAATAGGTCCTCTGTTCTACTTCCACCCTGTTCCCTGGTAGATATTGCCGACAGCATTATAACTCTCTGTGGTTCTTCTAGACTACAAGTCCAAGAATGCTTTTCTGCTAGACCAAGATTTTTCTTGGCTGTTAGACCTGGCTAACGGGTCCTAGGATGCTGCTACAGAGGTTTACATTTTCAAACAATAATTTTGCACTAATGTACAATGATTCATTAATTTCCTTTCCAGCAAAATGTTGGATTTATTTGAATGTTTAGTTCATAGATTAGTAGATTTCTAGGGCTGGAAGGAACCCAGTGGAATAGATCGTCGAGTCTGACCCCGTGCTCTGGGCAGTATAATCAGTTATACTTACTGATTATGGTGATGCGAACAATTCTTCTAAGTTATGAGATTAGACGGTTGCATCAGGACCATTTTGCATTGACCAAAAAACCCCCAAGCCCCTCATACTGTCAGGAATTTAACCTGTTGGATCTTCCTCAGGGTTTCCTCCCTCCCCCACTCTTTTCACTGAATAGCAAATGTAGAAGCACTTGCAAATCGGTTTATGCATCCGGCTTTCTCTGCTTAAAATTTAATTCAGGCAACTTTTTGTCTATGAGGTTTCCACAGTCACGAAGGTTTTTTTTCTGTTTACGTTATTACTTTGTCTACTTTGGGGAGCATGTGTGGGACTGCTTATAGGATGAGGGGTTTTTCTTATTATTTTAACGCTTAGCACAGTTAAGGAATAAGTCAAAGGTCTGCAAGACACGTTTGTTCTTAGATGAGCAGCATGCAGAGCGTAGGGGCTGGAAGCAGCTGGCAGTACTTGAGAATGAACCGCGGGAGTGATTATCTTGTGATAATCTTGGCCCCTTCATCCCTTATTGCTTAAGTATACAGAACTTTAAGTTGCATAAATTGAGTTTTGGCCTTTCACCTTTAGCTACCAGAGGTGAAAATTAGAGGGAACCGTCAGTGCAGTGACGATCTCCCTTTATTCCGAGTCTGTTTCAGTTTGTCACCTCTGCTGGGCTTGCAAAGGACAAGAAAATGCTGGTGGGATCTGCCAACAGAAACACTCAAGTTCTCCGGCACTTTGACAGGACAGAGCATGTAGGGAGAGAGGTGCCAGTTCACTTTGGCTTTGGGGGAGTTGGCTCCAAGTCAGTTGAGCAGGGACTTGGCTTCACAGCCAAAAAGGCCTGCAAGGAAAGAGGGGGATGTGTGTGCATGTTAGCTCCCAGAGCCAAGGGCTCTGAATCCACTTTGATAAGCTTTCTTAATGAAGCATTCCTTGCCAGAGGCTACTCCGCATGAACTTAAAGCAGAAAAAATGGCACTAGTTGAAAATGAATTGCACCTGTTAAGTGGGTGATGTGGGACTTGAGCTCCAGTACTGTTGCATTTGTAGTCTGGGCCCCAGTTGTCTTCACTTAGTTCAGATCCACTCTAATAATTCTGAGTGAGATGAGCCCAGGTGATCTGAAGTTGTGTCCTTAAAACCTCGGTGACATCAAAGCTCTAAATGGGCTTTAGGAAAGGCCGGCACGTGCATGTCGGCACTAGGGGAGAGTTCTGGCTTTAAGGCTCTCAAAGGGTAACAGAAGGTCTGTGTCCCATCCCCACGTTATAGGCTGCTCGGGCGCTGTTGGAAGAGGGTTTTGTCAAGGGTAGGATTCTGATTTTGCCCTAGGGGGAATCCCAATATCTGTTTTGTCCTGGAATCATGATGGCAGCTGGACTGCTTTTCAGGCTGCTTTTGGGTCGGTGTTTGCTGACAAGTTTTAAGCAGCAGTAGAGGCTGTAGCCACTTACATTACAGACTTTATCTTAAACACCCTCATGGCAGCCTTTTTCAAAGCTGAAATCTTTTTCAGAGCTAAAATCTGCAGAAATCCATGATGCAAAACCTCCTCCAACTTGTCTGTGGACTTCTTGCGCTTTGTATTTCAGGTACACTGTGTGTGTGTGTGTGTGTGTGTGTGTGTGTGTGTGTGTGTGTGTGTGTGTGTGTGTGTGTGTGTACCTTCCTATATATATGAATGTCGGTAGAGTCAGCGTCCTTGGCTCTTAGCTAGCATATGTCATGTGCACATATGTAAGGAGCCCTGTTTTTATCCTTGAGAGTCCATTGTCACTTTCTATGGAGAACAAAGCCTTCGCCACGAGCACTTCTCTTATTGCTTTCCAGTAATTTCTTTTGTGTCATCTGGATACAAAGGTCTGGCAGGCTTTTTTGGGGGAGAAAGGCTGTCAGAGGAACAGGGGAGCCAGGGGTGGATAAAATCAGGTTAATAGTCTGGCCCCAGTAAAAGCTACCAGCACTACTTTCCATCTGTCCTGTGGCTCATCTTGGCATGGGAGATAATGCAGTAGGTGAAGAGCCATGGGGTGAAGCAAACCAGGCTGAGCAGTGGGAGTAAATATGACCCAGAGTGTGGCTGGCGTGTACATGTGCACAGGGACTATTGTACCTCCTACAGCCTCTGGACATTAGTAAGCAAACAAAAAATCAAAAACCTACCCCCACTGCCAAGAAAAACACCATTTCCAGGCTCTGTGCCCTGGGGGCAGTCACAGTCACACGTGCTGGAAGAGTCTTAGCATAGCTGTGTAAACCTCTCTGGGGTAGTGTTTGCTGTCTTCCTGTGTTGGTCCAGTTGCCCAAGGCGATGGACGGCATCCTTATCAGCTGTGGGGGCCCCCGGCAGTCCCACAGACGATAGAATAAGGGAGCTAGAACAAGATCGCTGAGCGTTAGAGCAGGGGCGGAGGCTGTAGCTGTCTTAATCTAAGGACGTGGTCAGACAAGGTTCTTTGGGTAAATCTGATATCTTTTATTAGAGCAACTCAAATAGTTGTAAAATAATTATATTTACTATTATATTTAATTGCATATTAATTGTATATATAATACATCAAATAAATAGTTATATAAAATGTATCACTCTCTTTCTTATATAAATATAATGTCAAATAAGAACGCTCAAATAGCATTAGAGCATGTATAAAGGCCTCCAGGTCCTCAGTTACACTAGTATAGCATTAGTAGGGGAGGATGCTGAAGCCTTTTTTGGGTATGGGGGAGAACCATGCCTTCTCATGAGAGGACATTGGGAGGTCTCTACATAGCTTCCTGCTGAGATCTCTCCCATTTTTCATTGAGGAAGTAATATTTCAACCTGTACGTTTATAGAAGGCCTTGACAACCCTGAAGAAGGGTGACTGCACCCGAAAGCTTGCTAAGAACTTTTTTCCAACTACTCAGTTGCTCTAATAAAATATAGCACATCTACCCAAAGTACCTTGCATGGCTTTTGGGAGGTTTTTTTAAAATTCAGGAATAAACATAACACTTGTTCAGCTAAAAATACTGCTAAACAAATTCTTCCGTTAACCTCTTAACCTCTGGCACAAGTTGACAGCCGTGTGTGGGCCGTGTAGAGAGTAGGTTAGGTATTTAATTAACCTAGATGTTTTTGGCAAGAAAGTTTTTGTTGTTTTTTTTATAAAGTCCATGTTGCATGTTTAAAGGCCTGATCAAGTCAAGTCTACTCAGAGCCATTGTGATTTGGTGGATTGGACCTTGAGTGTTCGGGTGGAGGTGGGGTTTTGGACATGCCAGTGTTTAGGAACGGGACGAAAATGGCACAGGGCAAGTACAGTCGGCCTCAGCATTAGTAGGAGAAAGTCACTGTTTTGTGACAGTATCCTGCAAAAGCAGGGACCTCCAGAAGATCGAAGTTCAGATGCGTTTCATTGCTGCCTGGCTGCAGGGTAGAAGATGTTTACAACTACTTGTCCATGTCCCCAGTATCCATGTGTTGTACAGGAGGAGCAGCACTGGCTTTGGTTTTTAGTTTCATTCATGGGGATACATAATGCCTAGCCCTTCCCTCTGAAGAAGGTGCTGAATATACAGCACTGACAGTCGACACGGTGAGTTTGCATGTCTCCACCAAGTCTGTGCGCCCTTAATCAGTCTATCACTTTGCATGCTAGAATGATTTCCATACACCCCGGTGATGTATGAGATTTCCAGCTGCAGGCGTAACCTTCTACTTTTCAGGTATTTTACTTATGAAAGGTATTTCAGCCTGGCATTTCCACTGTTCGTTCTTCTTATATATTTATATTTCATGGCTGTCAGTGCTCCAGTAGAAAGAGAGCTTTAAATTCGATGTCCTCCTTAGCCATTTTAATAGTGTGGGTGTCGCAGGTAGGTTGTTTGCATTACCCTAGAGCCTGAACAAGGCCTCGATCACGCAAGGTGCTCTGAGCTCTGGGTTATTCTGCAGTAGACAGTTTTCAACTCGGTCTTGCTTTCCCTTGTAAAAAATTACCATCTTTTCTTCTTCTTCTTTCACATCTCTGTCCCATTATTCCCCAGCACCGCAAATCCCAATTGAGATGCGTTGCTGAGGGGGCCGTGAATGTATTCAGAATGTTTATTTCCACATAAAAGAGGTTTTCTGCTGGGGAAAGACATGAACTCATTGCAGAAACCTCCGAAGAACAAAGCGTTGGGGAAAGGATCAACCGTATTAGCACACTGAAGGAGAAAAGGGGGTTTGTCACTGTATCAGTGTGTGCTTTAGCCTGGTAGGGTTGTAAATCTCTCTCTGTTGACGACGGGGGGTGAGATTTATTAAAAATGATATTTCCTCTGTTTCCTTGGAAGCCCAACTCCCCAGCATGTTAGTTTGGTTTAAATCTCCTCTTCAGTGCAGTTCTGTGGGTTTTGGTTGGGTGTAGCCTCCTGCAGTTAAAATGCTTTTTTTTTTTTTTTTCTTTAAGTGATCTTTTTGTTTCCCAAGTATTCTTTGGCCTTTTCACTTGAAAAGGAAAGGCAAGCTTTCATGAATTGAGCAGAGGGCACTGCTTGAATGGAGCGAGGGTCACTACTTCTAGAGGCAGGCTTTTCTTTCCATTGTTTGAAGAATACACTGAGGATGCTAGGAGCAGATGCACTGTTTCTCTCCCAGCTTATTCCTCCCCTGTTATGGATATGAGCTGCCTTTGCATTAATTCCACCCCCCCACCCCCTCCCAGCATTGGTAGAGTTTAGTCAAAATTGATTAAAAGATGGAACTATCTTGTAAGGGTAGAACTGGGCACTTTTGCTAACAGTTGACACTTTATATGGATGTTACTTGTCTCCAAAAAAAAAAAAAAAAAAAAAGTAGTACAGTATAGAGAAACTCTCTGTAGGGTCTTTGATGTGTATTGCTGCACCTTTAAACTGCATTTGTGAGTCTGCTTGTAGGAGCCTCACAATAAATAGTCCTTCCAATGCTGAAAGCAAAGTTAACAGCAGTCCCAGTGTTAGTTTAGTAAAGATGAGGGTTGTATAATGCTGCCTCTGATCATTGATTGGGGAATGTGAAATATTGCCTGTAATAGTACATGGCCATTGGGATTTAGTTTCAGCAAAAAATATGATAAATGCAGAAGGGAAGGGAGTTCCTCTTTAAGGAAGTGTATGTTAATGATTTATCGCTGTTTCATAATGTACGGAAGAGTGTCCTTAGCGCAGTGCTTTATATACCAGACTGCTAATGGCTCTCAGTTTGCAGGGAGCTTTCAATCTAAATGTGCCAGTGTTATAAATGGAGTGGAGAATGGTTACTGGTACTTGGTTATACTATTTTAAAAAATGTATTTAAGGCAAGAGGCAGAGAGAAACACGGGATAGGAGCAGAGGTATGGAGCATCTCATTAGGACTTGGATAACAGTCTACCAGGATCCTGTTGCCCTTTTGCTTTTGAGGGGTAATTTGCTTTTGAGATCACAGTGCTTTTGTTATGCTGGATGCAGGAGTTTGACCATGCGGACCCTATCTTAGAATAGACGATGTCTCGTGGACACCTGCCTCTCAGACCATACCTCTTTCCCATTCTGAATCTGGTAGTATCTTTTTAATAGCCAAAGCAATTGGTTGGTTGGACAATTTACGTTGTCTGTCATTACCCGCCATTGGAGGGAGATAGCTTGTCTTGGTTTTTTAAAAATGTACTTGGACTGTCTCCTTTTTATCATCCCCTTCCTTGGCTCCATTTGTCTGCTCTCTTAACCTTTCCTTTCTCTTCTGGATGTGTTCCCTGAATTGGCTTCCTTTCTTTCTATTGATGATCTTCCCCTGGTGGTGCTCTGGTACTTAAAGCGGCTCCTGTTAACTAGCCATCCATCCATCTCATATAGCTGCTGTTGTGGCAGTGTGCGAGTACCTTACCGGTTTGAGCATATACATTTTTGCAGCACGCCACCAGTCAAGTCAGCAAAGTTACTTCTCCATCTCAATCTCCAGCTACTGGAGTCAACAGGTCTTCCCACAGAGTATGTTGTCTAGA
This sequence comes from Crocodylus porosus, assembly GCF_001723895.1. Taxonomy (NCBI): domain Eukaryota; kingdom Metazoa; phylum Chordata; order Crocodylia; family Crocodylidae; genus Crocodylus; species Crocodylus porosus. The sequence continues at coordinate 10,314,842 of NW_017728886.1, read as the reverse complement.
TGGCTTATCCCAGGACTTACCCAGACCAGGCACAGTTAGCAGCGTGCAGAATCAAGGCTCATCGCCTTGGCAAAGTGATCCAAATCTCCCCCACTCCAGTACACAGAACAAGCTGGCTCTAGGATAGTGCATGAGACTGAGGAATGATAAGAAGCAACATTTTAACTCTCGAAACATTCCCCCCTCTCGCACCTGCAGACGAGACCCAAGGACAAAGGTCTGAATCAATTAGTTCTTTGTTGCGCTAAGGGCTAAGGAGTGGTCTGAGTTTGGTACCAAGGATTTCTTTTGTAATTTCTTGAAGAAGGAGGGTGCGTCCAGTTCCTTCCTTTTCTAAGCTTGACGCCTGTAGGGGAAGAGGGAAATGTGTTCAGGCACAGAGGTGCCAGTAATATGTCCCAGACACTTAAAATGCTTCCCATTGATTGGGGCATCCGTGGGGAGGTGGGTTAGACCTCAGAGGTAGGGAGATCCTGAGAGTCCTTTCTGCGTTCCCGTCGTTTTGTAGTTGTCAAGATGCAGTCTGTGCTAATGTGCCCTGTCTCGATTCCTCAGAAACGCACACAACATTTGCAACGTGGTTTCTTTCCTCTGTGATTGGAGTGCAACAGGTTGTTTTTTCACTCTAGATTCTCCCCCCTGCCTGGAGAGCAAGCATGTCCTTTGAAAGCAAGACGGGGGGCGGGGGAAGCAGTCATGGGGAAATCCAGTCCAGCGGCACTCGGCGATGGCTTTTTATGCATTCCACACATTTACAGCAGCCATTCAACAGCTCTCAGAAATCTGGGCGGTAAAATGGAAAGCTGTTTTTTAAAAACTGCTTCTGACCATGGGTAATGCACCTTGAGGAAATCATTCTTTCCTGCCGAAGCTGCCTTTGACATGGCACCCTTCATAACTCAGCCTTTTCTGGATGAAATCACAAGTTTGTACCCGATTCATTATCAGAAAATGTCCACTCTCAGAGAGGAGTGATGAGGCTGGATTAACTATGACATTTTACAAGGCCAGCTGGGAGAAACGCTTCATGATTAAGTGAAGCAAGCTTGTACCTGAACCATATGCTTTACTCTAGAAAATGTTTCATTTCAGAGGGCAGGATGAGTATCTCACTTTGTCTCTGATCACTACGTTTTGCAAACAGAGATAACTGCAACCAGTAAAGCCTACTCCCTCTCCTGGTCACACAAGCAGAGAGATGCTATCTCGAGCTGAATTTATGCTGAACTCCCATTGTATAATTTGTGCGCCTGGAAAAACTATTTGATACGCAGCAATAGATGAGCCATTCAGGGCAACCAGAGTCAAATGACAATGCTAGTCAACCAGCTGAAGCCTGGGTGCTTCTTGGATTTCATATATTTTTAAGGCCAATGGGGACAACTGTGAGCCCTTTGGTCTGAGCTTCTGTGCAGCACTGGCCGAAGAACCTGGGCCAGAGACTCTTGCACCCAGCCAAGATCTTGTGTTTTGGGGGGGGGTTTCTTCAGGCTTGCCCTTATCTTTGGAGTGCACTCGACTGGGTATATGAGCAGATTTGTTTGGGATTAGGATTTTTATTGTGCATTGCAGTAATTACCCACCTGCATGCTCCTGGCCTAGGTAAGTGGAATGTGAAGCTTCTGTACCTTGCCGCTCTTTCCTTGCAGCCCGAGGTGTTGGGGTTTAGCTTTCGCTCGCTGCGAGGCAAGAAGAGCATGCTGCAGCGGAGCAGCTGAAGCTCAGTAATGCTCCTGCCTCCACTTTTGTCAGGCGGTAACTAGTTTGTCTGCTGGTACAGTAAGGAGTCCACTTAAGGCCTCTAAGATCACTCCACGCTTATTGGAGCTTGAAGTGGGATGGCGTGTAAGGAGCAAGATGACACAGCGTGGGTCCAGGATCACAGGATTGGAAGAGACCTCAAGAATCACTGTTCCTAAATCAGCCTAGACAGATGTCTGTCAAGTGTCTACATACCTTCATTGGATTGCTACAATGCCTCAAAAAAGGCTGTTGCTGCAGTTGCTGTACACCGGGGGCAGACAGTCCAGCCCATGGGCCTGCAATGAGAAATGCAAGGAAAATGTCCCTTGTCTAACCACTGGAACATGCTCTGGACCACGCCGTCACTGCTGCGAAATCCCAGCCCTGGAGCAGCTCCCTGCCCTGCCCTGCATCTTGCCAGGACTGCTTGGGCCGGTCTCCATAGAAACCCTGGCCCTACCCTGTCTACCCTGCTCCTCCTGGGGTTTCCATAGAAACTGGCTGCAGGGATCCAGGCAGGGGCTGCTGGGAAATGGAGTCTGATGTGGGCCAGATCTGTCATTTTGCCCACCCCGGGAATGTAAGTTGTAACAATGCCTGTGGAAATGGCTAAAGAAACCTGGGTGTGGGGGTGAAATCTAGTCTCCACATTGGTGGTTAAGTGGAGAGTCGCTGCCTGAGCTCCCCTGCCGTTAAGTGGAAGATGGCAAGCTGCATTCTTCCAAGAGTAGCAATGCAGAAGTTGTATAGTAGCTAAATGCAGGGGCAAAAGCTGGAGTCGGGAGTGAAGGTTTGAAGATTCGGAACAGAGGGCCAGCGCATATTCATCCTGGTTGGCAGGCCCAGCTGTAAAAGACTTCTCACAAAGAATGACGTATGAAGACATTTCACCAAACCTGTATTAAGGGTGCCCAGGTTTCCGGTTCTTGTCTCCTGCGATGGATGTAACGAAGCTCTTCTGCATGTTCCAGTGGTTGGAGAATGGACGTTTCCCTTGCGTTTCTCATTGCAGCTGTATGTTCTATTCTTCCCCTGCCGCGACGGCAGCCGTTACATGGAGTGGGACTATCAGCGGTGCTTTACGCTGCTCTCTGCTCCTGTTAAGTCAGTAGTCAACCCCTTTTTTGATTTTAATGGCAGAAAGGAGAAGCCAGCTTGGAGAGCTTTTGAAAATGTTGACTATGAACTATATTTCACAGTGACAGTGATATGTGTATTGATTGTAATCTTACCTTTTATGCCTCTCTGCAAAGAGATATTTAGTATGTGCTAGTTTCTCAAGATTTTTTAAGACCCTTATTATTCCCTTCTTCAACTTAGGTTTTTAATTTTAGGACCTCTCAGCCATTACAATGGGGCACTTAGAATTGGTAGAAGTGAAAGACTGTTACAGCGCATCTTCGAAGCCAGATCACTCACCTGGGTGATGACTTGGGAACAGAAGTGGATTCAGCCCAAGCACTGCTGCCTGTGGCTTCCTAGGGAAATAAACCAAGAGGACTGATTAAGTAATTAACTGCTTTCTGACTGGCATTTGATGAATATCTTCTTCAGTCATGATTGGGCATTATAGCAGCTGCCTCCAGAAAGGGTCATAGAGCAAGAATTTGGAAAAGACTTGGTAGAATCTTACAAGTCTTGACAATAAAATGTTGGGTAGCAGAAGTAGCACTAATATATATATATTGGTATTGGAAGATTTTTGCAAAAAAAAATCTATCTTTGCAAAAATCTTGTTGGTCTAATAAAAGATATCACCTCTACTTTGATTACTGATTGCCTTTTGTATACTCATGGCAAGTCACCCGGAAGGGCTAGGCAGGGTCTGAGATGAAGCAAAGGTGCTTACCTGGCATGGAAAAATCTTTATAATGAACAGAAGAAGGTGGGCTGATAACAAATGTAGTTCCCAGCTGAGAGCAAGAAGCCTGCAAAAAGCTAGCAGTAGGATGGAAAATGAAGTGCCTTTGTTTAAAAGAGATTTGTGCTGGGAAGTTCTAGCAGTTCTCATTTCAGAAAGCCATAGCTACAAGTCCTTGAATTTGGAAAGATTAACCATCAGATTGTCATTTGGGTACTTGCATTTGTAGTTAGTGACTTAAATACTGTAAAGTTACTTCTGTATATGTTTAATCTTTTACAAATCCTTTCCCTGCCCCATGCATTTGTATTGTATTTTGTATTCAGTTACTTCTGCAGGAAGTATCACTGCCATGGCAGCTTCCACTGAGAGTCATGCTGGCTAGTGAATAGTGACAGGTAAATTCAAGAAGTTGTTCTGGGAATTCAGTGGATAAAGAACAATTCATAGTAGACACAGGCAGTCACTGCAGGAATTTTTAAACCTTTGGTTGCAAGGATCCCTCTGTAAGAGGGATGGGGCTCTCTCAAGCACGCATCTGTTTGTAAGGCTCTTGATGCACTTTATCAGCAAGTTTCCTCTATAGTGCTGTGTTAATACAGCTTTTGGGGTAACAGTGCAAGTCCCGTGTGGTAACAGCACAGCACAGGGTTTTTGTGGGAGATTTCCAGCCTTTAGGTTAGGTTACCAAAGGCTTGTTTGCCGGGCCTCCTTGTATACATTGCTTGCATTGTGCTAGCGGACAAAGCGGGCTGGCTGGCACTGATCTCAGCGTGGGGACACTGCGTGCTGCAGTTGCTAGGCAGGGCTGAGGGATTACATTAGCAGGACAGGCACTGATCGGGTAGGAGCACGTGGTGTAGAGAGAGTTGGTTGCAATCATGTGCTTCTAAGGACAGTTAGGCAGGCAAGTTTCTTTGGGTAGATGTGGGATCTTTTATTAGATCAACTAAATAATTGGAAGCAAGTTCTTTGCAAGCTTTTGGGCACAAACCCCCTTCGTCAGGCATTGGGATGCTGCTGATGTTATGTGTTCTCCAAGGTACATATAACACCAGCAGAGTCCCCCTATGCCTGATGCACGGTGACTGGGCCCGAAAGCTTGCAAAGAACGTTTTTCCAACTATTTAGTTGGCCTAATAAAAGATCCCACATCTACCCAAAGAACCTTGTCTGTGGTGTGAGTGTGTATTCACGTGGTGTGGGGCGGGAGGGGGGGGAGGGGGGACTGTATGATGCTGCCCTTCCATGGAAGGCAAATTAAACCCTGTAGCTCCTTTCTACATTTGCATTTATGTGTTAAGAAATACATTTGTTAAAGCTGTGAAGGCCCCCCAAAAGCACTGGGACTGTCAACACTAGCACTCTCGCTATCAAGAACGTGGCTACGAGTAGCCTAAATGTTAGCGGCCACTATCTTTTATTTATCAGACCTGGCGCAAAGCTTTGATTTGGCTATTTTTGTGTAGCGGCTCCTTGTAAATTGTTGTAGAATCAAAATCTTGACTTTGGTTCTGCAAAAAGGCTCCCCGTCTTTGAGAGAGGTAGGTTTTTTTAGTTTTGCTCCATTAGCAGGAGGCTCGAGTTGTCCGGAAGGTGTGGTAGTAATGCCGGAACAGCTGGACTAGGCAAGTACATATGTGGCCAAGGACCTCTTGCTTGGCCCGTGCACCTAAGAATTTCTTTAGCATAGTAGGCGGTGAGAGCCAGCTAATACCAGGCCCCTGACAAAGTCTGTGCTGCTGCAGGGCCTATGAGTTTAGATCACTTCAGGAGCCTGGTTTTACCAAGATGGAGGCACTGGAGATCATAGTGGGGCTTGAAGATGCAATACTTAGTATGGTTTACCAGCATGTTCAGAAAATCTCTGGTCTCTTTGGTTAGTCAGTGAAAGTGGCCATCATAAGTGATTTGGGACAGCGCTGTTTAAAAAACGAAACAAAAA
>NW_017728886.1:10299495-10309279 GCF_001723895.1 Crocodylus porosus | reverse complement strand
CCCAAAACAGGAACGATATCACTTACCAGATGATGTATCCAGTCAACCCCTTTGTTTTTTTTAAACAAAATGACATGTTGTTGCAACATTTAACGCAACTTTTAAAGGTAATTGTGTATCTGTACAAACCTTTAATCAAAGAAGGATGGGTTTGGAATATATCCACTCAGGAAAGTTTTACTAGCTACATTGCTTCATGGATACGTGTTATTCTTCCAGCCTGAGAGAGGGGGCCTTTTTTCAGATTAGCTTATGTTTTCTGAAAATGATTGAACCATAGCCAAGCAAACATTCATCTACAGCGTAAGCAGTGTCTCTGTGATGGGTTATCCTTCTATAGCTATAGGAGTTTAAACCCTTGTTTTAGGATTTGACTGCGTGGAGGGGGACTCTAATGGCTTACAAAAAACATTATTCATTTATCTAGTAACACTAAATCACTCCTCCAACCAATAATATTTGTAAGATGCCAATAATATTTGTAAGATGCCTAATTTTTATTTATACGCACACACGTATGTTGTGTATGTATGTATATAGACTGATATTGATATAGTTTGGTTCATTTTTATGTACATAGGATATCAAAATGCAGACTTTATATATACCCAAACTAAAAAAAAATGAGGCATCTTCCAAACGTATAGGTTGTGGGGGGTGATTCTTTGTTTTCAAGCAGTTTTGTCTATTGAGGGAGTCGATGTAGAGGTGCCTTTCTGATCTTGTATAGCAAGGAATTCTTGTTCACGGTGACCAGATTATAAGGTGCCACATGTGGCCAAAAATGTGGTACCATTTGGGCACAGTGGAGAATCTCCTTCCACCTGGACTCGAATACATTTTCTAACTTATGTTGAGAGAGCAGAGGCCTTTTACTTTGTAGTCCATTAACTCTTGGAGTTCACCTCTCCCAAGAGCCGGATACTGTTTCATCTTGGCATGTACCTAGTTTGGGTATGTGAAGATGGATGGATAATCTTGTGGTTTAGGCACAGGAGACCTGACTTCATTTCTCAGATCTGTGCCAGTCTTCCTATTTAATCTTGGGCAAGTCATTTTCTTGCCAGGCTTGAGTTTTAATCAGAGATTCTCGTAATCCTGGAGTGTCATGTTTTTGTGGGAGTTGCAGTTTTAACCCGGTTCTGAGTTTGAAATGGCTGAATCAGCTTGCCAAATGCCAGCATTTTTGTGTGGACCATAGACAAAGAGGGCTTCTTTGCTTTAACCTTGAGGACACGTATGTCCATGACCTCATTGCTCAGTTCCACCAAGTAATCCTCAGATTCATTGTCAGGCTAGTAAAACCCTTGCCTTTCTTCCTGCTCCCCTCATCTCTACCTTTGCTAAAGTGATTGATAATTATAGCATCTTTCCCCTCTAGAGGGAACATGTCGTACTTGGATGACTGGCTTCTCTGAGTAAAATTTCATTGGGAAGCTGGAGCAGAATGCATAGCTGAATCAAACTCCAAATTTTTCATTTCCATCCTTTCCTGCCTTTGGAGCTGGTCCACAGAGGTGCACCGAAGATGGACCTGATACAAGACCCTCCTTGTGTGCTTGTCATGACAAACTTGTCTCAGTTCTTCCCAGGAGGTGGAGCACGCTCCGCGCTCTCTGGTCGGTTCGACGATGCTGCTCACGCGAGCAAGGAAATGACACTCCTGTGTTGGCCTTGTTGCAACTTGGAGTGATCCTTGCCGTAGGTGCCTGAATGGCTACGTGCAGGGTCTCTAGACAGCTGAGCCATTAAAGCAGCGAGCATTTCCATTAGTTTTCTTTATTCTGTAACAAAATAAAGGGGCAGAATCCATCAGACTGATTGAACCCTGGTGGTCCAAGAGAACCTAGTTTGTGTGTGACGTCCTTGTGGGAGGACATTCATCTCTCTCTTGGATGGACTCTTGTGAGCTCTCAGACCAGAAACATTGGCAGTCAGTATCCAGTCACTCTCTAAACACATGGCAAGCACAGGGCTGCCAGGTCTCAGTTTTACAAAGACCCTTGTTTTTAATTTGGGTTTCCTCAAGCGTCAGCTGCTGGAATCGAGCTGGTGTGAGACTCTTGGCTTCTGTTTCTGGTCCTTGTGGCTGTGGGCAAAACCATGATGCAAATGCGACCTAAAGGCTCCAGAACCCGAAGGGAAATCAGAAGAACCCCACATTTATCTTTTTAATTTCATTATTGAATGCAGGAGGCTGGCAGCGTTGTGCATGTGAAGGTTTGGCGATTGAAAGGGGGGAGGGAGAAGAAATTCTAAACGCAAAGAGCTGCCTTTGTTGGTCTAATGCTAAGGAACTTCTGTCTTTAAAAAAAAAAAAAAAAAAAAGAAAGAAAAAAAGCCAATTGGCATGTATGGCATGTTTTGAAATTGCTCAGGAGAGAAGGTAGACTAGTGTGTATGCATATGCGTAGGGTTGGGAAATAGAGATAGGAACTAATTATATATAATCTTAAAATGAATTAGGTCATATAATGTAATGAAAACAGATTCTGCTCCTGAAGAGACTTTTCAGTTTGCATTTTGATATCCTAGGGCAGTAACACGTTGCTCTCTGACAGACAACCATTTGATTTGAAAATATGTGAATAATTGCAAAGTGGAACCTCTTTGAATTTGTTTCTTCCCCTCTAGCATTTGAAGGACTAATTATAGGAAGAGCTGCAGAGTGCCCTTCGCAGGCATGCATACAGCCAATTTTATATTTTGTCGGGTGCATGACTCACTGCCGTGTGCTGCGCTCTTCCTTGGATAGCTATACCGAAAAATGGAAAAAAAAAAAAAAAAGAAAAAGGAACGCGGGGTCTGTGCTTTCACTAGTGGCATTGCCAAGTATTTGCAAACGATGACTTGTTGCGGATTCGAGCTGACTCTGTGTGTGGGAGGGGTACAGTCTGCAGGTGATTAAGTAGGAATAAACACACATGCAGCTGAAGTGAAAAGTGAGCTGCTGAAAGCTTAGAAACCTGGCAAGGGTTTTGCTGCTTGCTTGAGAATTTGATCAAGAGACTCCGAACGTCACTCTATTTTAAGATGTTTTTAAAATGGGTGGAAGACTCGCAGTGTCTGCATTTTTCTGTTTACGGAAAGCAAGGAGGTGAGCAGCCCTTGCATTGAGGAGGTGGGCACATCTTTGTGCGATTTAAGAGATTGTTGCTTAGCTGCCAGATTCCCTTAATAGGACCATGAAGTTATTCTGGCAGTCCAGATTTTCCTCGGGACAGAAAGGGTTAATTAGCCGAGGAGGTACTGCCTGGTTGATCATCAGTGTCTAGCCCCAGCCCTTGTCTAGGATCATAGGTTTGAAGTGGTGAGGGATTAGGGCCATGGAGAACATAATTGAGGCTGGCTCCAGTAAGCGATGTGTCTGAACTGGCAGAGTTAAAGATAGTAGCTTATGTCAGAGATCTGTTTGCAACCTTGATTCTGCAGTACAAAGGGGGAAAAAAATTGGATTTTCCTCAATCTGGGGCTTAAAAACCATTTGCCTAAAATGTATCATGCTGCATGGAGAAGCTTACAGATCCTAAATAAGAATACCTGCCTCTTACAGCCATATCAAGCCCTTCCTTTTTCCTTCGTGGAAATCATTCAGGAAGTGAGCAAAACCTGTCGAGTATGTTGTAAAGTTTGTAAGAGGGTGGTGGCATGACCTTGTGGGCAGAGTCTCAGACTGCTGGATGGAGGGGACCTCGTTTTCTTTTCTTGGCTTTGCTGCTGACCTGCTATATAACCTTGAGCAAGTCGTGTTACTCTTCTTTGCCTCAGTTTCCCAGCTGGTGGAACGGGGGGTGATTATGCTACTTTTCTTTTGCAAAACACTTGGCATGTAGATGAAATTTAGGTTAAAATTTTCTGGGTTTTGGTCCCAGTCTTGCCAGTGATCTGCTGTGCTGAGCTTTACAGCAAAATGCATTGCTTTGGTTTTAGACACCCTTTCCCTTCACTGCTTAGACTGTGACCTCTGGGACAGGGACTGTCGTGTTTGTACAGGGCCTGGCACAGCGAGTCCCACATCTGTTGACCAGCTCCAAATACAGGAAAGGATGGAAATGAAAAATTTGAAGTCTCTGGGAAGTACTGGGTATAAACAGGGAGGAAAACTATTATGTGACTTATTAGTATTAAGACAAAATGTGATATGTGTGGTGTGTCTGCTGTTCAAATCAGCCTGAGCTGGCTGGGAAGTATGTAGTGAAGTCCCGTTTGACAGTATGCTGGAGTTCGTTGGACATGTTCCTAAAGCATGTAATGTAATATTGTTATATGGGGTTTTGAGGTCATTGTTACCCAGATTGTTCAAGCCTGGATGTATTTTAACTGGACTTTGTCTAAAGAATAAACATAGTTGGGGTTGTTTTCCAGCCACCAGCTAAGCAGCCAGGTCCGGGGCTTGAGTCAGCAATCCTAACAAAATGTTATGTGCCATTCGAGACATTTATTTATTTATTGGCCCCTCCCCCCTTATGTTGTAATTGTATTCACTGCAAATTGATTTCTCCGTATCTTATTTACTGCACAAATTATTCTGCTGACTGGTACCTTGACTTGGAGTATTCTTGTTCTCAAAGCAGTATTTGAATCTTTCTGCATAGGTAGGTGTCTTCCAGTCCCATGACGCATCCATCCTTCTGCCTTGCATTGACCCTTATGATTCATGTCCAGCATTAAGCAGACGGCTTATTCCTACTAAGAATAAGACAGAACCTACCCCAAGGAAATGGAGACCCGTTTTCACAGCAAAAACACAAAAGATAGACATTTTATACTGGAGTAACTAACGGTAGCTATTCCATTGGAAAATGCTAGCAGAGACTAGGCACTTGTAGCTTTTGCCATAAGGAAAACACTTGGGGTTAGGGGTTTCTCCACAGTCGTGGTTTAGTTGTTCAGACTCCCGCAGAACTACTGGGCCTTGTCAGCTTTTACAGTGAGGACAGAGGATAGGTAATGCAGCCCCTTGTAAAAATTCACTTTTTTTGGCAGTGACAAAGCTTTGATCCTTTCACATGCGGTAGGCGTAGGTGTTGTGGTTCTAGGATGCTGGGGGAGGAGGAGCACAGCGATGCTGACTTGCTGCTGCCTCGTTTGAAACACTTTACGGGTGGGTACAGACATTCAAAAAGCCTGAGGCAGAATCGATCCAAGCCGCACAGTTTTCTGTAAGCAGCCCCTTGGGGGTGGGCAGCAAATCGTAGACCAGGCTCTGCCATTTTTAAACCAGTCTGTGCACCAAACTGCTGCTCTGTTACGGATGCAGAATGGTTTCTGATCGCTTATACTGGCAAAACTGTAATGTCTGTACCTGACCTAAAGGTGCCCAGACAGTAGGTACTCAGCACTTTTAAAACCTGGGCCCCTTTTAAGGGATCTCAGATTGGGCATCCATAACCATTACTTACTGATGAAAATCTTGGCCTTTGTTTTCTTACATCAGCTGCATTGCCATTGCCAGCTTTTTCCACTTTAGTGTAAAGGTCAGTTGTGATTTGTTTGTTAATGAATTATTACTACAGGGCACTCTCCTTTATATGGTAAGGACCATTGTGCTCAATAAAATATTAAAATGTTCTTAAAATTGGCAGTGCTGCCAGTACATTTCTGAGCATGTGAAAACTTGCACAAAATCACCCTCAGACTAGGAAGGTTGACTGCAAAGAGGCTGCAGATGAGCTGTAGTATGCGCTGGAGAGGAGGCACAGGGACATTACGGCGGTAAAAGAGAAGTTGCTTCCTCATCATTATCTCTGTAAATGTCAATTCCAAATCGTCTCAGTTGATGCATTGGGGCAAGAGACAGTCGCTCAAGTCAACTGGCCCCATAAATTTCGACACTAATGGTCAAGCTAAGTAGCTGAACTTGATAGAGCAGATAAAAACCAAGTCCAAAGAGAATGGGTACAACTTTGCCTCAGCTTTTGTCTGCAACTATGTGAATGTTGTGATTTTAAAAAAGTGTTTGTGTTTTTTTAAATGTTTGATTTGAAACACATTGGTATGTGCCGAGGAGAGATCATTTGTTTCAGTCTTGCAAAATAAGTTCTTTTGTAAAATATTACCTCCCACTCATGCATAAAAATGATCTTTGGTTCTGAAGTAGTTGCTGCACAGGATGCAAGGGATGGGTATACTGGATTTATAGTAAAAAAAAAAATTATTTTGGGGCGCTAGTATTCTAGACATGTTTGGAAGAGGAACAGAAATCTTGGCAGAGAGCTCGCATGGACATAGCTGCGTGCTTCCATGCACCCATACATCACCTTGAGACTTTTGGATCCCAAAATATGGTCCAGTATTGCAATAAAGCAGATTTTTCAATGAACAGTTAATATTTCAGTTTAAATCCTCTGGGACAGTCAGTAGGAGAAGACGGGCACTCTTGGGATGATTGTGGGATGACTGACATTTCAGAGGAACGTAGCTAATGTTTAATAAGCATCATTCTCCGTTCATCTTCCCTGATTCAGAAAACAGCGTTCTCTTAACGCTCACGAGTTCCCTGGAAGGCCAGAACAGCTGGTGCTATGTGCCAGGATTCCCTTCTAAAGAAACTGAATACTGCTCTAGAGCAGTGGTCTCTGAACTTTTTTGATCACGCACCCCTGTCTATAGAAATAGAAGGTCTAATATTTTCTTCCTGCACCCCAGTGGATCATCTTGCGCGCACCCCACTTTGGAGACCATTGCTCTAGAGGATGAGGAGGATGAATATTGAATATGGATGTATTTGTTGCATAGCTTCCCTCCCATCGTATCCTTCCTCCTCACCAAAAAAAAGCCTAATAATTGGAAGTCAGTTTATCAAGCCCTCTTTGCAGCGCTGCTCTTCAGGGCGTGAGATTTTGAGGTATCGTCTTGCCTACGCTTGATAGGATGAACCAGTTTGTGCAGTTAGCCAGCACTGGGAGCAGATGGGTAATTTGACTCTCTGAAAAGTTATCAAAAGTTTTTTTTTTTGTTTTGTCCTTGAGTAACTGCAGCACATAACCAAAGTTCATGAAAACTGGCTGAAATGCACCCGACCTAGGAGTTAGCTTAGTGGTATCATTGCTCAATGTGCTGTAGTTACAAGCCCTTCAAAGTAAAAGAGGAACTCTTTTCACTTACACTAGCTCATCCCAGAAAGGCTTTTTTTATTATGAAAAGTTTCCATTTGTGTTAATGCCAACAGTGTGCGCACTGCTTTTCTTCACATCCCTTATTGCGCTTCACAAACACACGCTGCCTTTTTGTGTGTGGTGTTGGTGGAGCTGGAGGCCAGTAAGCAATCATAGAAAGACTCACCACTGTAGTTTGGTGTCTGGTTCCCAGGCAAGCATGTCCCCTCTTCGAGCAGTGTATAAACAAAAGGCAGCCGTATCTTGCTGATGGAGCTTGGAAATAGAAGAAATCATATTGCTGTGTGGAAGGAGGAAGCATTGCAAAGGATAAAATCTCGCTAACTTCTATCTTGCAAGAAAATATTGCAAATGATGTGGGGGGAGGGAGGGGGCTTATTTGACAAGAGGGGCTTATACAGCTTCTCTCTTAAGTGGGTATTTTAAATCCAGTTAGTGGGGGGGGATTAGAAAATCTTTTCATGTTTCAGCCTTAAAGTTATCCCAACCATGGAGTTGGTAAATAAAAGATCTCACCCACAAGAATTCTTGCCTCTTGCAGACTTAAAGTTGCACCTTTTAAGTGCTTTGTTGGGCCTAAAGAGGGTGAACCCAAAGGTCATAAGTACCTGTGGGAAGTCTAGAATTGGGAAATAAAGTATAAAATAATAATAAAGAACCTCTAGCTTCCTTCCTTCCTTCCTTCCTCAGAGGATCTGAAGTCCAAGGCTTGGGGGAGGCGATGACTGTGGATCTGTGGCAAAAGTAGGACTAGAACCCAACTCCCCAGGGTCCCACTCCAGGACTTTACCCACGAGGCCACACACGATGATGAATATTACCTGGGGCTTAGATGGGTGGCCTACACAGTTTTGTAATTAAACATATTGTTTGGTCCTCCATCTCTTCAGTGAAGCAAGGTGGTGGCTTTCCATTTTTTGCATTCTTGTGCATTTTCAATGATAAATCCCTTGCAGGGGTTGTCAAAATACCACCCTGTAAAGAAACTGGAACAGTTGGATTCATAGGCACCAGAGGTGGTCCGATGACATTTTTAAAGACCTGTGATAATTGCACGTTCCCTGTTGTCAAGTCTGTGGAGTCTCCATAACGAAGCTGTAATGATATGCGCATTTCTGCGCCAGTGGATAGTGGCATCAAATTGACTTTCCACAGAACCTTCAACCTGATGCCCTGCGGTTTGTCAGATACAGTACAGGGTTCTCGGGTGACTTGCTGTTCTTTCCTTGTAATATAACTTCATGTCGTTGTTTATGAAATCTTGGAGCCCAGTTGCCGTGAGAAGCGATCGGTGTTTGAATATGGAAAGTTGAATTGCTGCAGTGGGATGTTTCTGATTTCTCCGGGTGAGGCTTATGATGTCAGGAAAGTTTTTGAATGGGAATGTAGGGCAAAAAAGCGTGCGGTGTGATGTGGGATGCTGTGCTTGGTCTGGCCTGTTTTATACTCATCTGCAGCTACCGAGCTTTGTATAAAGTCAGGGAGAGGAATTAATTCTTGTGGGTGACATCTTTTATTGGACCAACTGCAGGCTTGGGATAGACGTAGGCAAGCTTTCAGGTATTACAGTCCCCTCCCGCGGCCTCTGCATGGTTCAGTGGGTTTCAGCCACTAGGGCAGGTGGAATTTTAATTCCCTGGGATTGTATTTCTGCTCCAACACATTTAGATTTCAAAGTGGAATCCATACACAGCTGCTGGCTGGTGCATGAAATCAAGGTGAAAGCTAATACGGAGATTTCATTTTTTTTTTTTTTTTTTCACTCTTTGTATAATAGCTTTTCAGCCTCCTTTTAGAAATGTCTTCAGAGAATCATTGCAGTTATTCAGCGTTTTTCCATGCCTTTCATTATTGTAGTAGAAACAATCGCTGGAAGTTGCATGATGGTATTGGATTGTGCTACATTCCTTCCTCAGGTCATTTGATTGTAGTGTTTTTGGTTTTTTGGTTTGTTTTTTTTTTCTTCGGTAGACCCAAAGGAGAAAGGTACATTTCTGTAAACATGAGACAGGCTCTAAAAGTGCAGTTGCCACTTGGGAGAAAACTCCATTGTAGAAGGGGCTTTCAGAATCGCTCGTAAGGGATTTACTGTTAGGAACATGAAGACGGGAGAAATTGACTTCTTATTTGACTGATAATTTGCTTCTCATCCTCTGAAGAATTTCAGGAATGTCTTGACTTCCTTTCGGAGGGCTTAAGGCCACTGTGTGATTGCAAAGGTTAGAGAGTTGCTTTTCTTCCTGCCTTTCTCTTCTCTTCTTTCACATGAGTTCAGCCTCTGCTTTCTTTGACTGGAGCTGATTTAACTCTTGAAATGCCAGCAAATGCTGGGGAAGATGCTTGTTTTCTTGTGTCTTCGTAGCGAAACTACAGTCCTCCAAAGGCTAAACGACAGTGGAACAGATGTCATCTGAATCGATGGATGCTTTCAGAGGTCCTTCAGTGGACAGAACTGAGAAATGTGTTATGGAGGAAATGCATATGCACATTTGCTTTTTATCCATCTAAAAACGATCATAAATTGAAGAAAGGCATTCAGTCTCCTGGAGCTTTTATTTCCTAGTGTGATCCCTGAAGTATCCTCTGAACTAAGATTCAGAGGTGCTAGGGCACTGGTGGTCAGCCACTTGATGAAAATGTTGCTTGAAGTCTGGTTGATAGCCAAC
>NW_017728886.1:10244472-10299395 GCF_001723895.1 Crocodylus porosus | reverse complement strand
CCCACAATTATCCTGCTTAACACTTGCAGCCATGAAGGAAATTTTGCCTCTGGTATTGGGAGGGTTTTATTTAAATGTTTAATTAGCCCACTAAGTGCCAGTGGCATGGAGTCCACGAAGGTTGCCTTTTGTGGCTGTTCAAGGCATCGGGGAAACTGGTGAAAGCCAGAATTCACCCGGTGGTGTGACTCGCTGCCTTTTGGAGAGAGGCACCGAGCAAGATTGCTCGCAGTCTCTGGTTCTAAATGCAGGGAGCACAGGGAAGGAAGCTAAGAATAAAACCAGTGCAAAGAGAGAGTGAGCTGCATGTCTGAACCCAGCTGGGTCAAAACCATATTGACTTTCCTGACTAGGGCAGAGAAGAGCTGGCCACATTTGGTGATGCTGTCAGGTACTGAAAAGTATATGATGATGGGGAAATCAGTCTAGTTTAGCTGGAGAAGAACCAGTTTTTTTTGAAAAATAGGATCCCAGCAAGTTTGAAGGAAAACCTGCAGATGCCAGATGGTGTTAGTAATTTCTTCAAACAGAGGGGACGTGCTGAAGCTGCTTGGGGCTTGTCCAGAAGCTGGTGAGGGACAGCCCCCAGAAAGCTGTGAAGGCTTTTCAGACCATGAGCTTTACAAGGATGTGGTGCAAGGAAGAAGGGGGAGTGTGGAGAGGCGAAATCCTGAAAAGGCAGGTGTCAAACTGAAGCCCCGGTGCAGTTTCGTGCGTAGCTGGAATCCCCCCCCGGCCCCTGGAGCAGGTGGCTAGGCCGGATCCTGTGTGCTCTCGCTGGCCGGCGTAGGTGCTGCGGGGAGGCGAGCTCTGCTTCCCCATCCTGCATAGCCCCTCAGTGGGCAGCTCTCCGCAGCGCAGGGCGGAAGTGGTGAAGGACGCTGTCAACACCCGCAATTAGCTTCACCCTATGTGGTTCGGAAATGGGAGACGCTAAATGCAAAGTCCGGTGCTCCACAGAAGCAGAGTCTACTTGAGAGAGCACGCGCCTTCGTTTTTTCATCTGCAGCCTCTTTGCTTGCGGCAGTTCTTTGCTTTTCCTGAGCAGCTGCTGCTGCCAGTTTGATTTTTCTGGGTGGAGCAAAGTGAGCCCCCTAGAATGAGACTGGTGAATTGGTTTCGTCTTGAGACTTGACCCAAGGTTTGAGCTCTGACACTGGAAGAGAGGGGCCTAACTAAATTTCTTTTTCCCTCCCCTGGAAGGAGACTTGAGCAACTGCAAGAGTAGTAGGAAAAGACTTGGGGAAATCATCTCCCAAGCAGAGAGAATCTGTGGTTTACCCGGCATAAATCAGCACAGCTCTTGCCGTGTTTCCTGCCAGCAGAGCCACGGATCCCCTCGATGGCGGTCGTGCCATCCGCTTCTCGGGGCGGGGAGCGGAGAAAGACTCCGACCCTTTCCACCGTGTTTTGGATTTGGATGTACAGTGGACTTTCAAACTGTTTTATATGATCTACCCTGGCAGCTGAGAGACGTTGTACCGTTTGATTCCTTTTCTTGTTCCAGCCTGCCAAGAAAACTGCCAAACTCTTAAGCGTTGATTATTCAAGTGGAAGAGGGTGACAAGGAGACAAACAAACATTATTTAGTTCTTGGGGGCACACTTTTCTGATGTCTGACCTTTTGGACTTCAACATCTTCTTGTCCATTTACATGCATTACAGTTTTTTTTCCAATTACCAGTGAATTAAATTTGGAATTGTGGTATTTGGAAATGTCAAGCAGAATCAATAGAAAAGCACTTGGGGCCCAATCGTAGTAGACTCAGCACATTTTAAAACATATTTGAAATGTCCCTGCTGATAAATCTCAGAGGACCGATTTGTGGCTTGTGTAGTGAGGTGCTGCTGTTTGGAAACTGAAGCTTTCTGGCTCGACTGGTTCACCAGGGATGGATTATTTCTACCTTGTGTCACAGACGCACACGGCATGTTAAATAAATGAGACTAGTCTCTGTCTGAGAGTCAGGAAAGAGGAGGTCACTATGAAGGCATTCATAGATTTCATAGACGTTAGGGCTGGATGGGACCTCGCAAGATCATCGGGTCCAGCCCCCCACCCCAGGGGCATGAAGTCAGCCGGGGTCAAATCACCCCAGCAAAATCAGCATCCAAGCGTAAAGATCAGTGGTCTCCAAAGTGGGGCGTGGGCACAAGTCGATCCATTGGGATGCGGGAAGAAAATATTAGAACTTCTATTTATATTTATAGTTATATTTATATAAATATTCATATATTGGAGGTGCGTGCTCAAAATTTTTTAACTGATGGGGTGCGTGAATATAAATATACATATATTGGGGGGGGTGCTCAAAATTTTTTTACTGATAGGGGAGTGCGAACAAAATAGTTTGGAGACCACTGGTAAAGATAACCGGAGTAGGTGCTTGCACCACTTCTGGGGGGAGTCTAGTCCACACTGTGGAGGCTTGGATGGTAAAGAAGTTTTCCTTATGTCCAGTCTGAAAGGGTCTTCCAGCTGTTCCTACTGCTGGGAACAATGGTGGCATGGGAAGAGCTATGGGGAGAAGGTCTAATGGCTGGGAAGAGCACAGACGGGTTTTCATGCCCGTTTAACCTGGCATGCTCTTCCAGTAGTTGCTGCCTATCCCGTTTCCTTTGCTGCAGCTTTCTTCCTCAGGCAGAGCCTGGTGGATTTGATGAAGTTCAGCCTTCAATAAAGGATGTGCACACTGTTTTGCTTGTTTTTCCTTCGCGGCCTTATGGGACCTCACAAAGAAGGAGAGGAAACGATTAAGTGGCAGGTTTTCTTTCGCTACCATTGTAAGCGCTTTGGGGCAGGAACCATCTGTGTTTGGACACTGGCATAGCATGATGTTGCAGTGGTGCATGCCTCTGGGCTCCTAGATGCTACCTCAGTGCCGTCTTCTCGCTGGTACTGTTATATAAACAGGCATTTCAGATTTAAGCAAATATCCCTCCTCCCCCCCTTTTTGGTTTTTTAATTTAGCAGGGCTGCACGATCACTTGCTATCTATAAAATAGGCTTGTTTGATAGCTGGCAGGCTAGAAAAAAAAAAGTCCTCGGTAGGAATCATTTGTGGAGCAAGGCAATTTTTTGGTTTAGTGGTGCAAAGAAGCTGACAAGATATGCCTCCTAATGATCTGGGTTAATGGAGGAAGGGTTGGCAGTTGCCTCTCAAACTTGTGGCAAAGGTCTGAGAGAGCATACAGGATGTTAATAAACTGGGAGATAACACATCAGTAACTTGTGCAGGAAACCAGCATTCTTCATATACCATGCCCAATGCATTCCTCCCTCACCGCAGGGTATGCAGGGGAGTGCTGTGTTCTTGTGTCTTGTTAGGATGTATCATTTGCTAACCTTTCAGGCTGTTTTCTCCCTTTAGATGCAGCATGGAGTATATGCATAAGTATATGTGTAATTTTTGAGTCCTTTTTTTTTGTGCGTGTGTCTGCATGTGTGTGTCTGCTAATCCAGTTTGAGCTCTCGCTGTCCAAATGGTCTCATTTGTGACCCAAAGTGCATTTAAACATGAACTGTAGAAGCAGCAAGGCATTAAATGGTTTTGATCGATCTCTCTTGGTGGCTTTATTAAAGAACGGCGGCGTTCTTTGAGGGGAGACGTCACGTGTACAGCCAGCTATGTGCAGATAAAATGCTGATTACATTCTGGATTTACCCTGTAAGAGGTGTTATGCAAAATTAAAATTTTCTAATGAGTGACTGAAATACAAAACTGCGGCGCATTCAAGTGGAAAGCTCACTGGTACCAGAAACTGAGGGACTTCTGGCACTGTTTTCATATTGGTGCATGGTATTGGTGCTGGTAACCTAGCTAAACTTGCTTGGAGCAGATTTTGCCTAGACCAGAGATCAGCAATGTGTGTGGGGCCCACAGGCTGGATCCTGCCCACCGAGCCCTTGGATCTGGCCTGCAGACATGGGGCCGCAACAATGTTAAGTGGCAGCGCTTTCCCCTTCCTGCTGTTGCGGGTCCTTGCCCTTGTCTGCCCGCTCTGACTTAAACTGGGTCAGTCTAGCCCAGAGCCTTTAAAGACTGCCAATCACTGGCCTAGACAAAGGAATGATTTGCTAAACCCTTTCCTGAGTGATTAGCCTCCCTGGCATTTTTTGTGCATGTGCAGTATTTCAGTAAACCAAATAACACTTGCATTTTACTTGGCTGTCTTCTATGAACAAGAAATACCTACCTGGTCCATTGGCATATATAGTCCTTCCCAGAATGGGCTTTTTATTTATTTATTTATTTTTTAAATAATCTTCCTAGATTTATTTTATGGAAGAAACAAACCTTGTTCCATTTAAAATAACAGGGAAATTATTCAGAAGAATTAAAATCTTTATTGCATCCTTTCCCCAAGTTGGTAATAACGTCTCTTAAAACATTTTCCCTTATATTTTAAGGAACGCATTTTACTAGCAATTTGGGGGAAGGAACATAATAAAGATCTAATTCTTTTGAATAATTTCCTTGTTATCTTTAATTGACTTGGGCCTGAGAAAAAAAATAGGGGGAAGGTATCACTACACAGATGTGTGTGAAGCTGTGAAGCCTGAGTCATGGTGCAAATACAGAGGCCCTTGGTTGTCATCCCAGGTGAGCAGAAAGGATGTATTTCTTAATATTAAGTTCCTTTTTTAATTTTAAAAGAAAATGACTTAAAGCCTCTTGTCCTTTTGAGACCAGTTGTCAATGGCATCATTGTGGGTTACCATGGCAATATATGTTGAGATAATATATTAACGGCCATTGATTGACTAAAAAAAACTTCAGCGCTTTCATCTTGGGATATGCCGAGTCTATTGACAGAAAACAGACCTCAAACTAATCTTCCTTCTGTGCCTCATTGCGTTGCTGGTGTTCCCTGTGCTATAATAAACTCCAGTTTTACAGAAATGCTCTTGTTTGTGGCTTAACAAAAGCAACAACTCTGAGGTGGCGCCTGGTTGCCAAACTAGCCGGGTTGCCAGTCTTCTCCTGCTTGATTTCTTATTGGAGCTAGCCAATCTGCTTGATCATCTATCAGCCAAGGGAAGCTCTCAGGCTCAGGCCAGCAAGCTGAAATTGGGTTTTGTTCTGTGCAAATGTGAATGCATATTTTTGGAGCATGTGTCATTCAAAGGCCTTTTCAACATGTTTGGAAAAAGCGTGGGATTCCTTCAATCCACACGCATGCCATTAAGTGCTTGACCTAAAATGTCATCACTAGGTTGATGCTTTGCTTAAACGCATATTTCTGCATATTATTTAGGTGAAGTGGAAATGAAGTCACTCTACCAAGGGAATAAGCCATGCTGAAGCACTTTCTGAATGTGGGTTCATCCAAGGCCCTTTAGAGATCAAAGGCTGCTCTGTTCATGGTTTTTAATTTAAATCTGTTGTTGTACCACACCTTTGGCATGAGATGGGCAGCGTGCAACTTTGAAAGTTGGCTTTCTTTAAGACAGCTCTTGGTTTTCTGGACAAAGACAGAAAGGCCATTTTTACAACTGACCTTTGCTATGATTTGAGGTATTGCTCAAGCCAAACCACCTATGCAGACATTTTTCTGGCCCTTCTTTGTTTCTGTGGTATCTCATCTGTTTTCCTTGATGGCTTCCTCATCTGTGGTAGATCTCTGATAAGATGCAAAGGGCTTGACTTTCATACTTAGAGATGCAAAAATGCACACATGCAGTAACCCTCCAAATTAGAGGGTGCATTCAATATTTGTTACCTTAGACTCTGAAATAGCTCGATAGCCATACTGGAACTTAACTGGTTTTCAAATAAGTTTTGTTCTCAGTTGCATGCCCAAAGCCTTGCAGTTTTCAAATTCGGACCAAAGTTTTGGTAAACTGCCCATTTATGCAGCATCAAAATATGCTTTTTAAAAATGTTTCTTAGGTACAGCTTCCCACTGTATTTACAAAAGGGGAGGGGAAAAATAAAGAGCCAAGGGTTTTAACAGTGTGTCATCCTGGGAGAATAGTCTTTACCTGTCTACCAGTCTAGGCCCTGGTGAAAGACCCTGGCCACCTGTGCTATGGTATTGGATACTGGCTGTATTTGAGAATTACTGGGGACTGCCACAACCTCAGCGATGCATCTGCCACTGCAAATTAGAGGGCTTGCAGTTTAGTCCCACATCATCATCAGTATCTCGGTTTTGAGCTGAAGACAGTTCAAGAGGAGATGAGGCAGTGAGCTCTGAGGAAGGGAGAGGTCTTTCAAAATAGCCTTGAGGGTCAACCGAGCTGTCTTCATGCACCGCTTGGTTAGGGGCTGTGCACCTCGCTCAATTCCATGAGCAGAGAGATCATTAGTCTTGGTAGTCTGAAGTCAAGCAGAAGGCAGGGCAGAGTTTCATTTTTCAAGACTAACAGGCTGATGCCTCTGAAAGCATATGCCATCCTGAACCAGTTGGTCTCTGAGGTGCCACCCTGCCCTGCTTTCTGCCATTCAATCAAGATGTGATTTGGAATAAAAAATGGCTCCAAGTGGGTTAGGACTGTGAAGTGTCCCCTTGAGGGTCTGGTTTTGAGTCGGTACCACTAAGTTTCCAGAGTTGGATGTCCTGCCTCCCTGAATGTCCATGAGTTTTTAGGGCCCTCTGGCTTTGATCTTAGGTGGTAGGCAAGCTTCTTTTCCCCCCCTTTGTTAGGATAGCCTTAGCCTGAAGAGGTCTCATTTTCCAAATCACTTCAGTCATGGAGTGATGCCCAGTAATTTTAGAAGTAGACTTCTGCAAGCGTCATCGTTTTTAAATCTTTGTTTTCAAATAGGGGTTTGGGCGCTCCTTAAATAACAAACCGCGAGTCCTCGGCATTTATTTGAGGTGGTTTCCCCTAAGCTCCCAGCTCCGTCCTACAAACCGCCGTCCTGGGAATCTGTTATCCGCACGCGCTGGCACACACTGACCCTTCTGCTGGGTGATTTGAGTTATCTGGTCTGCGACACTGCTCTGATCGGGATACATTGCTAGTTATGCCTAATGCTTGGTTGAACTCGAGAGAACTCTTATAAGCTGAGGTGTCTCTAAGAGCCGCAGTCTGGAGGCAATGGCTTATGAAGTTTAGCCTGCGTTTAAGCACCTCTTGTGCATAAAATGAGCATGCGCAGGATATATTGCAGAGATCTGTAGTTTAAAACCAAATTTATGGTCCAGGCTGCTTGCCTATGCGTTGCGATATGTCCTGGAGGGCCTGACATAGCATGGCTACTTCTAACGTGGCCACAGGGACCAGGTAGCACGGTAAATGAAGACCTAATCCAGCAAAACACTTAAGCGTGCCTAAAGTTACACGTGATAAATCTCATTGAGGTGAAAGGGGCTTTGGCACATACTTACAGATGCCTAAGTGCTTTAGCTCTAGGCCTTCAGGTGACTCGTGTTTCTGTTTCTAGGCAATGGTTAAAAGAGAACAGGGATTAGGAGCTTTCCTGTTTACATCCCACGGTTAGAGTTTGAGCCTGGTTAATCCCTCCTTTGGAGGGCAGAGTTAGGGATGGAGAGGGGTTTTGTGTTCACACTAGCATACATTGGAAGAGCTAAGTATTTTCCTGTCTACACCTGGTTTGGTACAATTCCTTCAGTTTTTATTGCAGCTTCAAAAAAGAGTAAAGGAAGGGCAGGGTGACACCGTCAACTAACTCAGTCATGAGTAGGCTGTAACTCATGCCTGTGAATGAGTTAGTCTTACAAGTTGCCACTGTGCCCTGCCTTCTGCATAACTTCAGACTAACACAGCGAACCACCTCTCTGATAGAAAGCAAAGTGATAGGATCGTAGATTAGGGTTGGTAGGGACCTCAGGAGGTCCAGCCCCTGCTCAAAGCAGGACCAGCCCCAACTAGATCATGCCAGCCAAGGCTCTGTTGAGCCAGCTCTTAAAAACCTCCAAGGATGAAGATTGCACCACCTCTCTGGTAACCCGTTCCAGTGTTTTACTGCTCTCCTAGCGAGAGAGTTTTTGCCTAATATTTAAACTAAACTTCCCTTGCTGCAACTTGAGCCTGTTGCTCCTTGTTGTGTCATCTGTCACCACTGAGAACAGTCCAGCGCCATCCTCTTTGGAGCAACCCTTCAGGTAGTTGAAGGCTGCTGTTGAATCCCCTCTCAGTCTTCTCTTCTCCAGACTAAATAAGCCCAGCTCCCTCAGCCTCTCCTCATCAGTCATGTCCTCCAGCTCCTGAACCATCAGTCATGTCCTCCAGCTCCTCGGGACTCTCTCCAGTTTGTCTGCATCCTTTCTGTAGCGGGGGCTCAAAAGTGAACACAGTCCTCCAGATGTGGCCTCCCCAGTGCTGAATAGAGGGGAAGATCACTGCCCTGCATCTGCTGGCAACACTCCAACCAGTGCAGCCCCGGTGCTGTTGGCCTTCTTGGCAACAAAGCCACACTGCTGGCCCATGTTGAGCTTATTGTCCACAGTCACCTCCAGGTCCTTTTCTGCAGAGCTGCAGTTTAGCCTGTCAGCCCCCAGCCTGTACTGGTGCATGGGATTGCTCCGTCCTAAGTGCAGGACTTTTCCCTTGTCCTTCCTGAGTTGAGTATTTCTGGAATACCATGCTCTTTTAGCAGCTTCCACTGCTGGGGTTTCAAAGTTCCTGCCAAACATGAAGTCCAGGAGCGATAACTAGCTGTTTTAGTCTGAAGTCAGGCAGAAGGCAGGGTAGAGTTGCACCTTGTAGGCTAACTCAGGGATGCATACAGTTTCATAAACTTTCTTAAGCAGCAGCTTACTTTGTCAGGTGCTATAAAGACACTGAAGTCTTGTGGCATCCATGGAGGAGGCAAATATTTATCCTTGTTCCAGAAACGGAGAAGGTGAGATGGGGGAGAGGCAAAATGACTTGCTCCTTGTCTTTCAGGATGCGTGTGCCAGAACTGGGAATGGGATCTAGGCTGCTCTGTATCTTCAAGGGACACAGTCAGTCTTTTTAAGTATGCTCCCCTGACTCTGACTAAACAGTAATTTTAATAAGGGAAATGCAAACCTCCCCGTGTTTTGTTGCAAACAGCTCCAGCAACTTCTCAGAATAATGTGTGAGCTTCCCTTGATGTGCTGCAAACTCAGGCACACCCATGCCATCCCCAGACCTGTGCGCCTTCCCGCTGAGACTGTCTTGGGGACAAAGAAAAGGGCTCTTTGCAGATGGAGAAGGTCGGCAGAGCTGAATGCCTGTTGAGCTGATCTAAGAGCTTGTTGCTATGCGTGCAACTTTTTGAAGTGTCTTTGTATGACAGCTGCTCTTCAGGGCTGTTTGGGGAAAACAAAAAAACTGTCTTTTTTTCCAATCCGCTGAAACCTGTGGTGCAGGTAAGACGGCAGAGGCTTTGAGACCTATTTTGCCATTTGGCAGGCTTAAATTTGCTTTTTGAAGGCAAAGTCATGTCTTGAATTTTAAACTTGCTCCAGAAAAGACACGTGTCTGAGGAGTGGGGCTCCCTGGGCAGAGTGCATGATTCAGAGTGCATGATTTCTTCTGCTTGAGTGTTTGCTGCTTTCTGGTCCCAGATCTAATATGGCTATAATGGCTACTTCAGCACTTTTAATATGTTCTCTGGAAAGCATTGCATGAGCATTAAGTCTCACGGCGCCCTGATGAGTTCTGTTACGACTCCCAGGTTTAATTGCGTTGCCCAGCGCTGTGGGAGGAGCTGTCTGAGCTACGATTAGAATTTGGGGTTTCTGCCCTTGCCCGCGGTTCTCTAGACTGTGGGTGGCTGTCCTGTGGCAGGTGTCACAGGCGGCATGGACAGTTTCTATGGGAGGCACGTGGCAGCTGAGGAGAGGCCAAGCTGATTTCTAGGAGGTTTTGTCTGGGAAAGAAGAAAACTCATTTGCTTTACAGCAGGGGTGGCCAACCCAAGGCAAAAGTGACGTGGGCAGCTTCTGTGTATGGCCCGTGGCAGACCTGGGAGGGAGCCAATAGGGCAGGAAGGGGAAAGCAGTGGAGCAGGACTGTCAGGGAGCAGAAACCAGAGTGGCAGATCAGACTCGGGAAGGGGATTGAAGTGGCATTTGGGACTGTGTGGGACCAAAAAAAGCTGGTCCCCACTGCTGTGAAAATTTACTGTAAAGTTAAGGTATATCCATTTTGCTTCTGGGCTGAATAAGATGATGCAGAATTGTTGATTCCTTTGATTTGTAGAATTACAGATTTTTAGAGAATTCCTGCTTTCTGGAGAAGACCAGAAGGGGGTGTTGAATACTGTTATCTGCTGCCTAAGACAGCAGATAATGCAAGCCATACTGTGCATTACAGTAAGGCTAAGATGCTGATTTACTGCTGGGGAAAAAGGGCATCTCTGTCATTCCCTGAACACAAGACAATACCTGCTGATTTTTTTTAACTAAGCATTTAACAGAAATACCTAATTTGCTATAACAAATTATCATGCAAGTATCAACAGGCCAACAGCAGAGCATTAATGAGGAGCAGCAATAGTGACATGGCTCCAGTGTCTGGGGTTATTTGTGGGTTGTTTTATTATAGTAAGCAACTTGTCAGAGGACAACTTGGATGGAGATTAGCAAGTGCTGATAAAACCTGTGGGTGGTATTAAAATGGAGCTCCTGGATGTGTGTTGAATATAATTTTCAGTTTCAAGGCTGGGCTTTCCAGCTCTTTTTTTCTCTTCCCCCTGCCTCTCCCTTTAAATCCTCTCCTGCGATACAGGTTAAGCATCCTTCCTGAGCAAGGGATGCTAGAGACTTGCATTCCTCTTAAAATGTAGAGATCTTTCTGGGCTGACGCACGTCTTCCCTATCGGGAAAATTGCCCATAGCAGGCAACAAGTGTCAGGTAGGAGCGCAGACCAGGACAAGCATTTGGCACCTTTCTGAAAACGTGGTTTGCCCTGCTGCGTCCTTGCAGTTAAACCTTGTACAGGAAGGGGTCGATTAGAGGCGTAGACAGTGCTTTGATAGCATCTTGAATGCTGACCCACCTCCAGATGCTCAACAAATGTACACCCGCCTGTTGAAATGAAGGTGAATCCAACTGCCCTGTAATGGCTAGGAGAGGGAAGTGAAGAAGAAGGAAAAAGACTGGCCCAGTGGGATGAGGATACTCAGTGGGACTGGGGAAACCTGGCTTCAGGTCCCTGCAGTCACAGACTTCTTTTTTGATCAAGGGCAAGTCTTTTAGTTTCTCTGTGTCTCAGTTCATCATCTGCAAAATAGGAATAATACTACTTTATCTCACTAGGGAGTTGGCACCATAAATTCAGGTACATGGATGGTGAGATGCTCATGTACTATGGCAATGTGGGCAAAGTGCCTTAACCCCAATAGCATCTTTAGCGTTTAGACTAGGTTTAAAGTAGGCAGAACATACAGCATCATTTTCAGTCACCAGGAGCTCAGTTTTACATTGTGCCAACAAGTTGGCAGTTCTAGTAAGAAAATGCTCCTTTCTGCTGACCAGGGGTATCAATTCTGTGTGTGTTCCTGAAACGGCAGTGCCCCTTACTGCGATACTTCGATTTTTCTGGGAAGGAGCCCATCAAAATAACAACCAGGCTTGACCTGATTTCAGTTAAGATGACCCAAGATGGCCTGACTACAGCTTAAGAGAAAAAAGCTGTTTTGAAAACCTGAACTGTCATTTTTGGTTCCCTTGTTGTATTTATATTTCATCTCAGCTGCAGTTTAGAAGTGACCTGCTATTTGTGGCTCAGTGGTAGCATTTCCAGGGTTTCTGTATAGACTTGATCTGCATTCTGGCATTTAACTTCTGCTTCCCCTTTGTGATGCTGGTCCTTTAAATGTGCCAGTACAGGATACTTCTATAGTAAGAGTCAGGTTTTTGAGCACTTGGAGGTATGCACCATCTAATGTTCAACTTCCCCACCCCCCATCTGGTTCCCTTGTAAGGGTGTTTTGGGGCAGTGCAGCTATTTTTGCCAGAAACTCTTCATGTTGAATCTCTGCTACTTGGATGCAAGCAGCAGGTTGCAACGGTTCCTGCCAGCTTATTTATCTCGCCACAATTACCGTGCAGGTCTTATTATCGCCATTAGTCAAGACAATAAGCGGAGGGGAATCTCCTTGGGTAAGGTTCACTCCCGTGCAAAGACCCAGCAAGGAGCTATGAGCACCATGTTAGCCCCCAACAAGTTTAAGTGTGTAGAAATGCAGATTCATTTATTACACCGTGGCTTAAATCTCACGCATCGTAAGTCATGTCTTCTGTGTTTCTCTGTCAAAGCTAGGGCTTCCTCACGGAGCTCAGCAGGGCCCCGTTGGTCATTGGACCCTTACGCTCCCCTGGGGCAGTCTTGTGGTTAAGGCACTGAACTGTGACATGAGATCTCTGTCTAGTTGTTGGCGTACCAGCTTCCGGGGTGGCTTTGGATCTCTGTGCTTCAGTTCCCCATGAAGCAATGAAAATAATGTTGCCTTGCCTCCAGAAAGGGTTGAAGGTACATTTCATTAGAAGAGCCGCTCAGGCGTTACGGCAAGGTGTATCATTTGAGAGCCGATAAACACATACCCCAAATAACTCGCCACTAACTGGAGTTCCACAGCAACCATGTAGAAATGTCTGCTCGGGTATTTATGGTTGGTTTGGTTTTGATCGCATTTTTTGGATTTGAATCTCGTTCCAGGGCCAGGACATGGAGAGGCAGAAACCAGAGAGTGCATCTACTATAATGCCAACTGGGAGCTGGAGAAGACTAATCAGAGTGGCGTGGAGCGCTGCGAAGGGGAAAAGGACAAGCGCCTTCATTGCTATGCTTCCTGGAGGAACAATTCGGGCTCCATTGAGTTGGTGAAGAAGGGTTGTTGGTTAGATGACTTCAACTGCTATGACAGGTATAGCCACGATGGAGAAGTGCCACGTGAGAAGCTTTCCACGTTGCAGCAGACAACATAACCAGTCCAATTCAACTGGGCCTCATTGATCTCCTTTAATTACTCTTGTCATTTGGCATCTATCAAAATTCACATGAAACTCCCTTTTGCTTTTAGTATAGAAGTCATAAAAGGCATGTTTAGGTCTTCTTTTTCCTGATAAAGTTTCAGTAGTCCTGGCAGGCTCTGAAAAATTTGTCCTGTACCATCGAGCAAAAAGCAGTATGTTCTTCCAAGAGCACTTGGCTCTGCTGAGGAAAACTTGGACTCATGTGAAGCTGTCTAGAAAAACACAGCTCTCCGGGGGTGTTAGACATTGAGATGTTCCTGTGTTATTGGCAGATTTTTTTTTTTTTTTCCCCCCTGTCCTTTGACCCTACCAACTGGGGTGGCTGTTGAGTGGGGAGACATCATTTAAGAGAGTCTGGGTTGAGGGGCAAATGGGCCGTGAAAATACTGGTGATAGAAGGTCTGGTTGCATTACAGGTCTCAGATTGTAGGCAAACGTAGTCTTGTCTCCTTACCTGCGGTGTTATGCTGCTTGCTAAGGCTGTGGACAGGTGGATAGAGAGGCTAAGCCACATGCAGAAACTGGAGTGCTGGGGCAACTGCACACAAATGAGGAAGCCACGCATTGAAAGTGTGCGAAGGGAGGTGGAGGGGAGTGTTCATAGAGAAGTGAATGCTGAAGTTACAGAGGAAATGCAGGCTCACATGGCTCTTCCCATAGCTTGGAGGCTACTTGGCTCAGGTTCCCTATCAGGAAAGGTGGTTTGAGCCTTTTGGAAAGACTTGAACTTCATTTTAACCCTACCCGAGGCACAGTTAAGTCCAATGAACTGCTCCTTTGTCGCGTTTTTTCTCCTGAGGCCTAATGAGTCCCTGTGGCTGATTTTACAAAGGTCAGAGGTACCTGAACAGGGTTCACTTAAACTTTTGGTTGCTCTAGTGTGAAACCATCCAGCAGTAATTCTTGCAATCCGTTCAGCACTGGCGAGGCCTCGCCTGGAGTACTGTGTCCAGTTTTTGGCTCACCGCTTCAAGATGGATGTGAATGAACTGGAAAGAGCCCAGTGCAGAGCAACAAAAATGATTAGGGGCCTGGGAGGCGAGACTTATGAGGAAAGGCTGAAAGAACCAGGATTATTTAGTCTGGAAAAGAAAAGAGTGCGGGGTAGGGGTTTGATAACAGTCTTCAAATACCTGAAGAGCAATTATCAAGCAGACAAAGATGGGCTTTTATCTGTGGCTGTAGGGGACAATAGCCTCAAGCTGCAGCAGGGGAAATTTAGGTTGGAAATTTAGGATGGAAATTAAAATGAACTTCCTGGCTAGGAGGGTGGTCAATCGCTGCAACAGGCAATGTAGAAACATTGTGCAAGCTCCATTCTTGGACATTTTCAAGAGTAGGTTAGACAGACTCTTGGCTGGAATGGATTAGTCAGGGATGACTCTGATAAGGGGGTTGGACTGGATGACCTTGTCAGATCCTTTCCAGCTCTAAGATCCATTCATGTGCCCATGACCTGAAGTAAAACAAGCCACATGCAAAGTTTCTCTTGGTTTCGCCATCTGTAGGGACGGTGTTCCATTATCTCTGGGCCCCAAATCTTAGTTTTGTCTTAAAAACCCTAAATGTAATGTGATAGTAGAATTACCCCTCCTTCTGCTCCATTCCTTTAACCTACTGTGTGCCAAGTCTATATTCTCAATAATTCCTCCTCTTCCCTTAACTGTCTGTAGGAAGGTTACTTTCCCAGTACACCATTCCCCTTGGTAGGTTGAGTCAAAAGCTATATACATACAAACGTGATAGGTTTTATTCCTTCAAAATAAATCAATCCTTGCTTGCCCCTTAGTCATTTTTAATGCTGATCCTCATAAGAATTGAAATGTTTCACTACAGTTTTCCTGCATTTAAACAGAAGTATTTAATATAAACAGACTGTCTCTTCTGATATCTACTCCCAAATGCAGCAGCGCTTTGATAATGGCACGTTGTAATGCAGTGCCCCCATGCTGTTAACACAGTGTCTTTCTGAACCTTTTTGAACATCTTTGTCTTGTCTCTCTGAACTTTTGAACATCTTTATACCATGCTATGTTAGAGGAGAAGAAAATGTCAGAATGGCTCACCCCTTCTCATCACCCAGAGACAGGGTTGAGAGTGGTTACAGCTCTTTTTGGGGTTGCACCTTAAGTTCCATCACGTGAGGTTAAAGTAATAGCTCAAGATTGGGAAGGTGCAACCACCCCATCTAGTTTCATGGGCCAAGCTAGTAACATGCCAACAAACCACCAGGCCAAGAACAACATTTTTCCATGTTAATAGGACTATAGTTTTAATTATCTGGACTGGGTTTAATTAAACAATTCTCATGTTCAGTTTTGATCTTGATGAGGTCCTCCGTGATGTCGTCTCATAGTTTTTATAGTTCTGTCCTTGGAAAGATGATAAAACATTAACCAAATGGAAGGAGTGTACCTATGAACCATGGGTGGCTTCAGTGGTACTATCCTGGTCTTTCCTGCCTTTTGAGTTCAGTATGCTTAAGTAGAAATGCCAGGCTCCCAAGCACCATCTTGTTGGGCTGCAGTTGTATTGCTACCTGCAAAAAGGGCAGCACATAATTATTCTGTCACTTTAAAGTAGACGGCATTCAGTATTACATACCACATTGCACCTTGTTGCAGAAGGTGGCTTGCTGTTTCAATGACACCAAGGTCAGAAAATGTAGACTCGCAGTTCTTGGAGTAATTCTATCTGTCCTTTATCTTACAAATCTTTAGTCTTATGCTTTCTTTACTGTGTTCAAACACTTGAGTACCTGAACCCTTGTACTTATGTCTTGAAGTTAGCTTCATTACATGATTGCACAACAAATATGCAGTAGCGTGGCATGTCCATTAAGGCTGTTAAGGGGTATAGTCAAAAAATCAGCTGTATGCAGTTTAGAGATTTACATGGCTTCAATGGAGGGGTGTTATGGAAAGTCATACTACTTCAACAACATGCACACTCACAGCTGGAGGAGGAAATGTTAGTCCCCCACATTTTTTTTTAACATTTGCCTAGTGGTATCCAAGGTGGTGTGCTTGGTGAGCTGCCCTGGGCATGCACCAAAACAAGGCAGGAAAATAATTAATTGCAGATGTGGAGGAGGCTGTTTTCAGTCATTAACTTGATTTCTTAACCAACAGATTTAGCAAAGCTTGCATTCTCCCTTGAAGACTACAAAACTCTAATGCCTTTAAATCCAAGTGGTTTGAGTTATTGGAGTTAAAAAAAAATGGCATCTGGAAATATTGCTCAACTAAAGGAAACATCTTTCCTCACTTGGCTAACTCAGATGGCTGACTTTTCTTTTTCTTTGAACCAAAAAAAAGAAAAATTCTGGATGAGACTTTGTAAAAGAAATTTCAGCTCTAAGGTTACTTTTTTCAGAAAGAGATAAACTACTGAAAGTAGTGCCATGCATTTAGATTAAAAGGGTCTTTTTCAGCATTACTTACAGTTCTGTGTCAGTGATGCCTCACTAAAGGAGACTTGTCATGGATTCATGAGTGAGCAATAATGTCAGAAGTGTGTGATTGTTTTGCTGCTTCCTCAAAGTGTTTAAAGGAAGGAAGTTATGCATATAATTTAACTGGACCTCAGGAAATAGTTTGATACTGTTTTGCGCAGAGGACAACCCTTGCAGCTTTAATTACAGAGTGCCTGGGAAGATTCTAGCGAGGATAATAATAATACCTGATAAGAAAAGCAAGTGCTTGTGGTGGTTGAGGGAGGTGTTTAACAGAGCGCTACATGTCTGCCACATTAGTCTGGCAGATGTGGAAGGCTAATGAAGTGTTCTTCAGACCTGCATGGCATTCTCCTGAAGATATGCAAGGTGCTGAAGAGAACAGCACAGCTGGATGGCTAGGCTGGTGTTCGAATGAATGTCCGTTAGCATGCTCACAGAAACCTGGTGGGATCCTACCCACGACTGGGCGGTGGGCATTCAGGGATACACACTATATAGAAGGGGCAGGACTGGGAGGAATGGCGGGGGGGTTGCCCTCTATGTCAAAGAGCAACTCACGTCGTCAAGAATTAGCTTTGGGGCAGAGGGAGGTCAGGCAGAGGACTGTCGGTCAAACTTCAAGGGGGCAAGGCGAAAGGGATCTTATGGTGGGTGTCTACTATAGACCACCCTGCCAAGGGGATGAGTTGGACCAGAATTTCTCAGTACAGCTTATGGAGGCAGTTAAGTCTTGGGACGTCATTGTCATGGGAGACCTAAACTACCCAGACATCTGGTGGGAGGAGCAGTCAGCCAGGTCTGACCGTTCGTGTAGGTTCCTAGCTGAAATACAGGACCTCTACCTTATCCAGGAGGTGCACAGCCCTGCTAGGGGAGATGCCTTGCTGGACCTGGTCTTGGCCACTGGGGATGACCTGGTGAGGGGACTGCAGGTCCTTGACCACCTGGGTGGCAGTGATCATTGCCTGCTGGAATTCACCATGCAGCGCAGGGTGTTGAGGGCTTATACCCTGACTTCAGAAGGGTCAACTTCAACGAACTGAGGAGATTAGTGGAGGAGGCACTGAGGGCCCAAAAGGTAGAGGATAGTGGAGTCCATGAAGGATGGTCGTACCATAAGGGGACGATCCTCCAGGCTCAGAGTGTGACAGTCCCCAAGAGAAAGAAAGGGGTAAGAGTGCTCTGAAACCTCCATGGCTCAGCAAAGGCACTCGAGAGTGCCTGAGGGCCGAAAGGGAGGCGTACACCCAGCGGAAGAGAGGGACTGTCACCAAGGAAGAATACTCCTCCTTGGCCCGTGAGTGTAAGAGGGCTATTAGGAAGGCCAAGGCAGGGATGGAGCTCAGGCTAGCGACCAGGATTAAGGACAACAAAAAGTCCTTCAAATACATTGGGAGTAAGAAGAGGGCACCGTGTAATGTAGGGCCCCTGCTAGACTCGAATGCTAATCTTGTGGCTACACCGGACGAGAAAGCTGAACTTTTTGACAAGTTCTTTGCCTCTCTTTTCTTGGACAGGGACCAGGACAACTCTCCCACCACAGGTAGGGGCAATCTTGGGGATAGCACTGCCAGGCCTCGGGTCTGCACAGATGTAGTTAGGGATCTTCTGGAAGGGCTGGATGTTTTCCAATCTGCAGGCCCTGATGCCCTCCACCCACAGGTGTTGAGGGAGCTGGCGGGGGTCATTGCTGTGCCCTAGGACCGGCTGCACGAGCAATCGTGGTCCACGGGCCAGGTGCCCAAAGATTGGAAACTAGCTAATGTGGTCCCCATTTATAAGAAAGGGAGAAAGGAGGACCCAGGAAACTATAGGCCCATAAGCCTCACATCTGTCTGGGGGAAAATCCTTGAAAAAATTATCAAGGGTCACATCTGTGAGGGGCCAGCAGGGGAGATCATGCCCAGGGGAAATCAGCATGGGTTTATCAGAGGCAGGTCCTGCCAGACCAACCTGATGGCCTTTTATGACCAGGTAACTAAATCTCTGGATGATGGTGTTGCGGTGGATGTTGTCTTTCTGGACTTTACAAAGGCCTTTGACACTGTCTGTCACCCCATTCTTGTTAATAAATTGAGTGACTGTGGCATTGATGCCTGCACAGTCGGATGGGTCAAAAATTGGCTGATGGGGTGCACCCAGAGTGGTGGTGGACGGGTCGTACTCGACCTGGCAGGATGTGAATAGTGGGGTCCCCCAGGGCTTGGTCCTGGGGCCTACACTGTTTAACATCTTCATCAGTGACTTGGACGAGGGGGTGGAAAACACATTGTCCAAGTTTGCCGATGACACCAAGATGTAGGGAGAGGTAGGCACGCTTGAAGGGAGAGAGAGGCTGCAATTAGACTTAGACAGACTATACGAGTGGGCGGATGGTAACAGGATGGGCTTCAATATTGATAAATGCAGGGCTCTGCACCTGGGGAGAAGGAATCCACAACATACATCCAAGCTGGGGAGCTCCCGCCTTGTGAGCACAGAGGTGGAAAGGGATCTTGGAGTCATTATTGACTCCAAGATGAACAGGAGCTGCCAATGCCAGACCACAGCCAGCAAAGCCAACCGCACCTTGTGCATCCAAAGATGCATCTCAAGCCGGTCCAGAGAGGTGATACTTCCCCTCCTACGCGACATTGGTCAGGTCACAGTTGGAGTACTGTGTCCAGTTCTGGGCAGTGCGCTTTTAAGAAGGATGTGGCCAGCCTGGAGAGGTTTCAGAGGAGGGCCACCTGCATGGTTGGAGGGCAACATCGCAGACCCTGTGAGAAGAGGCTGAGGGACCCTGAACCTGTTCAGCCTCAGCAAGTGGAGGTTGAGGGGGTATTTGGTAGCTGCCTACAAACTCGTTAGGGGAGATCAGCAGCAAATAGGAAGGACGCTATTCCCCCCCAACAGCACCTGGGGTGATGAGGAATAATGGCCAGAAGCTGCTGGAGAATAGGTTCAGGTTAGAGACTAGGAGGCACTATTTTACTGTAAGGGTGGGTAGGATCTGAAACCAACTTCCTAGGGAAGTGGTCCTCGCTCCTACCTTGGGTAAATTCAAAAAGAGGTTGGATGAACACCTGTCTGGGGTCGTGTGATCCCAGCGTGTGCTCCTACCAGTGGCGAGGGGTCAGACTAGATGATCTGTTCAGGTCCCTTCTGACCCCAAAATACTATGAAACTATGCTCAGGGAAGGAGGTTGCTGTTAGCTGTTTTTATGCTATTCATGCTTTATTTATTGCATATCTTTTATAGCCTGCAGTAAATAGGGAAGTGGTTATTTCTTTGTGGCCTTTTTAAGGGTCTCACCATTCTAGTTTCTGAGTGTCTTGCAAATATTGATAAATGTATCTTACCTGCAAGAGGAGAGCATTGCTTTCTCAGCTCTGAAATGGGAGCGAGAAGACTGCCTGAGGCCATGAAGTAGATCAGTGGCAGAGCGGAAATATCGCTTGTGATCTCCTGACTTCTAACCTAACCCATGCTTATTCTTCAACATCACACAGCTTTGCTGGCAGGAGGAGAGAACTGAGAACCCATAGCTTGTAATACCTACATTTGTAGTTCAGAGCGCTCACTTCTTCTGTATATCACCCTCCAAATATCTGAAGTTGAAGCCCCAGAAAACGAGGGGCATGTGATTAGTGTTCACTTGCCAACATTTTTATTTAAGTGATTTATTCACCATCATATAGGAGCTCTATGGCAGAATATGGGATAAACTCAATCTTAGTTCTCCTGTGCATCATTTATTTCTTACCAGCAAAAATATCTTATTTCTTTTGGCATCTTCTAATTTATGTAACAAATGAGGTTCAGGTCCTCAGCCTCATTCAGAATCCAAGAGCCTGATTCATTCCTTAAGCACTATGCATTCAGTGAATTGAATAAGGTCGAGATCCTGGAGAAAAAATAGTGTAATCATGTCCTTAAAAATCTAGCTAGAGAAAGGATAAGGGTCTTGCTGTCTGCCAAGAATTGGAGTGTGCACTCTTACTGGGTTTAACATACCCTTTTGTATATTTGGGTACAATGATTACAAAAACTAAAATCCTGTAGCAAAGTTTTGTTTTTGATTATTCTCTTTTTAAAAGTTTCTCTGTCACTGAAGAGACTATAGAGTTGCAGAATGCAACAGAGAGAAAGTAAATGGTAAAGAGAAATCACAGAAGCTATACACTTGCTTCCAAGGACGATGTCAGACAGTTTGCTGATAGTTTTTTTTCTCTTTCCTTTGTTCCTCTATTCTCCTTTTCCTGATGCAGGCAAGAATGTGTAGCTACAGAAGAGAACCCTCAAGTGTTTTTCTGCTGCTGTGAGGGGAACTATTGCAATGAGAAATTTACTCACTTACCTGAAGTAACTGGTCCAGAAGGTAAGTGATTCATTTTGGAGGAAGAAAAAAAAATCCGTTCGATAATCCTTGACTTAGCTGTGCCACAACCTTGAATTGTTGGGTACTTGACAAGCAAGAAATCTGATTGAATATGAAGGATGCTTTGGGTTACAAAGTTTTGGAAGTTTGTCAGCTAAATTTTTTTGACATAGCATTTTTTTTAAAAAAAAAGATGCTGTTGTCGTCTTTTGAGTAGAGAGCATTGTACAGAAACCTTGTATATATCTTATTAAAGAATAATATACTTTTTACAGTGCAGGCTTAGAGTGGATTGTTAAAAATTAAAACAAAAAACCTCCTCTTGTAAAAGGAAAATAATTGCAACTTTATACATATGTTCAGATCATCTGGCAGAAGTCTCTTGATTTTTTTTCCTGGTTGAAAAAAAAAAACAACAACAAAAAACAACCAACAAAACAACAAACTTACCCAGAGACCCCTGGATGAACATTCAGATACTGAGCTCCTGAAGAGCTGAGAGCTTGCAGAGCTGATGCTGCGCAGCCAGGGGGTCCCTGTGCCCACGGATCAGCCCTGGTTGACTGACCCAGGTTGCTCAGGGGCGGCTCATCGCTCCTAGAAACTCTCCTGGGAGTGATTTAACCCTCGTTATCCCTACGTTGTTTTTCTCCCAGAGCAGCTATTTTTCTTCTGGGAGAAAAATCATGAATGTCTATACGCTCGTGTTTTCTACTGGAAAAGCAGCAACTCCGTTAGTGGAAAGTGAATGTCTGAAGTGGCTGAAGTCTTAACTCATGCAATGTAGGCTAAAAACTAGATCCTCAATAAGTATTTAGCACTACACTGTTTTCAGTGGGAGCTAGGCATCCAAATAATGTGGAAGATCTAGTTAACTGTCCAGCTTAACTAACTTCCAGTATATTTTAGTAGCTCAGCTGATTATATTGACAGATGTGATGTTTGTTGTCCTTTGTGGCTTTGCTAAATGGGACAGGTAATAGCTGGAGTTTGCTGGAGTGATAGTTCTTCTAAATTCTGTTTTCTTTTAAACAGCCCTGTAACATTTTAGTAGTAGATATATCTCCTTCTGATGGGATGGCTTAAGGAAATCTACAACTGGTATCTTATTTTTGCTATTGGCTTATAAAAATTTTTTCACAAACCTATATAGAATTCTGTTTTTTCTGATCATTATGAAGTTTTCCAGATCTTTTCCATGAGGCTCCTAATTGTCAGCATGTGTATTATCTCTTGCTCAGTGTACACTGACGACAACCTCGGAATTGAAAAAAGTCTTTCCATACTAACTTTTGTTGCTTAATTTGGCAAGCATTGTTGTTTTTTTGTTTCTCTTGCCCCCCTCTTCCCTGTTTCCAGCATAGCAACGTGGCTCTCTTCGGTGTTTCCCATTGCTTGTGCATCAACTTAGCCGATCCCATTTGGAACATGGGAATGGTGTATTTGATTTATGGCTTGTTACAGTCCTTTAGTTTAGGCTGATATCTTGTTGCTGTTGCTGGATGCCTTTCTCTTGTCAGAAAAACGTGGGAGAGTCTTGCCATGTTATCTCCTTTTGAGGTTCACGGCAAGTAAGCTCGAACACTTGTAAGTCAATTCCCTACCGCGCTCCTTGCAATCTTTTGATAAAGTCACATTCAGGCCTTGATTGTTTGTATCCTCTGCATTTAGGAGAAGAAGTTCTCTATTCTTAGTGGGTGCTCTGGAGTATTCCCAGTGGGAATTAATAAAAACTGGATGTCATAAGAACATGACATCCACAACAGAAAGGTTGTTCAGTAAGGAATGGCAAGGAAGAACAAATTCCTCTGGAACTGCTGTCACTTATACCGCAGAAAATAAATATAAAAATCCCATTTCTCTGACTGCTTCTCCTTGTCTCACAGTAATATATGAGCCGCCGCCGCCAACTCCCTCCCTGCTCAACATCCTGGTTTACTCTCTGCTTCCAATTGCTGTCCTATCCATGGCCATCCTCTTGGCTTTCTGGATGTACCGTCACCGCAAGCCCCCATATGGGCATGTTGACATTAATGAGGTGAGTGAAAAGCTTCCTGCTTCTACAGAAAGGGGGAAGAATTGAGCTTTCATGGAAAACTTGACATCTCTGAGTTAACAAAGTTGTTAGAAATGTACAGAAACTATTTGGTCTAAGTCAGTGGTGCCCAACCTCCAGCCCGCAGGCCAGATGTGGCCCATGGAGCCATTGCATCTGGTCCATAGGGCTCCCTATGGGTAAGGAAATTTGGCAGCAGGGGAGCAGTGGCTTTCCAGGCTGGGTTGGGTCTGGGCCATGCCGCCTTCCCCCTGTGCTGTTGAATCGGGGCAGCACTGCCCCCTGGTCTCATCTGCACGGCCAGATGGGACCCCAGCATGCCTGGCCTGGGTGTCAGATCAGGGCTACTGGCCAGATCTGGCTTGTGGATGGACTGGGTGCTGCCCATCTGTCCCTCTGGACAAAAAGGTTGGGCACCACTGATTTAAGTATTTAAATTCTCTCCTTTAGCCTGATTATCCTTAGACAGCATGACTTGTTTGTCACACTCACGTTGTGGTAGAGGAAAATGTCCATTGTAGGCCATGTTCTCAGAAAATAACATTTTTATGTGGGTGAAATGACAGTGGTTATTATATCTAGTGGTGCTGTGTTTTGTGTCTCACACAAATGCTTAAGGATAAACAGGTACTCAAGGATAAATAGGTACTCGTTTTGCACTAATGCATCATATCTGATTGGCTGACAAAGCTGTTTTCTACTATTTACCAGAACTGTATGAAATATTCAGAATGAAGTGCAAAGCTATTTGAAGTTGTAGGTAAAAAGTAATTTTTTTGCGATTTCTTGGTTTGTCTGATAAAAGGTATCATCTCTGAACCAGGAGTTCTGGAGTTCTGCATTTCGTTTTGTCTCAGACCAACACAGCTCCCAAATACAGCTCTGAAATTTTAGATTTAATTTTTGGTGTGTTTTTTTTTTTTTTCCCCTTTTAAGCAAAACTAAACAAAACAAAAAGTCTCCCATCCTGGAGAGAGATACTTAAGGACACAAATGTTTTGCAGCTGAAGATGACTTTTTCATGAGAGAGATTCAGGTGTTTGCCCAAATTTGACAAACGCAGCAGTTTAACATTTCATATAAAGCCACACTTGAGAGTGGAAAATGCCACTGCACAGCAAACGGTTTCATGCAACAATTCTGCAAAGCAGTTTGTGAATCTCACATTGCTCTGCCTTTGACTCGCTGCATGCTCTGAGCAGTGTATTGAAACATCTCTGCTCAGGTGGGAGCATCAGGGATTTCTTTCCCTTGTTTGCTGTTGGTCTCAGTTTATAATACATAGTTTCATCCCTGTTTTGTTTTTCCAGGATCCTGGCCCGCCGCCCCCTTCTCCGCTGGTTGGCCTTAAGCCTTTGCAGTTATTGGAGATCAAAGCTAGGGGACGCTTTGGCTGCGTCTGGAAGGCGCAGCTCATGAATGACTATGTAGCAGTGAAAATCTTCCCCATACAGGTGAGAGAGGGCATTGCATTCGATTGCCAGAGAACAACGTCCATGGGCCTCTGTTCACCTTGTTTATCTCAGCAGCGGGTGCCTCTTGCGGTGTTTGTTGCCGGCTGGGCAGACGATAGCATTTTGAAATCGCCAGGCATTCTAACTTTGTTCCCAGTGTCCGAGGACTGAGAAAATGCAGCGAGATGGGTGCCAGACCTAGGGGAAGGAGGCAGAAGTGACCTCATCAGCCTTGTACAAGTGTTACCTGGGTATATCGTCATTGTAAACCCAGACCTACAAAGTGAGTGGCAGCTCACAAAGACACCGTCCTTATAGAGTGACGGCTAATCATACTCTTGAGATTGGTCTGGGGGGTGAAAACAAACCTTGGAACAGTCTTAACACTGTTAATATGGGAGCAAGTAATGTAACAGAAAGATCCCGTTGAAGAGAAATGCCTGAAAACTCTTAGGGTTCCTCCCTTAGCACCTTCCTCGTTCATCCTCCTCTTCCTTCGGTTTGTCAGCCTGGCATTATGTAAGGGAGAGCTGTGTCCTCTGTCCTGGCCTTGCTACCTTGTGTAATCTAGATTAGATTGTGTAATTTTAAAAACTGAACTGCAGTATAATGATGGATGGTATCTGTACAGGCTGAATTCTTATACTGATTTCTGTGTCTTTACCTTCCTTCATTTCACTATGAGCTTTAACAGTATCCGCGGGCAGTCTGGGAAAGGGGCTGAGAACAAGCATTTCTTATGCTTCCCCGGCTTTGGAAGCTGCCTCATTTTAAAAGCATCCCTGGTCCCTTATACACACACCTGAGACTGACTTTCAGAGGAAGAGCACTCCATTGTAGCAGCTTTTTCTTTGAAAAGGCAAACATAATTTATGAGCAGTTGCTGATGGCAAGTTTCTCTCCGCTGTAGGATAAGCAGTCTTGGCAGAGCGAGAGAGAGATCTTCAGTACCCCCGGCATGAAACATGAAAACCTGTTGCAGTTCATTGCAGCCGAGAAGCGGGGGACAAACCTGGAGACAGAGCTCTGGCTGATCACAGCTTTCCATGACAAGGTAACGCTTCTTGGCCTATCCATTTGAAGCTAAAGGGAGTGAGGCCTAATGGGCATCTCTTAAGGAACTGGCGTGGAAGTCTTTCATCTAAACAGCTTCATTTGAAATTTTGGATCCTTCCTTGTAGCTGTTCCAAAGTCTCTCCTCCTTTTCCCCCCAGCTTGGTTTAAAGAAAAGCTGCAAGGTTCAGAAACAGAGATGGTTCCATAGGAGAGGACAAGAGGGAGAGAAGGCCACTACTCACTCCCATATACAGCACTAACCTTGCACACTTGTGCAGGCCAACACGAGAGTGTACGTCGTGGAGATGCCAATCACAGGCTGTCCCAGTTCTCACTCTGCTCTTGCAGATAGCCCATGAGCGTCAAGTAAATACAGAGCCTATCTCTGTTTCGTGGATTGCTTTAGTTATCAAATATGACGAACATTTCAAATAAAACAAACACGCGCAAATCCAGGGTTGAGCCAGCAATGTTATCCCTGTTTTTAATCCAAGGTCTACTGAGTCAATCATTTCCACAGCCATCTGATATGATAGATGGGCTTTTCTCACTTCAGGCTTCTCCCTTCTTCAGAGTATGTAGCTGCTTCAGTTTTTCCTGGGGCTTGCTCAGGGTAGTGGAACTCATTTTTGAAGCCACAAAGTGTTTTTATTTCAGACTTTCAATCTCCAAACTGTTGGGGAATCAGAACCTCCTCACTTTTTTTTTTTTTACATAGCGCTTAAATATATATATATTTGCAAGTGGGCTTCTCTGTCAAATCAAGGTTCAGATTTCTCAAGCTCTCATTAAAACCTCTCTCTAAACTGATGAGTTGGCACATCTGTCGCTTACCAGGATCTGTAATTAAGTTCTAAGACTGTATGATGTCCTATTTCTCAGGGCTCTTTGACAGATTACCTGAAGGGGAATATTATCAGCTGGAATGAACTCTGCCATGTTGCAGAAACAATGGCCCGTGGACTGTCATACCTACATGAAGATGTCCCTTGGTGTAAAGGGGAAGGACACAAACCCGCCATCGCACACAGGTACTGCCTCTTTTCACGTTGTTCTTCAGCTAATCTTTCTGGTGCCATTAAAGGGTCTTTGGTTCTGTTTTAGGTGCTCATTGCTTAGATCATAGGTCTACGACTTCCTTGAGGCTGCTTTGTTAAATAGAGCAGGTCTTGTTTTTTGTGATGACATTTATCCCGAAAGGCTGCCAAATGCTGGGATTGCCTTGCTGAAGTGAAAGGAAAGGGGTAGCTGGACAGGTAGCACCCAATCCACTGAAGCCATTATGGGAGGAAGGAAAGGCCCAGCGAAAACAAAAATGGTTACTCTTCTTATCTATGGTTGCTTTTAAAGCACTCAAAGTCTGTCAGGAGCTTTGATAAACTTACAAGTGAGCCTGTGCCAAAGAGCTGCCAGTTTTAAGCATGGCATAGGTAAGGGATGTCAAACATAGAGCCTGTGGGCTTGTGGAGCTGCTGTATCCTGCCCACCGGGCTACTAGATGGCCACCAGAAGTTGGCAGTGGGGCAGGGAGGGGATGACCAGGGGTCAGTGGCCAGTGGCAGAATCTGAGGCCCTTGGGCCCTGGTGAACATCGCAGTTGGTGGCAGGAGGGCAAGCAAAGGCTAACGCAGCCTCGGTTGCCCTCTAGTTACTTTGCCCATCAGTACCATCACAGCCCCAGCTCCAGCTCCTCGGCCCCTGGTCTCAACCTGTGTGCTTTGTGCTCAGTGCCAGTGCTGCCGTGTGCCCGTGCCTGAGCTGGAGCTGGCCCTGCATGCTCTGTGCTGCCACCACATGTCGCGTACCAGAGCTGAAGCTGGAGCTGCGTGATCTGCGCTCCACGCTGGAGCCACTGCTACGGCTGTGCGTTCTGTGCTGGAGCTGCAACCCTGGCTTGAAATGTGTTGGCAGCAGCAATTCCAGCTCCAGCATGGGGCATGCAATACACGGTGGGAGCTGAACCTGGAGCTGCTGCTGCTGCCACTGGAGCCACCCCATGTGCTGGACTGGATTTGGCCTGCAAGCACCCCTGCAGTCCAAATCTAGCCCAGGGCAGGAAGTGAGTTTGAACTTTCCAAGGACTTTTTATCCTGCTGGGATCCTTTTTATCTTGCTGCGATCCTGTGACCCCTGCTGACTTCCTCTGGGGCAGGGGCCTGGATTCGATGATCTTCCGAGGTCCCTTCCAGCCCTAATGTCTATGGAATCGATGAAACCTCCTGGTATAGGTGGTGGGGGCACGAGTACAGGAGGGTGAGGCCTGTTGTCAACATCATCACAGGGGTAATTGCATTACCTTCCTTGCATGTCTTGGTGGTTGTGCATTGTTTCTAAAGT
The DNA here is from genome assembly GCF_001723895.1 of Crocodylus porosus. Lineage (NCBI taxonomy): Eukaryota > Metazoa > Chordata > Crocodylia > Crocodylidae > Crocodylus > Crocodylus porosus. The sequence continues at coordinate 10,271,752 of NW_017728886.1, read as the reverse complement.
AAAGCTGTGGAGGCTATTGATTCTCTTCCTATAGGTATGGAAGAAGAGAGAAGAATTTCAGCATGAATTTTAAGCTGGGCAGGATGTGGGTTAGTCCTTGGACATGCACCACCAGCCCACTGCACTTGACATGGGCTTGAGCGAAAAAATGCAGTCCAGCTGCAGCAGCCTGTACCAGACTCAGTGGGGGGTGTTTTGATGTGTGAACAGCTTAAGTGTCTGTCACAAAAAGTGTTTTATGTTCAGTGAAGCTCCTCCAAGAAACCCCCCGGTTGAATTCGGGGAACTTCTGAAAGAGTTCGCAGCTGCATTTGCACTGCTGGGGGGTGGTTGCGGGGAGGTGAGGGGGGATCAGCATCCCTGCTACTTGCCCATGTGGAATAAATGCAGTGATTTATGTGCAAAATTCCTAGGGGTGGGGACAGGGGACATCCACACAAAGGTCCTGAAGCTGTGGACCATGGTAATTAGTGTCACAGTGCATCTTGTAAATGATAAAACATGGAAAATCCTCAGCCCAAGTGTGTGAATTTACCAGATATTTGCCAAACAGGGTTTCAGGGAGAAGGTGGAGTCTCCTCTTTTAAAAATAAAATCGATGACTGAGTGTGTATTAAAGTTCAGGGATATTTTTGATTAACATAAGGCGGTGCTCTGTTAAGATGCGTGAATTTTCAGTCAGGTTTGCGTGAGCCACTGCTGGAAGAGGCTTCGGCCAACTCCTTAACTCCAGCCCACCAGTGGCCCTGGCACAAAGGGGGATTAAGGTTGCGTTTGTCACAATGATGGCTTGTCAGTGCTAAAGTGCCCCCTAGCGGAAATTTAACAGCATTGGTGTATAAATTGGTGACTGAAATGCAAAATCAATTTAGTTTGTTTTTAAGGTGCAAATCTACTCTGCCTTAAATGCAAAGTACTGGCATTTCCTAGTCTGCTACCCTTACTCTTGTACTTTCTTTAAAGCGATACATTGGTATGGAAGCAATCAGGACCTGTGGTAGAGGTGATATCTTTTATTATACCAGGTAGATTTTTGCAAAAAAAATTCTTTCAAGACTTGGTCTAATAAAACATACCACCTCTACCACGAGTCCAGGTTGCTTTTGTCCTCTAGACCAATATGGCTACAACCTGGAAACCTGACACATTGGTATGGATAGTTTGGTTTGTATTATGCCCCAAATAAATTGTAGCATCACTCTCTCTTGGTTACCCCTTCTAGGACATTCGGCTGCTCAGTGGGAGTCCATTGTGAATGACATTAACCTTTGGGCACAGTCTTCGAGCACAGACCATATTTGGACTGCAGATCACTGAGGTCACCTAACAATTTAGACTTGGTGGAGAAAGGGAACAAGAAAATAAGTATTGTGTGTCCAGTTGAGTTACTGGCTGTTCGGTTGTGGGGCAGCCCAGTGGCAGTGCAGGCGCGTGGAACCCACAGACCAGCCCTGTGCCGTAGGGCTGTTTGCTGGCTTTTTACTGACTGTCAGGTAGTTTTAAAGTGATGCCCCTTCAGGGTTCAGCCACTGTTTTGCAAAAGTCCACTAGGTGCTGTTCTAAATTGCATAATTTTTAGTTGTAGTCAGACACTTTGCTAAACCGTTTTGAAAAGGGAAAGGGGAGGAGTGAGGCTTACTGTTTTGAATCTTGCGTCTTGAACCAATAAACGAACTGGGCTGTTACTTTTGCACTAGTATAGTGGAGCCAAACCACTGTACTGTACTTTACTTTAAACCTAACAGGTTTAAAGTTGCAGCTTTCACTTGCACTGTAACTCATCTGTCCATTTTATCACCTGCAAAGTGCTATCATTTTGAAGTGCCCTAAGTGTTCATCTCTCCACACCTTCCCCAAGTTCCCTGAACAGAGGTGTTTCTGTCATTAAGCATGCACTATTTTTGTATTTGTGGAATGCTGCTACATCATGGGACCAGCCTCTAAGTTAGCTGTCAGCTGAATGGCATTTGTGTAAATAGTACCATAGCACTGTGTACAAATACTGCACAGCTGAGCTGTGTTCTTAGAAATGCCACTGGTCTGAGCCCTTGGGGGCAGTGTTTAGGTTTTTTGGGTTTTTGGTTGCATTCCTCTTAGCACTTCAGCATTGAGTGTAGTGGGGTATCACATAAGAGTGGGAAGTAGCAGTGGGACTCGGTAGGGAAAGGAGACGGCAAGTTTACAGGCATTTATGAGCTGACTGCTGTTTTATTGTGGCTGTTTGAGCTCTTGGATCACAATTGTCTGGTGCTGATTTATTTTAAACTTGCATTTAATTTGATAGGAGCAGGCAGTAAAATCAAGTTTTAAAATCTTTATCATTTCTTTATTGCCAGTGGTTCCTGGGATGTATGTGGATGTGAACAGCACTGTGTAAGACAGGTTTTTTTCCCTTCCCCTCTCATATTATTGCCTGCTAATGATCAAATGGACAGTTCATATTTAAATGGGAGACAGCTGATAGGTGGTGTTGGGGTTGGTTCGGGTTATTGCTCATTGATGTTCTTCACAGCTTGATAGTTTGGCTTCCCTGTACGTGCACAAGGAGAATGTGATACGCTCCTTTGGGCCTAATGTATGTAGACATGCATATGGTTGTAAAAGCAGATAATTATTTTTGCTTTAACAAGGTAGAGTATGTGTATCATGGTTTAGTGCATATCTGACATAAACTGTATTTCCTGCTGAATAAGGTTGTGGTTCAGCAAGAAGGGAAGGGAACTAAGAAAGTGCTGGACTGAAGCACTCTTTCCATTTGAGCGGTGTGTGCTATGATGGCAACTCCTCGCAGCACTGATAATTTAGTACGACTTGGGCATTCGTGTTTGGCATCAGGAGCTCTTCCCCATGTCTATGTCCAATTGCAAACTTCAGTTGATCGTGGGGCTGGTCCGTGCCATCTCTTCTCATCGTATCTCCATCTTGAACTGGTATCCTGAGGCTGGTGACCCTAGGCTAGCAGCAGAGCATGCAGAAACTCTGATGGAGGCTCCTGAAGTCAATGAGTCCAGAAGAACCAGTCCACCAGGCACCTGATTGCCCAACAGGAAGGTTTGAGGCCGACTAGGTGTCACCTGGCGGAGAGGCATGGATTGGCCAGGTGTGCTCAGCACAGCATGTTTTTCTCTTTCTGAAACCAGGAGAGGGTTGCATACTCTAGAGGTAGAGGAGTGAATCCAGTGCAATTATTCGAGAGCTGAGAGGAAAGGGCAATAGGGGTGCAGGCATGTGTTTTACCTTGCTCTTTATATCTTGTTTGCTGTCTGAAGTAGAGTGATTGTTTTTATAAACCCTTCTGCAAAGTCTCTGCATTACTTGCTACCTCTATTGCATGCCCTTGACCTACTGGGGGACGGTCTGCTTAAGTTTACTGATGAGATGAGGCTTGATGCTAGGAGTTAAGGTGCCTGGCTTTTGGGGTCCTGCTCCAGAAGTCCCACTAGAGACTGGGTCAAGACCCCCACTGTGTGTATTCACACAGTATTCAGGAGCTGTGACCGCTCCACCAGCTTCACATTGGTACAGTGGAATAAGCCACTTCCCCTCCTGAACCATTTAGCATCCAGCTTTGCACGTTGCTGTAGGAAGGCAGAGCGTTTCCTTTCTCCAGGTAGGAGATTGGGTGGCCCAGCCTTGCTGTACATGTGGCCCTTGCCAGGTGACACCGGGAGGTGTGGCAGCTCCCGTGTTTGTCCTAGCACTTCCTTTCTTCCCAGAGCATTTTGACAAGTCACTTTAGTGTAGGATAGTTGTCTGCCCTTGTTCGTTATGTTGTGTAGGCCCTGCAATGAGCAGGGTCACTGAATGAATTGATGATAGGGAAATTATAAGGCTGAGCTTACAGGGCATTGCCATCTGCTGTCCAAGGTCTGTAATTTAATTATAGTCGCAAACATCCCTTTTCAGATGACAACGTAGAAAGCACTTGCATGAACTGGAGTGATTCCAGGGACTATGTGGAGCAATGTTTTGGGTTATGTCTTTGTTAGGGCAGTAGCCCAGGCCTACTAAATCAGGCCTCTTTGGAAGTTAGCTGATATCAACTGAACTCAGCTCACCCCATCTACAGGATTCAATAGATTTTTGTCTCGGTGATCTATTCTGTTTAATTTTTTAGCTCCCGGACCGGAGAGATTGGCTTTTCGAGGTGTCTTGACCACTAATCGTTGACAAGAGTCGAAATTCCCTTTGAAGCTGGATCTTATGGATTGTGCAGCATTTCATTCAAAAGTCTTTCACTGCTTCATCCTTACCCTGATTTTAAAATAAGCCTGTAAGCAGGGGTATCACTGTGACTGCAGCAGGGGTAGGAATGCCCAAGCTACCGTTACACTGGCTAGCTTCGGGTATGCCCAGCAGTGTAGCTCCGGCAGCAGGGAGCTCAGTACAAACTGCAAATTATGCCCAAGCATGACCCTATCCATTTAGATGAGTATTTATCCAGTTTCCAGGGCAGATTTCAGCAGCCTGTTCCAAGTCCCATGGGGCTGCTGGCAGTATCTGGGCTTGCCAACTTAAAGCCAGCTAGCTCAGACTGCATATTCCCAGGAATCAGGAATATAGCGAGTATGTGGGCTGGGAGTAAGAATTGGTTGTTTATAATGTGCAAGCAACTGGAAATTTGGGAAAAGTGGATTTGTAGGTTCTCTTTTGAGGAAAAGCTGCAGTCAAATTTGCTGAGTCACTTATGTTTTAAAGCCCAGTATATACCAAAGGAGAAAGGAGTGGTCTGGAGTGATCATTGCAGAGCCACTTTATAATACAGCCTTTTGTTGCACCTGCCTGCACTCTTCCCCCTTTTTTCAAACCCCTCTCAGAGGGACTAGGGGCCAGGGAGTGCTCCCACTGGTGTGAAATACTGGCTATTGCCTCTCATATGTGTATGAAATATAATGTTTATGCAGAGCTTTAACAGCCCTCACTTTGGGCAAGGGGCCTGTCTTTGTGTGCTTTGCAGGGGGGTGGGGCAGGGGAGGAGGAGGAGGAAGAGGGAATATGTCTGTATACGTGGTGTGCGGGGCCGTATCGGTTTCTGTTATTGTGATCCCTTCAGTTCAGCCCCTGCCCTCTCCTTGTTTTCCTTATCCTCCTTTGAGTCTTTTCTAAAATAATTCTTCCTTCCCTGGTTTTTTTTGCTTCTGCTGCTCCTCTCCCCTTCTGGTTCCTTAAGCTGTGATAAACCCAGTGTGACCGCTGTCCACTTAAGAGCAGGTTGGGTACTCCAGACCCAAGCCTTCTATACTGGGGGGGAGTGAATGAAGGGGGGAAAAGAAGGAAGCCTTTGATTGGAGGACCAAGGACTCGAAGTGGCACTGCTGCAGGCACACAGCTGCCCATCCTGTTAAAGAAGTGTGAACTCGCTTTTAGTACAAGGCCCAGAACCTGTGACCCGGGCCTCGTCCTGTGCAGTGCATGAAACTCTTCAGCTTGGTGTTTGCAGGAGGGGTTGTGATACCGCTCCCAATACCACATGTTCGTCTGGCTGTGGTTTGGGTTCTGGGAGATGGGAGTATCCTCTAAAAGTGGTGAAAAGGAAAGGTATGGTGAAAGGGAAAGAGTTATGTTAAACACGTCAGTAAATTTGGCTTCAGCTTGTTGATTTCTTTCGTCGATCAAATTGGATCCCAAGCTACAAAATGTCTTGAGTGTATTTTGCCCATGCTGGGTAAGGGAGTTCGTCTTGTGCTAGGAAGTTAAATCAATCCAGTTTTAACCTGGTATATTTAAAAGTGATGGCTTTGTGCCACCTGAAACCCACCCACACACGCTTTCTGCCTGTCTACAGGGACTTCAAGAGCAAAAATGTGTTGCTGAAGAATGACTTAACAGCAGTTCTAGCTGACTTTGGACTGGCCGTACGGTTTGAACCTGGAAAACCCCCAGGGGATACCCACGGGCAGGTAATGATTATCTTTCCTTTAAAGAATTGTTGGGCTTCCCACATCTGGCCACATTTCCTGATGTGTGTGGGTAGCATTTTCACAAATGGAGGAGAAAGGGGATGGTTACTGGGGGACAGGAGATTGCAGGAGTGCTTGATCTTGACTCATTTGCAAGGATATAGACACTAAATCTCTCTTTAGTCACTGGTTTTAAATGAGCTTTATTGGAAGCATTTGTCCAAAGAGCAGAAGTTGGGGTAAATGTGGAGCAAGGTCTAGACCCAGTTTGCCATTTGTGTCATCACTACCATATGCAGGTGTTTCAAATTTAATTCCATTTAAATTATTGGTTGCAAGAAACAAAAGGTCTTGCATTCTTGATAGTGGCACAAGATCTTAAATTTCCTGTATTGTGAGATGCTTTCGACCTGCTGTTTTTAAGGTAATGTGGCTCCACTAGTAGCTTTTAATCTGCTGTTGCAGAGGAAAGCAGCTAGTTTGCCTTTCCAGTAGCATTCATCGTCAGTTGTGCAGTGCTGCATAGTGAGGAGGTGGAGTCCATCTTGACCCCAGGAGATAATCGGCTTATACCATGCAATGTGAGATTTGATCAATCCTTATTGTTTTAGCATCAAATATTAATAGTTGCAAAATTATTCAATTATTTTTTAAAATTCAGCCATTGTAGCTGCCTACCTGACCTTTTGCAGCAATAAATCTTGTAAGCGTGCTGCATAAAAAAAAATTACTACAGTTTTATTGGTTATAAATTTGATGCCTTTTAAATTTCAACAAATGACCCCTGGTTCTCATGTACCCAGTGGGTATAAAGGAAGAACCAATAATTTTACTTTTTATACCCTTAATATTTTTGAATGTGCTATACAACTCCTCTCTACTACTTTGTCTCTGTCCCAGAAGGGGGTCGTGGCAGCTACCAATGCCAGTGCAAATCCAGCCACAGCTTTGACCATTTTTGTTACCCTTCCCTGGATTTGTAGGCTACTCCTTCTGCACCTTGTATTCAGTATTTGCCCCACAGTCAGGCATTGCTAAGAGGAGTAGTTTGTCACAGACTTCCCAAGAAAGACTGAATTCCAGCACTGAATTGGGTGATTCTCTGATTTACTCTATTCTCTTTCTTTTCCCACCAGTGCTACTGCTTTTGGAGGTGGTGAGGGCTGTCCACTGCACACACCCACCATATGGGTTTGCAGCTCTTTTATGTACGGCTGGAGCTGCCTTCCCAGGGTTATAGATTGCCTCTCTTCAGAACATGGTTAAGAGTGTTAAACCATTTCTAATTCACCAGTTTTCCATTCTTTTGTAAACTTGAGCCATCAGATTCAATCAAATAACAGGGCCTAACTAGAGCTTAGGGTGTTTCAAGTCTCTCCAGAAATGACTTTATGTGCGGGTATGTGCTAGGATGGCTGGAGAAACAATTTCAGCCATGGTTGTCTTAGCTCATTGCATTTAGTTCAGTGAATAATAATGATCTAAATGAGTATCATATGCATGCACATGCAGTAAGGGGTCTGTGCTTTACAACTGTTTTGCATGAGCGAAGTTTGCATGAGCGCTATTCCTTATTTCCATGAGGAATAGCGCCAAAAAGAGCTTTTGTTTGAAGCCAGCTTAGCAGAACTAGCCTTGTAGTTGGCAGAGCTGCTGCAGTTCATACAAACCCACCTATCTCTTCATTTGGCCAAGACAAAATTTCACTTAATTCTGTTTTCTCTCTCTGCATAGGTGGGAACAAGGAGGTACATGGCTCCTGAGGTGCTAGAGGGGGCAATCAACTTCCAGCGAGATGCCTTCCTGAGAATAGACATGTATGCAATGGGACTAGTATTGTGGGAGCTAGTCTCCAGGTGCAAAGCAGTCGATGGTAAGTGTAAAGTTCCCCTTATCTCTGTGGATAACTCTGCTACAGAAGAGCCATTTTGTCCGGAGAATAGTGATGGCTTTGTGGAGTTAATGACATGCTCTTTTTCATGGATTTCTTTTTTGATACAATACAAACATGAGAAAAAAACTTATAACAGCTGTACATGTCAATGATGAGCGTTCAGCAGTAAAAGGAAGAAAGAAAGGAGGAAAAGAGTGAGATGGAAAAGAAGTGTGCAATGAGCAACACTCTAGCTATCAAAACACTCCAAGAATTTTTTTCCAAATTGTGCTAAATTGTTCAAAGCCGTTAAACTTGTTAAACATGACTCTCTCCATAGATGCCAGCTGTGCCACCTTGTTGTACCTGATTTTAACTTTTGAAGATGTCCTACTTTTCCAGAGCAGCATTATAAGCCTGCATGTTACTATCAGGGCCTGCTGCAAGAATGCTAACTCAGAAGGAAGGGTTCAGTTTGAATTCCTTAGGGACAGACCCAAGAATATGCATATTTGCCAAAGGTATCAATGCTGTGTTCCAAACCATGGTAACTCTCATTACAATTTCTTTCCAAAAAGAGCTAATAGTAAGACATGGCCAAACATGTGACAAAGCATTGCCTACAATGCATCATATTTCTAACATGAATCTATTGACCCCATATTTAAGTTTTTAAGTTTAGAGGGAGCCCAGTGCAGACGACAGATGATCTTCTGTTGTATAAAACTAAGTCTAAGATCAGTTACCGATGCTTGACTATTGTAAATGGCTGATTTCTACCTGGGTTCTGGATATCTAAGTTTCTGTTCCACTGCAGTCTTAAATAGTTTTTATCAGGTCCACTAAGTGACATTTTATATGCATAGAAAGATGGCATAGAATGGGAAAGAGAAGCGGATTTCAAGGCAAAAATAATGTATTTGGAGTGATGGCATGCTCTTATTAAGCAGCGAATCTGGTTTTGAAAATAGACCATTATTCCCCCTGGATTTTGCAGTGTTTAAGTGTCCAAGTATGTTACTAATGTACCAAGTATTGCGAAATGGTTGGGAGCCCGCTATGGGGGATGGGGGAAGGAGAGAACAGTTCCTCAGTTGACAGTGGGGCTTCTTTCAGAGCATTCAGTATGCTCCGTGCAGCATGCATCTGCTGCCAATGAAAGGGAGTCTCATGTTTTGTCAGACCCTACTTGCTTTCACTTAAGTTCGGAGCTTGCTTAGGTCTCAAAAGAAAGACGTGCTGGGGCTGACATAGCTGTCCTAGCCCCTGTAGACTATATGATGATGCTGTCCAAATTGCAAGAACGAAACCCTAAACACTTCAATTAAAAAAAAAAAAAGTAAAATCAAAGCCTTTAGGAACTCAAGACTGCCCCCTGCTATCATAGAAACTAAGGCCTTTAATCCTGTGCATAAAAATATGAGGTTCCATCTCAAAACTGGCCACAGTTGATTGCATTGCCCCTGTTGCTGCCTTCGGTAGCTCCTTTCTGAAGCCTTGATTCTCTGGTAGTTAGCCACTAGAGTTTGCTGCCCTGGCATCCCTGGGCTTTTCCTTAATGTTCCCTCAACAAAATAATGCTTGAAACTGTGGTATCTATCCCACATGTTGCCAAAGGTGCACCATGTGCTATTAGTACAGTTGGTCTTGAATGACAGGGTTGCTGTGTATAGGAGATTGCCTGATGTTGTCAGAAGTCAAATAGATGCAGAAGCAGTCGTTTTGTTTCTGTCGGCGCCAAGGCTGACTTGAAATGTTGAACTTTTGGGATTGAATCAGGCAATGGAATGGACAGTCCAGTCCTTAAGGTGCTTATTACTCAATATTATTGCTGGTTTGCATTACAGTAGCATTTAGAAACCCCATTGTAACTGGGGTGTTTGATCATATACTCTAAATAGAGCTTATTGTCTATACCAGGACATGGGAAGGGCAGCAGGAGGAGAGTGGTACCATGGAGGTGAAAGAGGCCATTAAAAGAGGCCTTGTACAACACTCATTGAAGTCAGCAGGAAGGCTTCCTTTGACTTGAGTGGGAGCTGCATTGAACACAGAGAGCAGTTCCACTTCTGAAGGGACTTTGTATAAACAAAACTTTCTTGCTCAGCACACTGGTTGCATAAAGCTAGCGTCATGTCTGCTGTACCAAATGTGTTTAGTCTTGTGGATGGCAGAACCTCTACAGCAATGGGAAGCTGACTTGAATTGTAATGATTCACCCTGCAGCAACAAAGCTTTGGACTGCCAGTTAAAGACAGTGGGTGCACATGCATAATGTGGGGTAGCGGGACCCGTAACTGCTGGAGGTATAGATACCAGCAATAACCCTGCTCAGCTCACGAATCCAGCTTGAACATACAAGGCTGGCAGTTGGAGAGACCCCCTCCTCCCCCCACAGATATTGCAGCTTGTCAAGTAAGAATATTTTATACGGAAGTAATTGATACCCAATAAGCAATATAGCTTGTAACACCTTCAAGCTTACTGGAATGACCCCCTTAATTGGCCTGTCCTTAAAGGCTCTTCTCTCCCTTCATTAGTCTATTCAGATTTAGCGAGTTCATCTGTGGACTGGCTTCCCATGAATTTCCAGGTAGATTTTGACCCTCAATTTGAGGTTTTGAGTGTTTGCTGAAATCCAGGACACTGTTAATTAAAGCTGTTCTCAGCGAAGCAAAAATACCCTATTGCGTTTTTATTAGCATTGTTCTTATATCTGTTGAGCTGGATTGTACTTTGACCAGAAAGTTTGGGCTTGTTTCAGTCATGCTACCACATCAGCAGGAAAAGCAAAACATTTGAACTGTTCTTCAGAATATTTTAACAATGCATTCTTGAGGTCCAACAGTTCTTGTTCAGATAAAATCACCCCACTCTTGTTTTTATGTTAGTTTGAGCAAACCTGCTTGAAAGTCACCATTTGATGCTGAGAAACAATGAGTCTTATCCGAGAACCCTAAAGCAACCCCATCATTTTAATTGGGCTGTCACGTGTTGGAGTACAAGCAAGCATGACACAACACCAAATGATGTTTCAATAAACCGAAGTTCTAGGTGTAGTCTGGAACCTGTGTTGCATCTTTCAGCAATTTTCACGTGGTCCAGGTCATTCTAGATCCATGCTTGGCAGCGTTCTCCTCCTGCACTTGCAAGTAGGAACAGTCAGTAGCATGCTTTAGCTGTCCTTTTACACTGTTAACTCAGGAATGGTACGCAGGTATTTTTCATGTTGTGGTTGCCTACATGTTAAAAGTAGACTTGACCCAGATAAGTTTCTCCAGATGCTGTGCTCCAAAGCAGCTTCCAGATTGTGAGGCCCTAATACATGGCTCAACATTATGGGTTAATATTAGCCATATTTAGCCTTAATGTATTCCTGCATTCTGGCATCGGTTATTAGTGTAAATGTCCATGAAACCCCTGAAAAAAGAATTGCAAGAATTTGGTATTCATTACAAGATGTGCCTTCCTGTGACTCTGTCCTCCTTCCAACAAGGATAAGAGCACAACTGCATGGCAGCTACATGCTAAGTATGAATTCCTTAACCAGCAATGGCTTTTATTGGAAAGTGCTTAGAACAGCCACCCTGGTGCAGTCATCAAAACCAGCCAGCTAAATGATGGCTGTATTGACTTAAACCTATAAACAGGTGAGGTCATGAAAGAACCAATGAAAAATATTTCATGAGTACTAGACCATAGAAATTAGTACCCAAAGCAAAATGTCTAGCAGTTTAGATATTTGCTGCCAGAAGAATAAATTCAGGATTTGATGAATAAGGGTTAATTGGCTTCATTTAAACAAACAAATCCTCTCTAATTTCTAGTAGGAAAAGGACATTTGGACTGTTGTGGAAAAGCTGGGGCTCATAACAGACCCTTGATATGAAATTCAGGGATTGAAACAGGTAACAGCAACCTTATTGTAGAGGAGCATAAATCGTGTCTCTCTAGACATGTTCACTGTTCATGCTTTGCTTTGCAGGTGTGTGTTCTTGGTACTGTGGAATTGCACCTCACAAAGTGAAGAGGCTTTCTGGAGTCCTTCTCTTTACTAATACGGTTCTCTCCATGCACCTCAGGTCCAGTGGATGAATATATGCTGCCTTTTGAAGAAGAGATTGGTCAGCACCCATCCCTTGAGGACCTGCAAGAAGTGGTAGTTCACAAGAAGATGCGCCCTGTTTTCAAAGATCACTGGCTGAAACACCCTGTATGTCCCTTACTGTTAATGGTTTCAGATGTTTTTCCTGGTACTTAGAATTAGGGCGGTTGAGCAGTAGCTGTTAAATTAATACCAAATAAAATAGGGAAATTATCTTTCACAGTTTGGCAGAACACTGTTGTCTTGAAGCATAAACTAAACTGCAGATGAACTTCTGGTGGGATTAATTTTCCAAAGAGCGCCCACCCTCTGTGGGATCAGCCAGTCCTGAGCATTTCTAAAATCAGGCCCCAACTCTCTTGGCCATCTCCCTTTGTAGCCAGCGGCACAGGGTTGAGTTCAAGGACACTTGCAGTGTCCTTTCCCTTGGGCAGTTTAGCTGCTCTTGTACTTTGATTGCAATTGGCTGTTTCACCTTCTGTTGCCATCATTAGAAATGGAACGCAAGCATATATTTTGTGACTCTTTGCTGCCATTAGAGTTATGTCGTAGCCATGATGGTCCAGAAATTATGCAAGAGGCAAGAATTTCCCTATGCAGAATGTTTTGCATTCAGAAGCTTGTCTAACTATCCCAGCTATGCAGTTGGGCCAGTAAGGTATCACCCTTAAGCCATCCTTGCCTCTTGCATTCGTTTGAGACCTTGTTTAGTATGGCGAGAGCATAGTAAATGCAGTAGCTATTTTTAAGCAAGGAGGGAAATTGATCCAGTCTACTATAGACATGTAAGTCTGATCTGAATAGCAGACAAGGCTTCAGAACAAATTTTGAGGGAAAGATTAATTAGATATAGAAACGAAGGGAGAATGGGATAAAGATGCAGCATGCGTTTATCAAAGGCAAGGCTATTATCCCTGATATAACTAATTGCTGATACAAAGGAAGTGCAGTAGATCCGTGCTCTGGTAAGAAGCTATGTATTTAAAGCCAAATCTGAACTAAATGAGAGTGTACTGATGAAATTTGCAGACAAAAAACTGGGAGGGGATGCAGACACTTTGGAGGATAGGATTACAATTCAAAGGGGCCTCGGTAAATTGGAGAACTGGGCCAAAGAGAGCAAAATGAAATTCAGTAAGGATCGATGTAAGATGCTACACATAGGGCATATCTACATGCGTGCCAGACTCTGCAGTTCTTACTGTGCAGTCATTTAGTACTTGCTTAAGTCACGTGGGTTTTTCTCGTGCTACTGTTTAGTAGCAGTGAGCTACTGTGCAGTAGTGTCAGTGTCACAGTTCATGTCTGCCAACGCTACGTCACTGTAGCAGTGAGCTACACGACATAGCTCATTGCTGTGATGGCATACTATAAGGAAGAAAGCAGGTGTACAAATAAGAATAGAGGAGAGGAGGGGAGTAGTCAGGCTGTAGCACTGCTGAGAAGGATCTGGGGCTTATGGTAGGTCACACATTCAACATGAGTCAACTCTGTGATGCTGTTGCAAAAACCGCACGTGCCATTTTGGGTTTCATTACCAGAACGTTTGCATGCATGACAGAAGAGTTGATGGGACCAACAATTTTCATGATGGTGAAGTCTCAGTTGGAGCGATATGTTGAGCCTTGGGCATTCATTGTAAGAAGGATGAAGATAAACTGAGAAGGGCCCTAAGGTGAACGAATGATGAGGGTGGAAAGCAAGCTGTATGAGGAAAGACAGAAGGAGGTATCTATGTTTAGTTTGGAGAAAATGAAGCTGTAGTGGAAAAGGACATCGTGATAGCAGTCTTCAAATATTTGAAAGGCTGCCTGCCTTCTGATTCCATCTTCAGAAGACTAGCTGTGCCAGTCTTAGGCAGATTCAGTGGTATGTAATTTTCCAAAAATTGGCTAAATCTTGCTTATTCAGAATTCTAGGTAACTTGGGTTCAAATAATTGGAGGTTAGCAGTACTGGTGGTGGGGTGTTTAGCACAGTAGCTCTGTAGGGTGAATACACAAATCAAGATGCATTTCATTAGGAATATGATAAAGTTATGGTGTTGGTAGCTGTACTACTGAACTTCATGATTTTATCCTCAGTATCACAGTAATTGACTTTTCTGCCTCAAAGCCTTGAAACCTAGGTTGAAAACAGATGTCCTCCTTGGAGCATAATCAGCTGTGCCATAATACGCCATGGCAGACCTGAGCTTCTACAAGAATTTCTAACAGATGTTGCCAGTGCTGCCACCCTCCAGGGTCTGTCCCCTGTCCCTCCCAGGGCTTCAGGGGCCTGGTCCTGCGGTAAAAGGGCCCTGGGTGCTCTGCTCCAACCTGAGGCTTCTCGCTTGCAGATGTGGGACAGGGCTCAGGGGAATCTCCCTACAAAGCACGGAGGGGGGGAGTCCTGCAGGATTTTTTTCTTCTGTGTTTGCAGACTGTTTGCAGGAGAGTGCCTCCATGGGGGGATTCAAGTAAAGAGTGGGGAGCTCCCATAGCGGTCCCCCCCATGCTGATACACTGCACCATGACTCCGAACATGGCAGCATGATGGGCATGCCAGGGCCCTGTGCCCTTTTCTCATTTTTCCCACCGTCACACCCCAGGTCAAGGCGCCATGTGCAGGAGAAGGGGGGGAAACCCTACTGGACTTCTCCCTTCCGCGCTTTGCAGACGTGCGACACAGGCACACCTATTTGGAGGCGCCTCCTTGCTCCAGTATCGACAGCGTTTCAAAGAGAACCTGTCTGCTAAGTGTGCTTGTGTCTCCCAACTTCTCCGCAGGGTTTGGCGCAGCTGTGTGTGACAATTGAAGAATGCTGGGACCACGATGCAGAGGCCCGACTCTCAGCAGGCTGTGTCGAAGAGCGTATTTCTCAGATCCGCAAATCACTAAACGGCACTACCTCGGACTGCCTCGTTTCCATCGTGACGTCTGTCACAAATATGGACTTGCTGCCCAAAGAGTCTAGTATCTAAGTCCTAGTTCGCTTTTTTTTTTTCCAGACTCAGTGGATTTAAAGAAAAAGCAAAAGTAAAAAACAAAACAAAACAAAAACCCAACAAACACATGAATGCAGCTGCTATTTTATCTTGACTTTTTATTATTATTATTGTTATTATTATTATTTTTTTGGATCGGATCATTTTTACCAGCACATTGCTCTACTGTATTAAAAAAAAAATGGACATCTCAGCAAGCATTCAGGCACCGACTAATGAATGCAGAAAAGGTGCAGGTACCTCAGAACCTCAACAAACTCGCTTCAGTTTTTTTTTTTTTTTATTCAGTTTTCTGGGTTTCTCTTTATTGGTCTGTCTTCTACACAGAGCATCTGTGACGTAAAGGAAAACCACCTACCATCTTAGAAAACACAATGCTGCAAACTTTGGAGAAAACTTAAGACTGTTACATAAGATTACACCTTCCTCAAAAGGATACTTTCCCCTGTTTTATTTTTCCCCCCCTTTCTTTCTTTCTTTTTTTTTTTTTTTTTTTTTTTTTTTTTTTAAGACAGTGAGCTTCAAAAAAAAAAACAGCAGATGTGTCTTTTACGGATCTAACGGGTGTCATTGTAACATGGGAGAAAAAAAAGAAACCGGAAAGAGAATGTTAACTCTTTGATGGCAGAGTTGAAGGGGGGAGTCTAGAATAGGGGTTGGGGGAGAGTGACGTTGGACTTTGCAGCATTTGGAGAAACATCATTTGCTATGGAGCTACTTCTCAGGTAACCAGTTAACGAGGGGAAGGACATTTTTGAGGCAGAGTATTATTCACCGCAGTGCATGGAGAAAGTTGGGTTAAAGAGCCAATGGCATAAGCAAGGCACTAGTTCTTTCTTCCTCCACTATCTCAGGCTTGGGTGTTAAACGAACAACAACAACAGTGACAAAAACCACGTTTTATCTTCTAAACCCCAGGTAAAAAGGGCGGGGGGGAGTGCTTTTAAGCAGCAAAACTAAGAGGGAACGAAGCGTGTTCTCAGAAATGCCATGTAAAGTATGTACTGGAAGAGTTGAAAGCATTTGCATCTTGCTTTGAATACTGTAGCAGTTCAGGGAAAAAAGGCCTCGGGGTTGGATGACTGCTTAGCCCCAGCTACTAGTGTAGTTGGATAAAAGAAAAAAAAAAGTATGAATTTCTGGAGGGAGAAACAAATGACCTGGGCCAATGACAGACAACTGCTGTAGCACCCAAGAAGTATATGAATTGTACAGTTATAGATCACAAGGAGTGAACTGAGCAGCAATGGTGTTTATCATAGCATCTTTTAAACTGGTTTCTTTGATGCTGCTTTCTCCTTACTCTGTGACTAAACTCTTTTTGTCTTAAAGTGGTGCATATTTTAAAATACCGTTACTCTATTATGCCATAAACTTGCTCTAGTCAGTGAATGTTCCTAATGCTGCTGATTCAACATTTAAATATTTTTTTAATTTGCAAAACATGCAATGTTTGAGAAGAAGAAAAAAAACAACAAAATACACACACACACACACACGTTACGCGGCTTTCGAGGTTTAAACTGAAAAAAAAAAATTAAACTTCACGACCACAGACCACCTCAAACCAGAAATACCTCAGAATTTTCTACTTGTATGAGTTTTATTATATATTTTGTTAGTTGTGTTGTCTTGTAGTAAGTATATTTTAATGTAAGTTGGCTTTTATGACAAGGGAGTTTTAAAAAAAGAAAAAAAAGAAAAAAAGTTCCAAAATCTTTTAGGAAGTGTTACCATTTTTTTTGGTTTTGTTTTATAAAGCACCATTGTAAATAACTGTATACAGTTGTAGAATAACTGCCTATATAAGGTACCTGGGCATTATTCACTCTTGTTTGTGAAGACTGTTTCCATTCTATGTTATTTTGTTTGGTCTGTTTTAGTGAAAGGACAGTACATCTTTTTATTACATGCTTTACTTTTTCTCAGCCTATGAAATCAGTATGAACATCGGTGTCTTGCTAGACTAACAAAGTTAGCCTGATTTAATTGCCAGGACTTCTAAACTTTTGTTTGCATTTATGCCAAAATACAATCCTAAACTAATTACCCTGTTAAAATATACAAATTGGTATTAGAGAAACAGATTGGGCATTTTGTCACACACAGATTGTCAACAGGGAATGTTAGCGTAGGTGTCATTTTTCAGCAAACAAAATTACCAATTGGAAGAATAAAGTATAACACTGAATATATTTCTCAAAAGTGTAGCTTTAAAAAAAACCCCAAGACTGGAGTCCACAAAAGGACAAAGTCCTTTTTCTTGGAGAGACAGAAAATTGCCTTAACGTGTCTATCTAAATAAAGTCTTCAACTATTCTTTCAAGTTAATGAATGTATATGTGCATATTAATACATACACACGTAAGTGTATTTGCTCGTGCGTGTGTGTGGCAGTTTCTGATTCTTAATGTGATCCTGTACAGAACACGTTAGCAAAAACAGAAGCAAAATAATACCATTCTGGCACAGGTCATGCCCCTGTTGGGGGAGGGGGGGGTAACAACTTTGGCAAGTGATGCTCCAAACACACTTATGCTGAACGATAGGCATGCAGATAGCTTCAGTGATGTCAACAGCACTATTTACATGCTGCAAGTGAAGCATATGCCTATGTTTGCAGGATCAGGGTCTGTCTTTTGTCCTTGGAGTACATTTGTGCACTGAGATATGTGTGCACACACACACACACACACACACACACACACACACACACTCTCTCTCTCTCTTGATGCTTTGGAAAAGTGATGTAAGCTTTGGGGGTGGGACTTTAGCAGGAAGACTGAATAAACTAGTTTTTTGGGGGGGTTCTCTGTATGGGGGAGTCGGTTCAGATTGTTTCAGAAAGAAAAAAGCTGTACTGTCTTTTAACTATTCTGATCTGTGTGCTGTTCTGGATTTTTTTCCTTCAGCATTAATGTGTAAAAGCTAAAATGGGCTTGTTACAGCAGTTGCTTTTTCCAAACATGATTTCGTTAAGAAGCTTTAAAGTATTTATTGAAAGTGCCATATGATTTTAATAGCCTATTAGACAGTGTCTTCAACCTTCTCCTCGAGACAGCATAAACAAAACCTGTTACCACATGTAGCTTCTTTTACTGCAGGGAACTGTAAGGACATACACACTTCGATCACATGCGGATTGAGATGTACTGGCATTTTCCCTGGCTTAACAGTTCCTTACAGATCATTTTACTAAATTATCTCCACAGTTGGTTAGAGGAAGTTTCTGAAGTGCATGCGTGCCCAGTTAGAAAGGTGAAGGGCAACTGTGGGGCGGATGGGTGTGCGCATCTATCTCTTGGCTACTTACAAACATGCACCAGTTCAGCTAAACGTGTTAAATATGTGTTTGTTAAATTGGTGCAACATGTTCATGTAGATATGATCCCTGATGGTCTCAGCTGCCTAATTTTCTAGAGACCAAGCAGATAATTTAATGTCCATGGAAGTGTCCATTTTATTACATTCACTTAAGTGTCGTTCAGTACTGTAAAGGCATTTCCCAATTTAGCAATAAGATGTATTCACAGCTGTAGTCTTCATAAGCAACAGTTTTCATCCAACACTCTTTTAAATCAGATTGGTTCAACCAGGTGTTAATTGTAAAGTACTAGTGATTGCCACATATGCAGGCAAAGAGAGAAATCTACATAAAATATGCTCTTGCAGAATCCAAGAGTGGGTCACTCCGTTTATAATTTATAGTTTAATGTTAATCAGAAACAACCTAAATGGCAATGATAATAGTAAAAGTTTCCTCGACCTTAGAGCCAAGATTTTACCCTTTATTTTAGGTGTCAAGACTGTATCAGGATGTGGGTTGGAGTGGTATTGTGGCCACGATGTGCCAGGAAATGAGAAGCAAGGGGTTTTTTTTGGTGATATCTTTCATTGGACCAATTGCATAATTGGGAGAGATGTTAGACAAGCTTTCCAGCACAAGGTGCCCTTCCTCAGGGCTGGGAAGGAAGCAGGTATAGCCTAAGCTAAATACTAGGTAAAAGTGGCCTGTGTTTTAACTCCATATGTTTAAAAAAAAATGTGGAGGAGATTGTAAACCAGGAGCAAAGAAGTTATCGCAAGGAGCTGCAAAACGAGATGTACAGCTGAAGAGAGAAGCTAATTATGTAAAAGAAAAGCTCATTCAGCAGGGAAATAGGGTCTTTATTATCTGTGGAGTGCGGAGAGGTTAGCAGAAAGAGCAGCTCAATTCTAACGAGTCGGGAACCAGTAGCGTATGTTTAGTCCGTGGTCTTTAGCCTCCAGTAAAGCTGTGAGTTTTTGTTCCCAGGCCCTGTGTGTGTGTGTTCGGTACGGGAGTGGTACTTAACTTTCAGAAGCAGTGCGGCCCTGTCGGATTCCAGCGAATCTGCACGTTCTGCTACATACCTTGTCACAAGTAAGGTAGGTAGATTTTTCTTGAATGTAAGGACCGTGAAATCAGGACAGAGAGATTGTCCTTAAAAAGTGCTTTAGGTGGTCCTGTCCTACATCCTTTTTCCGAGAGCAGAGCATTGTGGCTGTTTCCTTCCACCCGCATGGGCCTCGGATGTAGCTTGCCACATTCAAGAGACCGGTGCAGGATGTATGGATTAAATTTACCAGGATAGCTTTGTTCATTTCATGGGTAAATTGACCGTGAACTCCCACTTTCAGATGCAAAAGGGCACTGAAGGCGAAAAGCTTGTCATCTCTCTCCCAGCGATATAGTTGGGCCAGTAAAAGCTATCCTCCAAAAACCTTGTTACTTGCATACTTCCTGCGCTGTCATGTGTGCAACAACACTCCTTCCCTACTCTTCCAAGATGGGAACTTCTCCAGGAGCAGAAAATGTCTGTTTGCGACAGAGCTATGGACTTGCTAACCCCACGATAGTATCAGAGCAGCGGCTTTGGAAATTAGTGTAGTGCTCTCGTTTAAATATATGTGCATTTTAGAAGGAAAGGCTGTAAATTAGTCTTGGATAAGCATCAGTTAATTTATTCATGCTGATTAAAGGTTTTTAATAGGTCTGGATCATCAAGTAATCTCCAGCAACCTGGTAAATTATTCTTTCTTTTTTGTCACCAATACAGCGGAGGGGTTTTGGTAATCTTTAGGGCTGCTGACAAGTGGGGAAAGAAAAAACGGAACAAAACAGCCCTTTACCGGAAGAGGAATCGCATCAGTTTGACCCAGCTCCCTGGCAGCTGTGTAGCTCACGCACTTCAGCGGTGGGGTTTGGCACTTTAATAACTGATCCAATCAGCTATTAGATAAAAGCCCCAAACAGCCCCACTGAAGTACATGAGCTGTACAGACCCCAAGCAGTTCCTTTTCTAGGCATATGCTGCATTTGGCATGGGGAAGCACCAAGCTAGAAGTAAAATGCTGGTTTTTGGGATTCTCCCCCCACATCTGTAAGTACCCTAGAAGTCTAAGTTCTGTGAATTTAGGAGTGGTATACCCCAGAAGTGATTTTTAAATTATTTGAATTCCTTAACAGAGACTATTGACAGTCTTTTGTGCATTTTATTCTCAAAAGATAAGCAGTGTTTTACAAGGCAGTCAAGTGAGCCACGGTTAATATTTTTTCGAGTTCAGGTGCCATAAAACTAAGCAGCCAGCCATGGATTGAAGAGTAGGGCTGTTTTCCAATTCTTTTCCTAATGTTGAAGTCCAGTAAAAACAACAACAATAAAGCTTCTGGAGTAAGGTACTTTTTGATGTGAATGAAGGCATCACAGTTTAACTCATAATAACCTAGTAGCGCATGCTGTGATAAATCGTTGATTGCTCTAATGATACAGGCAGAATCCATTCATTCCTGAAGTTATACATGCTTGTAAAGGATTACATTATTGATTGTCAGTCGAGGTATGAATAATATACTACTTCATTTTAACTTTAAATAACAATTAAACTAAAATCCGTTTGAGATATAACCAGTCACTAATTCCGCCTGCCATTTTGTCATGCCCCTTGAAAAGAATCATTGAAAGCTCCTACCCTACAAATTTTAAGGAAACTTAAGTCGTGCAATAGTTAATAGTAAAACTGTTCTGAATTATATTGTCACAATACTTTCTTTCAACATAATCCACCTTTCTGTGTCTACTGAGGTCAGAATATCTGAGTGTAAGACGGGGCCCCTAGTTCTTGTGATGAATGCATACACAAGTTTAAGCACTTTCTGTAGTCGAGGGCATCTCCCCACACTTGAATTCCTCTAATCATTTGGTTTGGTTAACCTGTGGTGATTCCTTTATGTTATTGATCAGGACACACAAAGACTGACTCGTTCACATCTTCACATCCTCTAGGTTGCAGTATTGTTTTAAGCACAAGAATGCAAACACAGCCCCAAATTGAACACGGCTTTTCTTTAATGAGAGCAGTACAGCGGGGCCTTCACAAATATAGCGTCACTTCAACGTATGAGCCTGGATGTCTCGGTGCTCTTATTACCCATCTTTCTCATGCTTTCAAAGTGCAACTCTGTTGCAGGATAGAACGTGGTAGGTACAAATTACACCTGCGGAAATGCTACACCTCTTGGGTGTGTACAAGTGTTAGAGGCAAGATGAAGGAAACTAATTATATAATTAGTAAGTTAACTCCTTTTCCCCTGGTACTGTGGACTCTACCTTGTTTCCACTGAAGTCATTCACATTGGTAGGAGCAGGACGGGAAGCCCACTCAGATGCAAAAATGTATTGATTTCTCAGCCCACAGCATGTAAACTGAGAAACACCAGTTTAATTTGTATAGCAGTGGCTTGTAGGCAGACTGTAACATACCCTGTTTTCTGGATAAAAGATATCCTTGTTAGGAAGGTAAGAGACACGAATCACAGAAGACGCTACTGCTTGATAGCACCATGACCGTAATGTTGTTGTAGTTCTTGTTCCAAGTAGTACTCCGGTTGAGGTGGTGAAGCAAGAAGCATCCCCAGTCTAACACCTTTGCATACAGAATATTGTTTGGTGGCATTGTAAATAAAAAGTAGGCTATATAACGATAGGGAAAAATAAGGATGGTTTGACCTTTTTTACTTTGGGGAAAATATATATTTTTAGTTACATATACAACCAGAAATTCTACATTGTGTGAAAATTCTTTTATACCACAGATTATTTTTGTAAAGTCTAATATGTTTCTTCAGGGAAAAGGGAGAGAGGTCTGTGTAAACACAGCAAAAATATAGATTATATATAATGTTTAATCTAACTGCACTACATCAGAATTTAGCAGATAGAAAAGTCAAGTGTGAAACCAATTTAAGCAGCAGGTTTGGAAGTACTTGGACATGTTTTGGGGACTGCACTATTTATATTGTTAAAATTGGTTATGTCGCGTCTCATCCTTTCTGCAAAAGATGCTTGTTGCTCTTGTATGGCCATCTTCAGATTTAACCAGGAAGATTTTTTTTTCACGTGTCCATGTAAAACACCGGGTGGTAAGCAGTATGGGTTTGTGTTTGCTCTGGTGCTGTAGTAGGTTGTGAAGTCAGTGTTAAGGATTTTTTAGAAGACCAAATACTTGGGCTGATCTAACTGTTTGCCACGTTCATTTACTATAAAAGCTTCTGCTTCCTGGATGATGTGATCTGTAAGGAGCTGTTGCCAGTAAATATGGATAAAACAAATTCCTAGAAGTCCCTTCCCTCTTAAGTGTGCTGACAGCCTACACAAGTCAGACTTTTCCAGGGTTTCTGCATTTCTGAAGTCAGATTTCACTGCCAGCAGCTTAGGGGCGGTCCAGCCCCTGATAAACGTGTGGGACACTGCCGTATTTATTAATAATCACCGTCAGAAAAGAAAGCTTCCTAAACTGTTACTCATGGGTGTTTCTGCAAGAAATAAACAAACTTAGATCTGCCGTTCCTCCTTTTTTCCTTCTAAGTCAAGTTGGGCAGTGTAATCGGACTAGATGGTAAAGAAAATTGGAAAGTGAGACTGGTTCTTATACACTACCCTGATGCCACAATGCTAGAGTTGCAAACTCTGCAGGAAACAGCTTGAGACCAAACAAGAAAGTGTTTCCACTGAGATGCAGTTCTGTGGCGTTTGCTGGACTTGACCACGTCCCTTTTGAAATCGGGGCTTAGAAAGCTTAAGGCAGTTCTGCCTTATGTAGTTAGAAATCATTCTTCCACGTCAGTCTTTCCAGGTGAAATTTTGGCCCCCATTAAAGCCAGCGGCAGGCTTGCTATTTCCATGAGCGGAGCCAGGAGATGCGCGTGTTCCTGATGCACTTTCTGAATGTCCCTGGTGAACCCGTCCTCTTCTTTACATTCAACTTCTGTTCTCTGAAACTTCGGGTTTAGGGCAGAGCTCCCTCTCACTCTAACTGAAGTCGTAACTCATGAAGTAAGCAGTAATCCTTTCTACTTATACACTGCCAGAGGAAAAAAAATCATACTTCTGTTATGTCCATCCGGTTGTTCTGAAATGTAACACTATTCTGTTGTGCCTTTATTTTTCCATGTAAAAGCAACTGCTGTAAGCTATATTTTTACTTGTTTTTTCTGTCTGAGAAAACACTTTTCATTGCCCAGCTGTTGTTTCTGGATGCATTCTGTGATCCAGGTATTTCAAGAACCAATTACCTCAAACCTCACGTTAAACAGTGTTGCTATCTGGATTCTCCTTGATACTACAATATTGTAACATGCGCAAACAGGAACCCTGCTACATATGGGTGTTTTTATATATATATATATATATACATATATATATATATATATGGCAAATGATCCCCAAGGACTGAAGGAAAAAAGCAAACCTTTTTGTTTTCCAACATTAAAACCAGAAGGGCTTCTGGAAAGCTCTATAATGGCATTGTGCTGGATATGAATCAAGAGGCTGTTACCCGAAAAGTGCTTTCTTTGTTCTCTTTCTAGTATTTGATTGGCACACATTATATGATTAAAATGCTGTTCCTGCATTTTTTGCCCTCTTTGGAAGCAGAGGGTGGGGGGACGATTCCAGTTGCTGAAAACTGTAGACCATTCGGCTAAGGTCGGTATAGTTAAACCATAATGTACCGCCATGCCTTCTGGGAAAATTATTGTAAAAATTGGGGGTTTTTTGTGAAAAGGAAAGCATTGGCCATGACTTGTTCAATTTTCTCTCCTATTCTAAAAAATTAAAGTTTACCCAGTGACCATCATAGTTATTTTAAAATCCCAGTTGAGTAGCTGTTAGTAGCATTTCTTGGCCGCACGCTTGCCCATGTAAGAAGATGGCTGCAAGGATCAGGATGGAGATATTTTGTGGAGTTGTGCATGGAGAGTAATGATGAAAACAACTTTCTCTAGATAGCAGGGGGCATATTGACATCTTTATAATTTAAGTGGATCTTACTTTCTCCCCCCCTTCTCCTGTGGGTTGTCTTATAAAGAACTTCAACCCTAATAGATTATTTCATAACAGCATTTGATTGAGAGAACTGCAAGCCTGCCAGTCTCTCCAGAAGGAAAAATCTATAGTCCTCACCAGTCATGTCTTTTTGAGAGCTGTGTATTAAACTGTTTATAATTTTAGCCAGGTACCTGATGCACCAATATAGTTTGCATTTTACGCATGTGAAATGGTAACCTCTCTCTCTAAAGATGAACTAATTGGAAGCAAGGGAGATCAGTTGCTCCTTTTCTTAGGATCTGTGTTAGTCTGTCAAATGTTTATGTGGCTATTGATGGTCGCAGGGAATCTTTAATAAATCATATACAAAAGTATTAAAATCTCTCAGAAGGAGATGTTTTTCATGCCAATGGCTCTTCCATGGAAACATGTTTTGATGCAAAAAGAGATGTTTAATAGGCCCATAAAGAAGATAGTTACTGCAAACTAACATGCTTCTTGATCCCAAGCCTACGCCCAAAATCCGCACAATGCCACTGCCATTCTGTTCAGAATATCTGCTTAATGAATTCTGCATGATTGTCATGATAGAGTTGAAGGCCTAATCTTTCACCTGTTAATATTTTTCACATTTGTCCTTAAGTTTGACGAATTTTATACTGTAAAGTGGACTTCAGTACAATTTGTCAATTCTTGTGGAAAGAGCTTTCTGCATGTAACATTAGACGCATACAGTTAAACAACACAGCATAGTACAAAACTCACAAGAAAATGTTTTGGCACCAGCAGAAAGAAATCTCACCCTAGCCATGTGTCATTTAAAACCATCATATTGTCAGTTTTACCAGCTACTTCTAAATTTGTGCTTTATTTAAAGAAATAAAAAATCCTAAGACTTGTCTAGCTTAGTGAAATATGTGCATATCAGTTTTAGGATGGATAGCTAAGTCTTATTACGCTGTGTTACTTAACTTGTATATATATATGAGTATACATAAGAGTTTGCAGTAACCTGTTTCTCCAGGATTTCCGGTGTGAATGATGTAATAACTCAGATGATGAGATTAAGTAAATGATTTAGAAGATGGCGAAAGTAAACTGAGTGTAAATTACAGGAAGCTCTATCAGATGGTGAAATAATTTTTAAAGACTTTTGGTCCTTGGCTCAAATTCAATAAGTACTGTTTGTATACCAAGATATGTGAAATGTAAATGTTGTAGGTTATATTTCACTCTTGTAGCTATAAAAATGTAGAACAGAAATAGCTTGTACTACTGAGTTAACAAAAATTATACTAAAGTATCCTGTTAAAGAGAGTATACAGAAGAGATGAGCTCGTTGCTGTAACCCCTTTTGGATTGAAGAGTGTGCTGATTTTTTATATATATTATATATATATATAAAAATATATATATACATATATAAAATGGCCTAAAGCAGACATCCATTGTATTGCGGTTATGAAATGAAGACATTTTGGAAAGAACATTGTATCATAGTTCATAAATTTGCAGTGGATCTTTGTTCCTTTTTACTGTGGTATTTTAGAAATGAGTCTCAAGTTTGAAACTAGATCTGACAAGTTGGGGTTTTGCTGCTTCAGCTTTGCACTGGGTGCCCGAATAAACCAGTATGAATGTAGTATTTGCTCAGTGTGAAGCAGCTGCACCCCAACTGATAGGAGGAAAAAAAAACCCTAGAAAGAATTATTTCAAGTTTATCTTTTTGTATATGAAAATAAACAATAAATTACAAATATTAAGCTTCTCTTTCATTGGTGTGACCAGAACAACCATGTTTTTCTTTGCAATGTATGCTTTGAAGTATTTGCATTCTTAAACCTATTAGCAAAGCATTTTGGTGACTTATGGCCTCCCTACCATCCACTTAAATTCCTGCATTTGGAAATTCAGACCACTCTAACTGCTCCGTCCTGCTACTCTTTTTGGGAAGAGGGAAGTGACTTAACATTTGCTAAAACTCCAGAAATGGAGCTTCAGCTGAAGGTGCTGCTGGTAAGTCTCCTTAAATGCTGGCTCACAGCTTTTGATAACCTCATACCTAGGGACCTGCTTTACATCGCCATTTCGTAATTTTTGCAGAAACTGAGAAAAACGGCAGTTTCCACAATCACCCTGAAAAATAGCATTTCCTGCAATTTTGTGCGGAATCGCCCCCCAAATTTCCCTGAATACAAAGAAGACGCAGCAATCTTTGCGGTCACAGAGCACGCGGTTAGAGACCAAGAGGCTGAGCTAGCGATGTAGACGCCATGAAGGCACCAGTCAGCAAAGCGGAAGAGTTTTGGCAACATCTTTTTAAGAGGCCAGATGCACTCATGAAGAGTGTGTCTTGGCCAATCAGTAGACAGGGGTGGGGCTGCTGGGGTCCTTTAGCCAAGCAGCAGTGAGGCGGGCTCACCGTGAAAAGACCACAAAATAGGTTGTACGCCAAGAGCAGCCCATGAAAATCCCTGAGTCTCACCACGACTTAGGTCCCTACTCATGGTCTGCGTACAAGAAATGTGACAAAGAAGTGCCTGTCACCAAGGTGCGCATAGACCTGGGTCAAGCGCTGACCTCTGTTTCTAGACCCTTTCTTCACAGGTCACACGTGCATTCCCATGGTCAGAATGAAGCGGCATGCCATTAGACTTTTGCACAGCGTGAAAGCGAGGTACTTACAGAAGAAAAGTCCTCTTCAGCTACTGAGGGACATTGGCTATTAAAAGGGTTGGCGTGGCAGTCAGCTCATACTTTGTATGCAGGCAGTTCTGCACGAGCACGTCGAGTAACTGCACTGCCCGTGGCAGATCTTGTTTTCGTTATGTGTTACAGATGGGGAAACTGAGGCTCAGTTGCTCAAGGCCATAAAGGGAAAGTCTGAACTCCAGTTTTCAGTTGTCACAATGTGCTGTTTCATAGATTTCATAGACGTTCAGGCTGGAAGGGACCTCGGAAGATCATCGAGTCCAGCCCCCCGCCCAAAGGTCAGGAAGTCAGCTGGGGTCATAGGATCCCAGCAAGATAAGCATCCAATTTGCTCTTGAAGGTGTTCAATGTAGGTGC
>NW_017728886.1:10216745-10243672 GCF_001723895.1 Crocodylus porosus | reverse complement strand
GGTGGACCCAAGGCCACAATTGGCCAGTTTTGCCAAGAGGTGATCATGGGATACCAGATCGAAGGCTTTCTTGAAGTCAAGATATACGACATCAATCTCTTCTCCTTTGTCCAGGTGATAGGCCACCTGGTTGTAGAAGGAAATGCGATTGGTCAAGCAAGACCTATCCGCAACAAACCCATGCTAGTTATCCATGCTAGGATGTTGGCGTTGGCCAGTCCATTAAGGATAGCCTCTTTAATAAACCTTTCTAAGATCTTCCCCAGGATAGAAGTCAGGTTGATGGGCCTATAGGTAGCCAGATCCACTTTCCTCCTTTTCTTGAAGATAGACTCCACATTGGCCTTCTTCCAGTCTTCAGGCACTACACCAGAGCACCAGGAGTTCTCGAAGATCCACACCAGAGCGCCAGGAGTTTTCAAAGATGTTTTTAATTCTGTGTCTTGCAAGGACACAACCAAAATCTGTGGTGCTTGCATAACTCAGACTTTTTCTGGGAACTGTCCCACCAAACTTTTAGAAGTCTTTGGTGGCGTGCAGTGAGGTTTGAATGGGCGAAGTACCCTGATGCAGCAGGGCTGATGGTGCTCTTTTTGTTGTAATTGTCACTGGGCTGTTTCAGCACAAATAACACTGTTTCACCAATTGTTTTTTGTTTGGTTTTTTTTATTTTTGTAGAGGGAACAGGGTATTCCTTCTCCAAAATGCATCCGAACATGGCATACCTCTTTGCAGTCAGTCAGAGCTGCCTGGTGAGAATTTCTAAAAATCATAGAAAATGAGAGCTGGAAGGGACCTCAGGAGGTCATGTCTAATCCAACCCCCTGCTCAAAGCAGGGCCAGCCCAACTACATCATCCCAGCCAAGGCTTTGTCTAGCCGGGTCTCTGAGGATGGAGATTCCACAACCTCCCCAGGTAGCCTGTTCCAGTGTTTTACTACTCTCCTAGCGAGAGTTTTTTCTAGTATCTAACCTTAACTTCCCTTGCTGCAACTTGAGCCCGTTGCTCCTTGCTCTGTCATCTGCCACCACTGAGAACAGTCCAGCTCAATCCTCTTTGGATCCGCCCTTCAGGTAGTTTGATGGCTGCTATTAAATTCAGTGACTCAAATTAGCCAGTTGTTCCCATGATTAAAATACCAAGATCTGAGCACCCAGGTTTTAAGATATTAACCCTGGTCTTCAGTGCCAGAGCCCTCAGTAACTGGGCAGTCCCGGCGGGGGGAGGTGCACTGGTGCAGTGACACCCCCTCCCCCTCGATTCCTGCTTCACTCAAAGTTTAAAGCAAGTCCCTGGCAGTGGCAGTAGCATTTCTAATCAGGCAGTGTTGAAGGAGTCAATTGACTTCATGGCTTCTTATAATAGATTTCACAGACACTAGGGCTGGAAGGGACCTCACAAGATCTTTGAGTCCAGGCCTCTGCCCCATGGGCAGGAAGTCAGCTGGGATCAAAGGATCCCAGCAAGATACACATCTGAATGTTTCTTCAGAGAGTCCAGAGTAGGTGCTTGCACCACCTCTGGTGGCAGTCTGTTCCAGGCATTGGGGGCTCAGACAGTAAAGTTTTTTCCTTGTGTCCAGCCTGAAACAGTCTTGAAGGAGTTTGTGACCATTTGACCTTGTCATCCCTTGGGGCGCTCTGGTGAACACCCCCTATATACTTATAGGCAGCCACCAGGTCCCTCCGAGCCTGCGCTTTTTCAGGCTGAAGTCCCATGGCTGTCAGCCTCTCATCGTAAGGCCTGTTCTCCTGCCCTCTGATCATGCGCGTGGCTCTCCTCTGCACTCTTGCAAGCTTTTCCATGTCCTTTTAAAATCCTGGAGCCCAGAATTGGATGCAGTACTCCAGCTGCAGCCTCACCAAGGTTGAGTACAGAAGGAGGATGACATCTGAGATTTGCTAGAGAAGCATCTATAGATGCAAGCCAGAGTTTTGTTCGCTTTACTAGCTGTGACATCGCAGTGGTGGCTCATGTCCCTCTTGTGGTCGGTCATGACCCCCAAGTCACTTTCGGCCGTGGTGCTAGCAAGCGTAGTACTGCCGAGCCTATAAGCTTGCTGTGGGGTTTTTTTCCCCCAAGGTGGAGTACCTTGTATTTTTCAGTGTTGAACACCATCAGCTTTTTGTCCTCCCATTTTCTGAGCCTGTCTAGGTTGGCCTGGATCACCATCCTATCCTCAGGTGTGGACGCTTTACCCCAAAGTTTGGTGTCATTGGCGAACTTGGCCAGTGCACTTCTGATCCCAACGTCTACATCATTAATAAAGATGTTAAAGACTTTGGGCCCAAGAACGGAGCCTTGGGGGACTCCATTGGTCACGGTGCACCATAATGACTGACTTCTGTTGACTACCACTCTCTGGGTCCGACCTCGGAGCCAATTCAGCTATTGGACTGTGATGTAGCCGAGGCCATGGTTGGCCAATTTTTCCATAAGGAGATCATGGGACACCAGAACAAAAGCTTTTTTTAAAATCAAGATATGACATCAATCTTTTCTCCCTTGTCCAGGTGATAGGTCACCTGGTCATAGAAGGAGATGAGATTGGTCAGGCAAGACCTACGCGCAACAAACCCATGCTGGCTATCCCTCAGGATGTTGCTATCAGCCAATTTATCAAGAGTGGTCTCTCTGATAATTTTTTCCAAGACCTTCCCTGGGATAAGAGGTCAGGCTGATGGGCCTGTAGTTCCCCGGCTCTACTTTCCTCTCTTTCTTGAAGATAAGCACCACATTGGCCTTCTTCCAATCTTTGGGCACGACACCAGAGCACCAGGAGTTCTCAAAGATCTGTGCCAGGGCCTGAGCTATGATGTCTGCTAGCTCCTTAAGTACCCTGGGTTGTAAACTGTCTGGCCTGGCTGACTTGGAGGTATCCAGCCTCTCAAGAGGTTCCTTCAAATGGTCTACATTGATGAAGGGTAACACTTCTCCCTCACCCTGGCCGTCCCATACCATAGTGAGCAGGGCCCCATCCCTTGGGGCTGGTGAAAAAACAATGCAACATGCCCATTAAGCAGGTTGGCTTTTTCCTGGGCGTCGGTTGTCAGTTGTCCCATTTGGTTCAGCAGGAGTCAAATGTTGCCCTTGCTTTTCCTCCAGCTCCCCACATATCTAAAGAAGGACTTTTTATTGTCTTTGATATGCGTAGCCAGCTGGAGTTCAGCTGCAGCTTTGGCTTTCCTGGTTTGCTCCCTGCAGGTCTGGACTAGCACAGAATACTCCTCCTTTGGGGTGGATCCAGTCTTCTATCCTTTATAGGTCTTTCTTTTTAGATGCAGGAGGTCCACAAGTTCCCTGCAGAGCCAATGAGGCTGCTGTGCCCTTTTGCTGCCTTTCCTCCAAGATGGGATAAACATTGCTTGTGCTTTCGGGATCATTCCCTTGAGGAACAACCACTCATTCAGAATGCCCCTTCCCTTTGGGTTGTGGTTGCTTAGGGCCTTGCTAGCAAGCCTCCTGAGCTTGTCAAAGTCAGCTTTCCTGAAGTCGAGGACTTCTGCATTGCTGACTGACTTGCCAGCTTTAGTGAAGGTGATCAGCTCATGGTCACTGTCCCCCAGCTTCCCTTCGATCATTAGGTTGCTGACTAGATCATCCCCCTTTTCCAGTACCAGGTCGAGCAGCGCTTTGCCTCTCATCAGTCCATAGACTTCTTGAGTCAGGTAGACTCGCCTCACCTCATGCACGCAGGTAAGGAAGCTTTGCTACTGTTTGGATTTGGCCTAGTGCTCTTCCCATTAGATGTCTAGGTAGTTGAAGTCTCCCATGACAACTATGCACCGGGAGCGTGCAGCCTTAACCAGTTCCTTGGCAAATTCCTGGTCGAGCTCTTGATCCTGATTTAGGAGGTCTGTAGTAGACTCCTACCATTGTGTCCCCTGTGCCATGTTCACCACAGATTTTAACTCAGAGGGTCTCTAATTGTCCACCCTGGATGCCAATGTCGGCTTGCAGGGAGGTAGGTGTAGCTTTCCTTGCATAGAGGGCTACACCCCACCCCTTTTGTCGACACAATTTCTGCTGTACAGGATATAGCCGTCTGTACCTGTGGCCCAGTCATAGGTGGAGTCCCACCAAGTCTCCATTATCCCTATGAGATCGTAGTCATTTCTGTTTAGCGGGAGGACCAGTTCCTCCTATTTGTTCCCCAGACTCCTGGCATTGGTGTACAGGCATGTAAGTGTCCCATTGGAGGCCCTAGTCTTCCCTACACATCGTTTCAGTGCTGGGGTAAGGGTGGGTTCTCTTGAGTGCCTTAGCCTGCTGGATTTGCAAAAGTTGCCCAGTGTGCTTGCTGTGGTGGTAGTCCCCACATCCCCCAGCAAGCTTAGTTTAAAGCCCAGTGGAGCAGGTCAGCCAGTCTGGCTGAGAAGAGCCTTCTCCCCAGCAGAGAGAGGTGGAAGCCATCTCTCCCCAGCAGACCACTGCCTCTCTCACCAAAGAGCAGACTGCGGTTGTCAAAGCTAAAGCCTTCACGATAACACCAGCTCCATAGGCTTTGGTTGACTACCTCAATCCTCTCCCTCCTCAGCCCATAACCTGAAACCAGGAGGATTGAAGAAAACACCACCTGTGCCCCCAACCCCCTAAGCCCTGCTCCCAAAACCTTGTAGCTTCTCATGACCTGGCTGGGATTGCTCCGAGCGGTGTCATTCTTGCCCACATGGATAAGGAGCATAGGGTAGCGGTCGGAGGGCCAGATAATCTTTGGTATCCTCTCTGCTATGTCCTTGACGTGGGTCCCCCAGGATTAGCAGACCTCCTGAGCTATGGAGTGGGGTGGCAGATTATCTCCTCAGGAGACAGTCTCCCATGACAACCCCTCTGTGTTTCACCTTAGGGAGAGTAGGTGTGGGTGATCCTCCCTTGCCTGTAGGAGCTGGCATCTCCTCAGACTCAACTGGGGCTGCAAGAGGTCTGTTGCAAAGCCCAAGGGGAGGGGACCTTGGTGTGGTGGGCCTTGGGGCCCTTGACCACCTTGGTCCAACCCCCTGGCTGGACAGTGTGGGAGATCCCTGAGTCCTCCCTTGTCTTGGAAGGTGACCTTGGTCAACCCTCAGTCTCCAGGGGGTGAAGGGCCTGGCAGTAGGAGTCTTGCTCTTGCTCGCCATCCCTGATGGCACGCAGTCTCTGGACTGTGGCCTGGAGCTCCTCCAGCTGGTGCCCCAGAGACTCCAAAGTGGAACAAACCTTGCAAGGGGGTGGCCATGCTCCTGGTCCCATGTGCCTTGAATCGTGCCAGGCAGCCCCCCCAGCCAAGAGCCAAAGGAATCTACCACCGGTGCTAATGACTCTCTCTCCTTTTTAATGGTCTTGATGTTCCCCCAGTCAAGCTACCAGATGTGCTGTAATTCTGCTCCTGTTAGCTGCTTCTGGTAAAGAGGCTCTTGTTTCACAGCCTTGCAGCCTTCTGAACTCATTTCAATGAAGTTGCATTTGTTTTTGTGTTCATCTTAAACTGAATTAGCCTAGCCTGAGGCACACGGGGGCAGGGTGTGGATGCTGAAACTATAATCTAACCTCTACATCGGACTGTGTCAAGCCAGACATGATGCAGACCTTGCACCCAAACCTGCCACAGGTAAAGACACGGGTCAGAGCCCGCTTGCCCGAGCAAAAGGGCAAGGGAGGCTATTCTGAGGGGTGGGACAGGCTGGGTGAGGGGTGAGCCCCTCCTCACACGGGTGAGGGCAGGGCACGGCAGTCCCAGGGCTTCACCGTAACTATTCAGTGCTGAACCCCTCTGTGCACACTTGGTATCAAAGAGCGCGTTTTTGATGGAGAGAGATGTGGGTTTGTTCTCTGATATTAATTGATCTTGGGTCTGGCAAGTTGCTTTGGGTAGATGTGATACCTTTTATTAGACGAACTGAGTAGTTAGGGAAAAGATTCTGGGTGCAATCACCCTTCTTCAGGCATAGGAAGTCTCTGCTGTTCTGAGACTCCAAGGAATGAAAGATGCTGAAAGTGTGACAGAATGTCAGTGAGACTGTAAATAGGTGGAAATCAGAGGAAAAAAAGGTTGAAAAGGGAAGGGAGGAGGAAAAACAAGGTGGGCAGGGGCGGGGAAGCCAAAGGTAAGTAAGAGAGACTCTACTGTAGTAGTTTTCCAAGGTAGAAAAGAGGCTGTTTGTGGAGAAGTAAATAGCTAGAAATTAGGAAGACAAAAGGTAGAAAAGGAGGCAAGGGCAGGAAAAGAGAAGTGTGAAAGGTCAGATCTGCAAACTTCTCGACTCTTGGTTCAGAGATGATACCTTTCACTAGATGAGGAAGAAATTACAGGAAAATCGGAAAAAAAATTTTGGCGATTTCTTAGCTGGTCTAGTAATACCTATCATCTCCAAACCAAGAGTGCTAGAGGTCTGCCTTTTTTTGTCTCAGGCCAGCATGGCTACCAACTACATCCCTGAAAGGCTGAATCTGGCAGGTACCTGGTGAATCAGATGTCAGGCCCCTTGTAACGTGTCCTAACTGCAATGTCTGTGTTGAGTCCGCAGGTGTATGTGGTCGCCACATTGGTCTGAGACTAAACGAAATACAACCATCTTGCACTCTTGGTTCCAGAATGATACCTTTTATTAGACTAACTTAGAAACTAATTTAAATATATATATATTTCCATGTATGTATCAGTATTTCTATAGAGTCCATGATTTTTTCCGTTTCCAGTAGATTTATTGCGTGACTTTGTAGGTGTGTTGTAAGTCCTGCTTTCGGTTAACCTCAACCCGTACCACCGCCCGCTCCCGCAGCTCCCCCGCGCCGCCTCCAACAGGCGGGAAAGACGCCGCACGTGTCCCGACGGAGGCTCAGGAACGCGCCCCGCGTAGCGGAAGGGGCGGGGCTTCCCGGCGGGGGCGGAGCCGAGGGAGGCTCAGGAACGCGCCGGGTGTAGCGGAAGGGGCGGGGCCTCCCGGTGCCACTCCCCGGGAAGGGTCGGGGCGGTTGTGGCGTGGGGAGGTGAATGGCTGCGGTGCGGGGTTCCCGCCTCTTCTTCCGCGGCCTGGTGTGCGGGACCGCGCTGGGCGCCGCCGCCGCCGCCTCGGGCCTGGCCGCGCTGCAGCTCCGACACGAGCCGGAGCCGGAGCCGGAGCCGGAGCCGGGGCCGGGTAAAAGCCAGCCCGGGGGAGCCCTCCGCACATGGAGGGAGGGGGGTGTTGATATCGGCCCCGCGCTGCTCCTGGTTGACCTGGCGTCGTGCCGGGTGGGCGGTGGGGGGTGTCCCGTCCCACCCGTTTCCCTTCCTGACGCGGCCCGTGCTCCCCCCCTCAGGGCCGGTGCTGGAGGAGTTCGGGCTGCCCGACGCCGGAGCGGAGAGCAGGTTTTACTTGAACCACGCGCTGTCTTACGACCAGGCCAAGCGGATCCCCAGATGGGTGGTGGAGCACGTTTCCCAGCAGAAAACCCTAGGTAGGAGCCTTCAGTCATCGGGGAAGCTACTGGCGTGCTGCAGCCAGGCAGCCAGCCCGGTTTTGCACCGAGTTTTAGGTCTGCATAAAAAAAGGTTAGGTTCCCCTGGCCTGCGGGAGTCCTTTGGGCTTGTGGAAAAGATCCGTATTCATCGTCCTAGTTGCCTTTGCGGGGCTTTGCCCTGACAGGCGGCAGCCTGCAAAACTATCTCTCTGTTGCATCCATGGCAAGCGGGATGCCTAGACGCAGCTGCGTATTTTGTGCGGTTCGTAGAAGAGGCTGAGAGAGGATATGAGGGATGCTGAGGTTAGCAATGTGTAGGTGGTTCTCTTGATTTTTGTGCTGTGAAATGCATGAGGTGAAGGGTTTAAAAAAAAAAAGGTCCAAGGAAATGAAGGCCTGGATCCTTCCCTCACTTAACTTCACTCGAGGGAGACGCTCGAGTGCTTCATAGGGCCGACACGGAAGTTGCTGTTGCTCCATTGGGCAATTGATGCCGGCTGCAGTGCTGCCTTGCGAAAAACAGGAATGCGCAGTGTGTCTGATTGAGGGGAAGGTGGAGCCCAAATGGTGATTGTTGTAGCAGGTTTAGCAATTTAACATTGCTTCATTCTGTTCTCTTTTCTCATGCGTGTGAATGTCATGCTCCAGCTGCCTGCGTTAAAAAAATAAGCAACTTGACTTCACTACCTTCACTGAATGAAATTTGGGCAATATATAGCCATCACAAATTAATTTTGTTGACTATACACCAATCTCTAGTGTGCGGATGAATCATTTCATAATTGTAAAATGTTTTCTATAGGCAGTATCTCTAAATATACCAAGACTGTGATTAAGATATTACTTTACAAAACTAAAGGCAAATCCTGTAAATGGTTATAACCAACATGAGTATTCCCATTGCCTTTAAGCCTAAATGAAAGCAGTCACTTAGGGTTGCTTCTCAGTACCTCTAGCTAGCCAGCACCTTATAATGTTGTCTAAATGATCAGAACAAAACTAACTGGACTTTTGAAATTAAACATCCTTATACTTGCAGGTGTCCTTTATGGGATAGGTATTTTGATCAGGACATGATCCAAATTGCATGCATCTGGATGTTAAAACTGAAAAGACCATTTAGTTTTCTTATATCTGGAAAGATTGTGCTGTAGACAAATTCATTTTTAATTGTTTGAAAACTTGTCCAAGGGTTTCCAAAGAACAGTGGAAAGAAGCTAATCTAACTATGAAAATAGAAATATATACGACTGAAATGACAGCACAATTTATTGTTATAACCAAAGCATAGAGGATACAAGTTTAACAAACAAATAACACTTCTGTCTTACAAGTATTGCGGTGTGGGGTGATAAAGTTCTAGTGATTAATGCTGATAGATACAGGAAATGGTCCTTTGTCTGTCTTTTGTAGTCAGTACAGAACGTCAAGTTTAAAATGTTTTCAATATGCTGTTGTTTGCTTTGGCCAAAATTCAACAAAGCACTTCAGTTCATGTTGAAATGCAACTTAAACACCCAGTGACATGCTTTGTTGGATCAGGATGAATTTAAGTAGTTTGTTCTGATTTTTTTTAGCTTGCTACTCTTAGAGTAGCTGCCTCTGTAAAAGATGAGAAAATGCCTGTTTAACACTACAACTAACAATTCAGTAGAAATCCCCCTGTTTCTTGGACAAACCCTTCAAAAGGTTTCATTTTAAGTTAATCTGTTTGTTTTTTTCTTCATGTGGTAAAAAAAATACCTGAAATATTCAATGGCATAGTTTGCAAGTATGAAATCATGCTTGGGACTGTCCCCTGGACATGGTAGAATTTTAACTTTAAAACAATTGATATACTTTAGTCTTTTTCTTAACAAGAGTAGTTTGGCTTGTATTGGCAACTGGAGAAGTGACAAATGCACTAACCTAATGTCTGAATATCTGAACCTTGAAAATTTGGAATTGACTTCATTGTTCTGAAATTTTGTTCTAGGTGAATTTTAAAAGTTACGGCCTCGTTGCTCTGTTCATCCAGGACAAATTGCATCCACTCTCAGTATTTCTTTTATTAACTATAAACTTGTTTAAGTTAACTGTCATCACATTTCTTATGTAGATTTGGAAAAGCCAATGCAGGATATGGAAATGGGTCTTCAGCTGGTGTAGACCTTTGTGGCTTTGTTCACATAGTACATCTTTGGTGATTTACTCCAGCTGAGGAAAAATGGGTGTCACATTTCTCTATCTTTCCTCTAAGCTTAGCAGTTTTTGTTAAAACAATACATCTTAGAATTTCTGCTCTGCAGTAGGAATAAGTTCAGGGCTGGAGCACAGCTTTAAGTGCAACCGTTATTTTTTTTATAGAGAGTGAAAAGTCTTCAGACTAGATTCATACATGAAATCCTGAAAGACTAGCATCTTGGGGATACCTGGTGGGGACCAGGTCTTTTTGTCTGATAATGCTGATGGTTTGCTGATCACCTAACCACTTAGTATGTTGTTCCTTAGGTTCTGCAGACCGAAAGCACTGCAAATTCAAACCGGATCCTAATATCCCTCTAATGTTTAGTGCTGTCAATGAAGACTACTTTGGGAGTGGATGGTCACGAGGGCACATGGCACCAGCAGGAGATAACAAGTTTTCAACAGTAGGAATTTTTCTTAATTTGTGTCTGTCAATAAAAGTGGGGAAGGAGGTGATCTTCAGATTCATTACAATGTTTTCTTCTTTAAGAAGAGGGAGTTATGGTCTCCCTGCTTTAGCTTGGGACTTGAATTAGAGAGTTAGAGTTCCAAGGCCCTGGGACTCCACTTCCTTGTCTGTAAAATTAGAATGGTAACACTTACCAGTCAAACTTCAGAGCTGTCTTGCAGAGCTCAGTTTATAAGTGAGCGAGAGCAAGTAGCACACTATCTTACTTTCAACAGGTATTGAGACATTTAACTCTTGATTTAGGTAAAGCAAATAGGCTACAAAGGGCAGAAGGATTGATTGGCAGGGGTATTGATTAGATTGCTTAAGATCTGTTTCCCTTTTCATTGTTAATATTAAATGAATGAATGACTGCCTTGCCTTTGCCGTAGTTCTTCCAAAGTCCATGAAGTGTCTTTACTTACTTTATATAGAAATTTGTGACATTGTGTCCCAAAGTGTTGGGCATGTGAACCAGTGGTGTCAAACTCATCTGGGCCGCCTACCTGATCCAGCACAGGCAGCACCCACCTGGGTTGGTCTGGCATGCCAGCCAGAGTGGATGGTGCAGTGTAGGCCCTGGTCCGAGCAGGTGCTGTGGACAGTACACAGCCAGATGCAGTGGAGTAGGTCTCCCACAGCAAAAGGGGTAGCACCAGGTACTGAATTATGGGACTCTGTAGGCCAGATCTTGCCTGCAGGCTGTATATTTGATGCTCCTGACAATAAACCCCTGGCTGACTAAGAAAACAGCTCTGGACTTACCTGGTCCCAGTGTGAAATTTCCCCAGTACAGGTTAATTGTTATTTAAGTAGTAGCCTGAATCTGTATTTTTGTCCTGAAATATAGCATGCTTTGGAGTAGAGATGGAACTGTGTAATGTGGGAATTAATGCACTAGTCATTTTACTTCTAGTAGAAGAATTCCTTATAGATAATTGTCTGTGTTATTCTGGTTGTTTCAACATGTGTAAATAGCCTGTAAAATGAGGTCCAGAACTGAAAGTAGGTTAGATACTATATCTGGAGTAGGTCTGGTTTGTACGACTAATGCCAGTAGCAGGCATTGTCTTAAACATTTCAACCAATCCTTTACATTCTGTGAACATGGGGAAATCTTAGAGAGCATTTAAAATTATTCAGGGTCAGGCTAAGTACTTTAGATGTTTCCTTTCAGTTTTTCATATGTACTTGAAGTTATCTAGGGCTAGAAGGAAGCCAAGAATCCATCATGGCTGAAACTACCTGGGCTGCAACCACAGAAGGGGTTATATTCCTGTTTATCTGTGATTTTTTTTTTTTTTAAGCAGCTGTATACATATTTGCAGAACAGAGGTCTTGGTAACCACTCCACCATCTCTCCTATATATTTTTAAAATGATAAAGTGTTACATTTTTATTCTAACCTCTTCTGGTATGGGAGAGCAAAAACATGGTGTAAACTCTGCAGCCAGTGTAGGAAGTAAAATGCATAGGAAAAGTTTCCTTCTTCAAAAAGAAGTGTTCACCTATTCCTAACCTAATTACAAATGTAATACTCTGTTATCACGTTCATTCTGTGCCACTATCTGGCACGAAATGTTTCTGTAGAACTGTGGATAGACGCAAGCTGCAAAGTTTATATACAAATTTTACACTGCTACTTGCTCCTAAAATATTTGGAAATATGTTTTAGGTGGCTGGCTTGACTTGCTCTTTATAGAATTACATTAGCCAAGTTTGGATCTAGATATAGGTAATGACTTGTAACCTTCTTAAACGTTTGGAAGAATTTAACATTTTAATAACAAGGTATCACTTTTTCTCTTTATAAAGCAAGCTATGGCTGAAACATTTTATCTCTCCAACATTGTGCCTCAGAATTATGAGAATAATGCCGGATTTTGGAACAGGTAAGAGATCACTTTTGAATGAACTAAGAATGAAAGGTTAATCAAGGGGGTAATACAAATAACTATATTTATATATCTCTTTTCACCCCAAAAGATCCCTTTTGGCGTGAAAGGCATTTTACAGGATATATGCAGGAATCACTGCAGCGTGCCCTTAGATGAAGAGCAGTTATTCCGTAACCATGACAAAATGAATATGTAGCCATTTCGATTCTTTATCTAGCAGAAATGATGGGGAAAATTTAGGTTGGGTAAACAGCATTACTTACCCTTGTTGAGTTTAGCCAGGCCCTCCAGGTTAATCACTCTGTTCTTAAGAAAAGACCCATGGCAGCTTTCCAAGTTGTCCAGATCTTGGTTTAATTTCTCACGCTAAAGAGAGTTCCAGGAGCAGCATGCCAGTGACAGTTTTTGGGCACTGGGCTGTGTTTGACTTCAAGGACATAGTGCAGCCTTGTGAATCACCAACACTTGAGGGCTTGGATGTATCTGGCAATTCTTGCATCCATGTAGCGCTCATCACTTGTGAAAGATGCCAGAATAACAGCTTTGAGGTGAAGTGTCTGGAAGATCTGTCTTAACCCTCTGCGTATTGTTTCTTTTCTCTTTTTCTTCTGGGATGGAAAAATTAATTAACTGAAACCAACTCTGATTGTGTGCTTATTAGGTTAGAAGGAACAAGGGTTGGATTTTACAAGGCTTACTCGAGAGAAGGAGAGCTACATTATACACAATATTGCACTAAAAATGTAGCATAAAAAGGCATCATCATTCATCCACAGACTGCTCTCTACTTTTACAGGAATACATATAAAAGAATATGAGGCATCGAGTAAGGTTGTACTATTTTATAGATAAATAATGTGCTATAACATTTTAAAGAGATTTTTCTATTGTTTTAATGCCTCAGGCATTTGAGCGTAACATTTTCTTGATGCAAAGGCTTAGGCATATGCCATTTTAGAGCTGGGACACCCTTTTACTTTTCTCAGAGTAGTCTAATCGGGGAGAGCTTGACTTCCTTACCTGGCACCTAGAATCTCAAGGACTGAAGCAGCTGAATAGCATTTAAAAAAATGTTGCCACTTTTCCCTGGTACCATGCCCCCCCTGCACTTCAGAGGAGTAAAACTAGTGCCACGGTGGCCCAACCCAGCTTGTGAGCATGTGGCTCACCAGCACGGTACTTGCAGCTCTCCCAAAATTGGCTGAAGCCCTACCTGCTTCTCTCTGCGGCGGCTTTAGGGAACAGTGCAGCTGGGCACCTTCCGGCACTCTGGCTTTCCCTGCAAGGAGTGCACCCTGAGCCCGCCCTCCTCTCTTGCCGACTGCCAGCTCTGGCACCACGCTGCTGGGGTGGGGGCTGCAGCTGTGCTGCTTATCCCGGGATATGCTCCCTGTGGGGAAACCAAAGTGTGGGGGAGGTGGGGATGGTCACCTCCACTCAGCGCCCCCACCTCCCCACTTCTCCGGCTCTTGTCTTGAACTTTGGCGGA
This sequence comes from Crocodylus porosus, assembly GCF_001723895.1. Lineage (NCBI taxonomy): Eukaryota > Metazoa > Chordata > Crocodylia > Crocodylidae > Crocodylus > Crocodylus porosus. Next base: position 10,230,191 of record NW_017728886.1, on the reverse strand, counting down.
GGATCAGATGTGCCTCCCAGAGTGAGTAACTAGCCACCCATAAACTAGTGTATTGTGTTTTATTCAGTGCCTGTTGTCATTGAGCTTTTTTTAATGATATAACTTAAGGATGTAAAATACTTGCATCTCTTGCTTTCATTTCACTTATGTTGTCTTCTCCTCCTCCCCTTCTTCATCATCCATTCTTTACTCTGCTATTTCTTCTGGTGTCTTTTTAGTGACTATTTCTTCATTCTATTTCCCCTTATCTGTCTGTCTTTAGATCTTATTTGCTGCCTTCTGTTTTTGTTTCTCTTTTTTTCTGTTCCCCAAAATCTCTGAATACTTTACATCTCTTTTCTTATCTAGCCCATCAATCCTTGGCTGTTTTAAGGATGGACCAAAGTGTGACTTTTTCAAATCTAATATGACAGCATCTTTAGTAGAGGTCCCTACACTATTTGACTTCAGCAGCTCTTGGGACCAATACGGTTAGCGTGAAGTATGGCTAAAATTAGTTCCATTTCAGGCAAAGCGCACATGATTATCAAATTGTTTACTGGACAGATTCACTTAATGTGTGTTTGTTGTTGTTGTTGTTGTTTTGTTTTTTTAAAATCAAAATAACGTATTTCATTTGTACCTTTTTGATGTCAGTGCTTCTGGTAATCAGTTGTCCTCATGTAGTTTGACATTAAAGGGCAATAAACAGGCTGTAGACTGGGAGCAGCATCCTTTAATTTATCATTTAAGATATCCAAAAAGCCAACGGACTCTTGGGAGGTAAAGTTTGACAGCATCTTGTGGGTCCTCGATTCCTTAAAATATAGAGGAGCAAATGGAAAGGAATACAACAAAACCTTTGGAAATGAAAAAAGTGTGCCCAGGCCTTCAGAAAATGTCTTTATTTTAGTCACTTTCAATATCTAACTCCTTTCTGAATAAAGGAAAAGCAGAAATTTGAGCTCTGAGAGAACGTGATAAGATAGCAGGGCTAAATTCTCAAGTATGCAAGGAGAATGCTGGACCAGCTGTCAGTAAAGTCATTAATTGGGAAAAAGGTGGCAGAGAGACTGGATATTGGGCATATATTTACTCTTTTATGCATAGCTTATGAACACGTTATAGAAAATATACTGCAGAAACTAGGAACAGTTTTAGACGTGTCTTATTTAACTTTTTATTTTGAAGTTTGTTCTCCTGGAATATCTTTGCAGAATGGAAATGTATTGTCGGGAATTGACAAAGAGATTTGAGGATGTTTGGATAGTTTCAGGACCTTTGACCTTGCCTCAAACAGATGATGATGGAAAGAAGAGAGTTACCTATCAGGTAAGTACCTGTGTTTTTATGCACTAAATTCAGTAGTTCTGTAAACAGTACCTTCAAATGGAACATAAGCAAGCTGTATATTCCTAGTTTGCCAGTACAAAAGAGTTAAAGTTTATTTGATCCAAGTGCTGGAATAGAGGGTACTATATTAGCCCTGGCTACACTCTGTGGTGTTCTGTTATTAAATCATTCATTCTGTTCATGTAATGTGAGCATTTCAATGCCTCTTTATAAGCCTGTAATAAAACAGTACTTAGCACTTGTATAACAGCTAAGTAGAGAGTTAGCAGAGTTTGGTGTACATGTATCTCTTCAATCAGTCATGTATGTGTTCTTTAATAGTTACATATTTCAGAACCAGGATGCAAACATGGTGTGGCATTTTCAAAGCCATATAGGGGATTTAGGTGACTAGTTTCTATTCATTTTAATGTCAGCTGGTTTTCTAAAATCCCTTTTGCAACATACTGAAGCCAATTGAAAGACTCCAGTTGACTTTGGCAGGCTTTGAATGAAGCCAGTGTAATCCTTTCTTAACACAGCATCTTTTGTCCTTCTGCGTCTTATTTTTTCCCCAAAAATCTTGATGCTAAGGATCTTCCCTGAAATTTGAGAATTGGTTGTGTATGGTCTCCACGTTACAAACAGAGAAAGACCTTCAGGTTGAGTGTTAGGCTTCACTTTGCTTTACCACCTGCTCGCACGCTCAGGGTACACTACATTGTGTAAGTATTTGCAGGATTTGATCCCTGATTGTTACTTCTGCAGAGTGGTGGCTGTCTTTTACTGAATGTGATGGACAGGGATCCTGTTTTTCTCTGACTTCAAAAAATCCCCACTTTTCAGCTTAAAAAAAGTAACCCCAAATCCACATTTTTCCATGATTAAAATGAAACACCACTATATATCTATCTATATATTAGTGGCCTTTCATTTAAGTCATGGAAAAATGTGGATTTGGGGTTACTTTTTTTAACCAAAAATTGGGGGGTGTTTTTAAATCGGAGAAAACCAGGATTCCTGGTGATGGGGCTTTATTCCTGCATGGGACTTCTGGGTATTGACACAATACAAACAATAAATAAAACTTATATAGCTTTCATCATCATAGAATAATAGAGAAATAAGGTTGGAAGAGACCTCCAGAGATCATCTAGTTCACGCCCCTGCCTGAGGTAGGATCATCCATATCCAAACCATCCTATTAAAATCCATCCTCTAAACTCTTCCTAAAACTACTGTCAATTCTAACAGAAGACGCAACACCCTAACCTGCCACAAGTAAAGCAGGGGAACCACAACACTAGTGTCCTGCTTCTATAAAAGGCTGCTAATATATACTGAAGAGTTCCCTGGTAGAGGGCCACGTGCTGCACTAAAGAGGCATTCCCCCCTTGTCTTCCTCACCCCAGATATGGCGATCAGTCTGGCCTTGAGTGGAGGGGAAGACCATCTTATCAGGAACCTCTGGCTTTGCTTCCAGTGGGAGCATTGGTACACTCCAGTTAAAATCCCCAGCTTTGCCGGCATCCAACATCCGTTGCTTTTGAGAGGGGCTTAAAAACACCCTGACACATGTAACAGAAAGGTGAGGAGGGGGCAACCAGCAAAGCCCAGATTCATGCGAAATACCCAGAGTAGAACACTATGCCTAGATCCCCAACCAGTGGCTGTTCAACCTCTTCTTGAACACCTCCAGTGACGGAGAGTCCACAACTTCTCTAGGCAGTCTATTCCTCTGCCTCGCTGTTCTTAACAATGAGGAAGTTTTTCCTGATATCCAGTCTAAGCCTACTTTGCAGCTTCAAGCCATTGGTCCATGTCCTGCTCTCTGGTGTGTTCCCCTCTGCTTTATGGCAGCCCTTTGGGTATTTAAAGACTGTCGTCATTTCTTTTCTTAAGTACCTTTTCTGCAAGCTGAATGTGCCTAGCTCCTTCAGCCTCTCCTCATATGATTTGCTTTATAAGCCCGTTATTATCTTTGTTACCTGCCTCTCTAACTTCACATCACTTTAAAAATGTGGAGCCCAAAACTGCGCACAGTACTGTAGATCAGATGCTCAACCTCTAGCCTGCAGGCCAGATGTGGCCCGTGGAGCCGTGGCACCCAGCCTAAGGGGCTCCAGATTTGCTGCACGGAGTGGTAGCAGTTAATACGGTCACCTTCCTCTTGCTGCAAAATTGCCATACCCCAAGCAGTGGATTAAGGCTGGGCTCCACCCTTTTCCCCCTACTGCACACCCGTATTGGAGCCAGCCAGCCCCCTCCCCCAGCTGGATTGGGGCTGGGCCATGAGCTCTTTCCTCCACACAGCTGGTCCGACCAGGTAGGTAACTGGTTTCCTCATTTCATAAATTGAGAGACTCGGTGTGCTGAAGTGCCCATGGTCAAGTCCTAGGTTTCCACATAGCTCACTAGTGCTAATTTCATTTTAATTGCCAAAATCATTCAGTTTTGGGTGTTGTGACAGGTTCGGGTCCAAGCCATGATACCCCCAGGTGGCCACACAGTTCCTGGCCCAGCTCCCACTCTGGGGGTCCTAACCTCCTTTACTCGCCCACCAGGCCTTTGATCTTATTATTTGGAAAGGAGGGAGGCTGCCTGGGGGACCTAGAGTGAGCTCACTGCTGTTCCCATGTCAGGCTTCAGCCTTCTCAGCTTCTGCCTGTTTTGTTCTCGCTGGGCCTCCAACTCTAGTCCACTGACCAAACTGAGCTTCAGGTTTCCCAGATTTTTGTCCAGCTTTCCAAGACCTTTATTATGCCCTCTGGGCTGCTGAGCCTCCCTGGGTGCTCTCTGCGTCTGTATCTGGGCCCCAGGACCTGTCTTTGACCTGCTGTGGGCTTTGGGCCTTCTGCCCTCTAAGTCTCAGTCTTGCCCTTCTTGGGTTCTGGGATCCCTGGCCCCAGTCCCCGGGGCTATCTGTTTCAAGGCCCATCTTACCCCTCTCAGGCACTGTGGGATCCCCGCTTGTGGGCTGTATGAGATCCCCCATCTGGGTGTGCTCGTGCAGGGCCTCTGGTATGCTTGTGCAGGGCCTGCACCCTGCTAGGTGCTCTGGGACCTCCCAGCCATCCCTAGCAGTCCCTCCCAAACCACCAGGTCTTCCTTCAAGCATCTAGTCCCCACAAGGCACCGGACCCTCCTGGTCCCCCCAGATACCAAACCAAACTGAAACCAAATGCATGCCCTTTTAGCTATAACAAAACTACTGCCCAAACTTGGGTCTTAATCAGCTGCTAGCCTTCAGTTTCCTGAGCCGGTGCAGTGTAGCACACTCAGTTTGCTTCTCAGTTGCAGGCACCCCCCAGAGAGCTTTTCCCTGCTCAGCCTCCATGGCCAACTGCCTAGCCTGGCTCTGGCCATGCCTTATCTCTCCCAGGTCCCTGCCCCCTCGCAGTCGGATGACTCTCCTGGGTTGCTTGTGGGTGCCTGCTAATTAATGTCATTAGCTTGTCTATAGCAGCCCAGTCCCAGCTGCGCCCTTCCTGTCCTACAAGTCTCTCCCTGGGCTTTTCTCTCAGTGATGGAGCACCGCAGGCTCTCTGTCACAGGTGTGTCATCCTTGAAAAAAATTACCTTGAAGTATTAAAAAATTTAAAAATCAACAGGGATCCAGGTCGTATTGGAGAGACTTTTTCAGTGAGCAGAAGAGTTGTTCGAGTCTAGCAGTTGTTTCCACTATCCAGCAGTGCTGGCCCATGGGTTAGATCCAGCCTGCATAGCCATGTCATCTGGCCCATGAGGTTCCCCACAGGTCTAGAAAATTGGTGGCAAGGGAGTGATGGCAATTAACATTGCCCCTGCTCCCTTGCTGTCATATTTCCAAGCCCTGTGCGCTAGGATCCAGCCCACGGACTGACCTGGCATTGCTCATCTGACCTGCGGAAACAAAAGATTGGGCACCACTGCACTATGCCATTATTTTCCAGTTTGTGTCTTTGGCAGGATAGAGCCCTTTTCCTTCCAGTTCATGGAGGAGGAAGACTGTAAGAAATAACACCCTCTAACTCTCGATCATCAGTTTTAACATGTTAGTTTCAGTATTCTGTGGATAAAAATAAGTCCATACTTTGTACTTTATTCCAAGTAACTTGAACCTGACATACTGTGATTGAATAATAGGGTGGCACAGTGTGTCCGTGCCCTGTTAATTACTGTATCATTTTGTTCTAGTTTGTTGCCAACATAGCGGCATCCTTGAGTTTGATGACAGCTCTGATCTTTCATGAATGTCATATCAGTTTTAGTCCTAATATAAACTATGAAGTGAAGTTCAAGATTGCAAAGGTCTGGGATAGGAAGTAACAAAATAATGGTTTCCATATTTGCATCTTACCATTGGGTCATATTTATGAACTCTTTCTTATTAATTGTCTCTTCCAGAATAAGATATAGGGAATATTTTGTTTGCAGCTAAACATACAAATATGAATTTAGGAACTACTACTGCCAGCTACTGGTGGAAAATGTCAAACTGAAAATGTATCTTTTTTGCACATCAGCTAGTTATTTAGGTCACATTTTTTAAAGAGTAAATATACACTGCAAATTAACTGAAATTTTCCCTGGTCTGTCATTTTGAAAATTACATCTTTGTGGAAGATTCTTCTGTTCTCACTAGGAATTTGTCTCTTGTGGAGAGCGTCTTGGGGATGCAAGTGTTTTTTGGCTTGTTTGTTTTTTTGATAGACCAATAAGTACTGATTTGTATGTCTAAGGCAGGGGTCATAATTTGCCAGAACATCTCTCGGGGGAGGGCAGGGTCGTTAAAGATTAATATCTGGGATGTAATCCTGTCCTTGTGTGCCAGGATTTCAGCCATAAAATTTAGAATCCTAGGAATCTGCTACTGAGTAAAACTCAAGAGTACCTTTTCAGCAATCTTTTGGTGCTGACATAAACTGGATTCAGACTTCTGATCTAGAAACGAGAGATTGCATAGTCTACAGCCAGCTCCTAATCTCATTGCTCAGCCTGAGGAAGATGTCGAGGAAAGTGTCACTCTGAAGTTGCTGTTTAAGAGATGTACAATAGCATAACTGCTGTAACAACATTTAAAATGCATACTTAGGACATGCCAATGGGAATACCATAGCCAAGCTGCTCTTCCAGTTTTAGAGAAGAATAAAGATGCCAAGTGTGAAACAAAAAAAAAACCCTACTAAAGTACTAAAATGAATGTCTGAATTAGCCTGTTACATAGGCTTCTCTCCAGTCTTTGTTTCCTTATTTTTGCCTATTCAAGTGGTGAAATACAGATCCGTGGGTGTGCAGGTGGGTGTTTTTCTCATTGCAAATGTCCCAAAACGTTATTTTTAGATCACTGTAGAGTTAAAACAGAGCATTGGTCATGGCATTGTTCCCAGTTCCTGCTTGGACTCTGGTACCATTTGCTGCTTAGTTCCAGAAAGGGAATTAACCTTAAACTCCTTGTATGCCAATGGTGCTCTGTCTATTGGCTGAAGCTGCCGTATCCCAAGAGACATTCTGTCAGTTCATCTGTCTCCAGTGGAGGTTTTTATTGCAAAGGATAGATTGATGACCATGCTTGGTATTTGAGAGATACATTTGCAGAATATATACACGTAATATAAAAATGTAAAATAGAATGCCAACAGGAAGGATCTGTTCTGTGTCATTGGAGAGGCAGATGCAGGTTATTCATCTTCGTCCAGAGCAAATCAAAATGACGTTGTCATGTTTTATACATTACCGTTTTTCCAATGAATGTCGGTTTAGTGGTTTTTCCCTTGTCAGCAGATTTTTGGTTTTAAAAATGAATTTTTCAGTACTTTTGTTGTATTGAGCTCAGCTCTCCACCCTTTACTTCCACTGAAATCCTACTGAATAGTAATTGGATCTTACTCAGCATCAGTTGTCAGAAGAATATACCATTTAGATTGGGTTTATATTTTGGACCAGACATCTTGCTTGAAGCTTTTTTTTAAATTGATATTTCTAATTATTACTGGAAAGGTTTGTTTCCTGTTTCATTTCTTTAAAGGTGTTGAATTAATGGAATTAATAGATGTTTTCTAACACGAGACAAATTCTATGAGATGGTGTATCTAGTTGTCATACACATTTTCAAGGAAAAAGGCTACAATAAAGAAGGAAACAGAGTTTGCTACTTTTACTATTTGTGTAACACCCAAGTGTGCCCAGTGTGCACAAACAGGGAACAGACTGTTTCTAGCCCACAGGGCTGTCCAGCTGGTGGTCCCTGGACCCCAGTGGCCACCTGCCCCCCTACCATATGGTAGGGAGGAGGGGGAAATCCACACACTGCTTCCACAGACCACAATATTGGGGGATAGGGGGAACAACTTGCCGGTGGAGGGTGGGGGGCTGTCCCCACAGCCTGCTGCCCACGTGGTATGAGGCTCAAGTCCCACATGCTGGCACTGTGTGCAGCCCCCAGCTACACTGAAGTTAGACAGCCCTGATCTAAGGGACCAATCCTCAGCTGATGTAAATTGGCATTATGATTTATGGGCAATAGCTGAAGCAGAAAGGAAGGCAGAGGTTACATGACTGGTCATGTGGTTGCTTTCCTTTAGCAGTATCCATATCTGGAAGACTTTTCAATTTTATAATATACTATTAAAATACAGGCTCCTGTGGGTTACAGGAGGAGTGGGAACAACCATCACACTTGGGTTGCGTAGCACTGAATGAGGTTGGGATCCTGTGGAAAAGCAGGCTCTGATTGCAGAAAGAATTTAAGATAATGCATAGGGTGCTAAATTTAAATTTTAGCTGAACAACATTAAATTGGTATTTTCAGTTTTGGTTGTTTTGAACGTGCCACCCTAAAAACATCATTTTCGTGTGATTCGTCATGTGGAATACTGCGTACGTTGCCTGTCATTCCCCTCCTCCGGAAACAATAAATGCGGAACATACTTGAGACTAAAAAGCACCTGCCTTCAAACGTCTTGCGCTCTGGGCTGGTGTCTGGGAGCCCTCTGAAACGCTGGAGGTACAGCCGTAGCAACAGAATTGACATTCTATAACGAAGTCGGTAGCAACAAGAATGCAAATGGGTAATACGATCAGCTGGAGGACAATACATGCTGTTCAGAAACATCAAGATCAAGGAATCATAATAAAGCTGTACAGAATTGAGCCTTGGAGCCATATTGATAGGAATTATGTCATCTGAAGACATGTAAAAGACTCATCGTTATTGTCCCTGAAGTTCTAGCCAAGCAAACTAAGTGCCTTTGCTGAGGCAGTGGACTAGAGGAGGCCACAGGCTTTATCTAGAGGAAGAAGGATGATATGTGTAAAGATTCAGGGTAAGGCTTTGCATATGACCAGGGAATTTAACTATACTTGGTTTTTTTTCATTGCTGGACAGGGATGGAAGTATATCCCTGAGTAGTTAGAAGAGTTAAATATGCTTGGGTGATTAAAGGCTTCCCTCCTAGCTGCTAGTTATTATGCAGAGAGAGCTCTGAAATGTGCATTGGGAGGAGGAGAGGGTATTATAGTGCAGAGGGAATTTCTGGAGTTACTGTTTTAATGTCCTTGGTAACATTGCCTCCGAAGCAGGGAAAGTGTGCAGGGCTGTTTAATGTGTGCTGGCAGCGGTGCCCTGACGAAATGTGACCTTTACAGACCGTGTCCTGCAGAAGTCCTTGGTAATTACAATCTTGGAGCAGGAGCTCACTAACAAGCCCGGTGCCCTTCATCCATGTTCCTTACAGTGGTTTTGCATTTTGCAATCACTAGATGGCATAGTGCTACTCTCCAGACATTGCAGTTTCTTTGTAAATCTATTCCTGCAATTTTAAAGAATAGTTTCCTTTTCTTTCATTCACTGGGCACTTTTTTCAGTTTTAACTGAATTAGATGCAAAATTAGAATGCCGTATAATTTGTGAGCATTTAAAACTGCAAGTAAATATCCTTTAAACAGCGTGTGAGGGATTTTGTTTTGGTTTCAATAACCTCTTGGCTACTTAGTATACCTTTTTCATTTTCCTTAACCTCCTTAGGCAAGAACAGATTTCTTTCTTTCTTTCTCCCATGATTATGAGTTTTAGGGATGATTTTGCCACAAACTTAATTCACTTTAATGTAGTGACTAAGTGATACGGTGTATGAAGAAGGCCCACGCTAGTTAGCAGAATGGTAGACAACTTAAAAAGCCTAAGATAAATAGAGTTAGCCATCTGCTGCAGCACCATGGTTGAGAATCACTGATCTAGATCTACCAAATCCCAAGCCAGTGACTTAACTTCCAGACCAGCCTTTGTATCTGAGCAGGCATGCCCCGTCTTTTTGTGATTTCCTCTAAGAAGCATCACTGCTGATCCCCATACCCTTTTCAGGTCTTCTGTGAGCTCTTTATACGTTTGCACACTTGTAAACCTGCACATTTTTTTTCTCTGTTAATATGAACAAATGTCAAAAGTTGCAAGCATTTTAAAAACCAGAATAGTCATGGCAACTGTCTTGCCATTATTAGGTGGGTCATAAGACAGATTTACCCAAATAAGCATGATAGAAACAGCAGCCCATTGCACTGAAAGCAAGTCTAATAATGCAGCTGTGTGGGATAACACAAGCTCAGTTGTACTACTTTATCAGCAAAAGATTAGTTGTAGCACTTGAACAGAATCAGGGACAAGAGCAAAAATGAATAGAACATGGAGCTCCATATTGTCACCAAACACTTTTTAATGTTGCTAGCGAATTTGAAGGGCGCAGAGGAGTGGTGAGGTCTGAAACTTGATTGTCATCCCCAGTAGTGAGGGAGATGGATTACTTTTAAGGCTAAACAGATGAGCATGTTTAGGTTGATGGACATGCAATCATTTCTGGTCATGAGAGGCTAGATAAAAGAAAATGCATCTCAGGAGCTTCTCGAGTAACATTTTATAGGAACAGAGATCTACAGACCTTCAAAGATGACACAAAAACTCCTGTGCTGTTCAGTTCTTTAACCTGAATGCGATGTGGGACAGAGAGAATCTGAGAGCATGGCAGTGTTTCCTGATTTGTATTAGTGCTGAGTTTTAGTGAGTCAGAGAGACCCTAAAAGAGCTGCTGCTGTGTTCTAGCCAGGACAGATTACTGTTCAAAGTGGTGATTGTTAAAAGATCTTCCTCTGCCTGTTGACAGATTAGCACAAATTAAAGACAATATGTACGCATGGATAATTGTAAATGGTTTTACATTTGGTTACAAAAGAAGCATATGCTCTCTGCTTTTGTTAGCAACACAATGAGAGAAACGTGTCAAGTCGAACTCCTGGGATCAGCGCTGCAATGTGGTTTGCTCAGTTCCACAAGAAAATCTAGATGGCAATAGGAAAGGCCAAGCACACCTTGCTCCTGTTTCAAAATGTGCTCCCTCTGCAGAGCCATGGTACCCCAGTTGTTTAGCTCTGCACCAGTGTTGAGCAGCTGTATGGAATTGGGCATGATATTCTTTGCAACTTCTTTCATATTGAGGCAGATGAGAAGTGTATTACTTTGCCTGTTCCTGTCTAGACCAAGCTGGTGATGGAGAGGGGTGTACAGGCTATCTCAAGAACTGTACTTTGGCCCCAAATCCAAGCCCACCCTTAGGAAGATAAGTGACTTTTTGGCCATTCATATAGATTTTAGATTCTGCTTTCCCTGGTAAGGCACAACTCCATATAAATCCTGGAAAGGCAGTGACAGAAGAGGAGGAGGACTCTTCTAACTTTTTGCCTAGACGCCTAGTCATTAGGGCTCCTGTCCAGAGAGCTAGAGACCCAGATTCTAGGCCTCCATCTCAGCCGGAAGGGGTTTGAACCTGTATCTTCCACTTGCCAGCAAAATAAGGAGGAGAGCAAGCCAAGGGGAGGCTCAGCTGGTAACGACTGTGGAAGGGGGGAGGTCCTGGACCTTATTGCCTGGTGGTGCTTTTGCATTTGAATAGTCATTGGCTAAAATGGCTGTCAGGCCCTTGGCAGATGTTACATTTATCTTACAATTAATGTATTAATAACAATAAATTGTGACATGTCACATGTTCAAGCACTGTATCCCTGATAATGAGCCACAGAAATAGTGATACAACCACAAAGATATTACCTTAGTTTGAACATGTGCATGGTATGGCATGCATAGGGTCATAATGTTTGGCCAGGTCTTCCAGCATCCCATGGAGAGCTGCCCTCTTGTTCCCCCTTCTTTCCACCCCTCCCGCATTCATGATTCATGCTGAACTCTGCTGCCCTAGATGCCTCAGCAGGACATGACTTACCCTGTAGGCCTGTGTGAACAGGGAAGTATTGGATTTGGATTCGAATCCTATAACACCCCTCTGCCCTTCCTTTTCCCAACCAGCCAGGCTTCAAGCTTTCATCATTAAGGACCTAGTAGCACCTCTTCCCTATCACAGCCAATACTTAGCAGGATGTTTTATTTGCACGCAGTAGGAATCTCATAGAAGGGGAGGGAATTTGTTCGTAGGGAGAGGGACAGGGAATGACAGAGAAAAAGCACGGAAACAAAAGCATCTCATAAGGAAGGGGTGGACAGCGTCTGGCTGGATCCATTCCGTGGACTCCATTTTTCAGCTGCTGTCGTCAGATCCAGTCCTGTTGTCCGGACCCCCTGTACCCACCACCGGGGTCGAGACCTGCACGGGCAGGGTGCACGGCTGGGAATGAGATGGGCAGGTGGGGCTGGGGAGACCCCAGGATCTCGGGGTGGCGACAGCACAGGGCTGGGGACGGTGCAGAGCCCTGCTTTCCGCTGACCAGCGCGGGCTCTGTGGTCAGGGGTCTGCAGGGAGCAGATTGTGGCTCTGCCCCAGGCCCGCACTGTCACCGCCCCAAGATCCCAGCCCCAGAGCAGCTCTCTGCCCAGCTGCATGCCCTGCCTGCGGCGGCTTCTGGTCAGTCTGGGGCTGCTGGGAAATGGAGTTCAGCTGCCAGCCAGATCTACCATTTTGCCCACCCTTGTCATAAGGTGTCCGAGGAGTGCTCTAACATGGCTGCTTCTGGGCCCCTGTCTGAAACCGTTTGCATGGGTCTTCCTTGCTCTGCTGAAGGGAGGGGTGTTGACAGCTCTCCAGCTCCCCTTGCTGCCAAGTGCTGGCAGAGCACACTTCCAGGGTGCTTTTTTCCCCTGTCTGAATGGTTTGCCCTTTGAATGTGAAGCAGGTCCCATTGCATGACAGTTTCTATCAAGCACTACTAGAAATGCTTGATGGGAAGAATATCTGCCCGAGACCTTAGAGAGAGACAGGCATTCCCCTTCTCTCCTTCTCCTAACCAAAGTATTTACAGACTGCTGGAGGGGCTGGGCTACAATTTTGAATGTGTTTTAGGTAGTGCAGCAGGGCTTTTAGATGGCTCTGACCACCTGCTGAGCATCATAGCTCAGCCCCTGGCACAGATCTTCAAGAACTCCTGGCGCTCTGGTGAAGTGCCCGAAGATTGGAAGAAGGCCAATATGGTGCCTGTCTGCAAGAAAGGGAGGAAAGTAGATCTGGCAAACTACAGGCCCATCAGCCCGACCTCTATCCTGGGGAAGGTCTTGGAAAAGATTATCAAAGGAGCCATCCTTAACAGACTAGCTGACAGCAATGTCCTGAGGGATACCCAGCATAGGTTTGTTGCAGGTAGGTCTTGTTTTACCAATCTCATTTCCTTTTATGACCAGGTGACCCATCATCTGGACGAGGAGGAAGAGATTAATGTCGTATATTTTGACTTTAAAAAAGCCTTCGATCCGGTATCCCATGATCACCTCTTGGCAAAACTGGCTAACTGCAGCCTTGGCCTCACCACGATCCACTGGCTGGGGAATTGACTCCGTGGCAGGACCCAGAGGGTGGTGGTTGATGGAAGTCAATCGTCTTGGTGCGCTGTGACCAGTGGGGTCCCTCAAGGCTCTCTCCTTGGGCCTATACTTTTTAATATCTTCATCAGTAATGTAGACATTGGTGTCAGAAGCGGACTGGCCAAGTTTGCTGATGGCACCAAACTCTGGGGCAAAGCATCCACACCTGAGGACAGGAGGGTGATCCAGGCAGATCTTGACAGGCTCAGGAAATGGGCGGATGAGAACCTGATGGTGTTTAACACCGAAAAATGCAAGGTTCTCCACCTTGGGAGGAAAAACCTGCAGCATCCTTATAGGCT
>NW_017728886.1:10189139-10216645 GCF_001723895.1 Crocodylus porosus | reverse complement strand
CCCGGGACGTCGTTCTCCCCTTGTACTCGGCCTTGGTGAGGCCGCAGCTGGAGTACTGTGTCCAGTTTTGGGCTCCACAGTTCAAAAGGATGTGGAGAAGCTTGAGAGAGTCCAGAGGAGAGCCATGCGCATGATCAGAGGTCAGGAAAACAGACCTTATGAAGAGAGGTTGAGTGCCATGGGACTCTTCAGCCTGGAAAAGCGCAGGTTCAGGAGTGATCTGATGGCCACCTATAAGTTTATCAGGGGTGACCACCAGGATCTGGGAGAACATCTGTTCACCAGAGCGCCCCAAGGGATGACAGGATCAAACGGTCACAAACTCCCCCAAGACCGATTCAGGCTGGACATAAGAAAGAACTTCTTTACTGTCCGAGTCCCCAAGGTCTGGAATAGACTGCTGCTGGAGGCGGTTCAAGCACCCACTTTGAATGCCTTCAAGACGCATTTGGATGCTTATCTTGCTGGGATCCTAAAATCCCTGCTGACTTCTTGCTCCCGGGGCAGGGGGCTGGACTCTGATCCTTTGGGGTCCCTTCCAACCCGAATGTCTACGAAATCTATGAAAACCTTCATGGGGTGCAAGGCATTTTAATCTGCTCAGTAGCGTTAGAACTTAAGTTACTTGTTGGAGGTGAAATTCACCCCAGTGTAGAGGACTAGCATAAAAAACCTTAGGCCTTCAAAACAGGAGTAAAGTGGTATAGGCCTCATGCTGGTCATCTCTGGTACAGAAATAAATTTAATCTGGAATGAACATGTGAAGCCCTTAATGCTGCTAATTTTGCATTGTGTCTTAATGCATCAGAAGTAGCATTGATTGGGGGGGTTATTTTACTATATTTTTACTTTCTTTGACCCTGAGAGAGATAAACCAGGCTTAACACACACTGAACGTGCCATATGCCAAGTGCTCTGAAGTTTAAAAGCTCTGACTTGTCTAATATCAAGATATCCATCCTCATGAAAAGAGAATGGGAGGCTTCAGCATAAGGTGCTTATGTTGTGCATTGCTTATTTGGTACTGTCTTCTTGACTCCCAAGTGTCCTGCCAGTGCTTTCTTTAGGAAAGGGCTGGGGTATAAGCAGCATTGGGTTGGTTTGTTTGCTGGTAAGAAGCATAGATTGCAATGTGTTTTCATTTCGAGACAGCCTGGCACCATTAGGAAATCAGTATGGACACGGAGAGGTAAGCTTTTTATGATGCTGTTGATAGTGAGAACGAAAGAAAAATAAAACAAAGCATCTCTCACAGACAGCAGCAGGGAAGTTGTTATAGCAGTAATGCGCCAAAATGGAAAGTCTTTCATTTAAGGGCAGCTTGTTTTCATTCTGACTAATTGGGCTTTAAAATTATTAATAAATGGCAGCAGGTGTATACCAAGGGACCCCACCCCATTCAGAAATCGCTCCTCACTACCTGCCCCCTCTTGTCCTGACACTGCCTCTGCTCCCTGCCTCTGCCAGCTCCCCCTCCCCTCCTGCTGCTTACTCTGTCGCAGGTCTGGCCCAGGGCAGGCCACTTAACTTCACCACTGCCTCCCACCGCTACCTCTTGCCTTCCTACCACTGTTTTCCCTATTGCACCAATGGGGGAGATGGATTAAGACAATCCTCCAATAATTAGATTCTGCACATGGAAACTTCTAACAAATTTATACATTTTCCATGGGCACAATCTAGTTATTGCAGGGGTCATCTTGAATTCTGCCATCTCAGATTCCACTAAATGTGGTTAATACTGTATCGGACAACACTGAAGTTTGAATACTTCAGTAACCATTGGCAAGGCTTGGTTTTAATGCACCATCATCTTATGCAGCAGTATTAAGTATTATCTAAATATATGAAATGATGATTATATGGTAATTGAATTATACTGTATGTATGAAGAGCCAAACCTTTGGAGTGTTATACTGGACTTGTAGCTATCACATTAGTTTTTAAAATGCATCTACTTAATTGGATCAGTTGGAGCAGTGAAGTAGATGAATTTTAAAACATGATTTTGAAAAAAGCAGCTGTTTAACAAAGCCATTGAGCAATGAAACTATATTTCCAATGTCTTTAGCATATGTATTTCACAGCTATATTCTGTGCATTAAATCAGACATCTGCATAGTTCATGTCAGAAAATCTGTCTCTCTCCATTCCCATTTTTAAGCTTTAGGTTAGAGGTGTATTTAAAAAAAAAAAAAGAAAAAAAGAAGAAGAATATCTTTTAAAAAGATACCTATAAAAAAGTATTAAAGACAACTGGTCTTCTAGCTGCAGGCCTAACTGTCTTTTGCTGACTGACATGTACTATCCATATGGCAGATAAAGATGGTAAATCTCATAGAATTGGGCAGTCCTGGTAAAATATGCATATTAACATCATTTACTTGAATAATTATATTCATGGACATGGAATCATTGAGTTCATCTTCAAATGAAATATCCTGCCAGGCAGGCACTTGCCATGCTAAGAGCAGCAATTTGGGGATATATGTGTATGAGCACGTTACATGATTCGCATGAATTTAAAGTCCCAACCATCCGCTCCAAGCACTTAAATTTAATTCCAAGAGCATGATCTGAATGACACAGCAGGGACCTCATCATACACTTGTTCAGAAGTCGTTGTAATGAATTGCTACACTGAACAAGGACGCTTTATAATAATTGAAATTCCTCACTGTGTAGTTATAGTCTCCCTTTCAGAACACTTCACTATGAAAAATATACATCCTTTATATGTAAGGCCCCTCATAAAAGAGCTGATTGAGTTAACAGCTTCTAAATACAGTGTGTGCCTTCATCATAAACACATTGCAGTGGACTGACAGCATACCAGAATCGATAAAGATGGGGGATTACATTTGGAAAACTGATTTGGATGCTCATTAGCAGGGAAGTAAGATGTAGCTTATAGTAGTCACTGCTGTTGAAAACAGCCATCCATCCAAGTATTCAAGGGTGTGCCATCTGACAGCCTGCACTACTGGCCTGTATCAATTTAGTCTGCATGGCGGGAGCGTTGGTCTGCTGGTTGAGGCTGTAGCGTTGGACTTGGGGAGATTCAGGATCTGTTCACAGCTTTCCGTGTGATTGGGGCAAGTTAACTAGACTTCAGATATCCTCAAAAGATATGTATGTTGATGCTTAACTGCCATTGATTAATTTCTCTTTGCCTCAGTTCCCCATCTTTAAAGGGCAGTTACAACACTTCCATACCCACAGGAACCTTGTGAGGATTGATACGTTGAATATTGTAAGGTGCTGAGGCCCTGCATCATATGGTCCCGAGGGCAGCTCTGGGAAGCAGAAATGTAAAGCTTGTTATGATCCTTTCTCCTTTTGCTTTGCTGCCGGGTGTTCAGTTGATTGAACTGGATTGCTGCCCTGGTGTACCTGCCAGTGCTGCAGGATAGATCTGTGGTGTTTCCCACATCGCTTTTGAAAGTAGACGCTCTTCCTGGCCAGTAATTAAAGGAAATAATCTGCAAACAGGAGAACAGAGATCCTCTGCTGCTTTAGATATTTGCTGTCCTTGCAGGCACACAACAAGTCAGACACCTTCTTGCAGTTATCTTTTTAATGGAAAAACCCGTGGCACAGTTTGAGGGCCTCATACAGTGTCATCCAGGCATCTTTCTCCAGTGTGGTCTGTGCTGTGTTACTACCTCTCTGGTCATTACCGGGGATGAAGAGCTGTCTTAGGGTATTGGTTACTATCTTCAGTTTGTGCTTGGTTGTGTAGCAGGAAGTTCTGCAGTTGATACAAGGGTAGCCTGGTCTAGCTCAGTACGGCTTTTATGATCTCACTGCTGACATTTATTATATACACTAGAGCTGTGTGAAACAGCACTGCTTCATTTCGACTTGTCCTTTGATGGAGCAGCGTTTTGTTTTGAATTTCATTTTGATTTGAAACCGCTGTTCCGTTTCGTTTTGTCGAAACAGTGATGGTGTTTCAACACTTTGTCGACATTTCACCCACAGGCTATAATGGGGAAGCTTGAAACAGCTTCTCTCATCTGGCAGGCAGATCAGGAGCCCACAACCCCAGGAGGGCTGCGAGGGCTGTGCTAGTACCCCTGGGGTTGTGGGCCCCTGATCTGCCTGCCAGATGAGGGAGGGAAGTCCAGTGCCACCTGGGACCCCCAGGCAGCGGGACCTGGCTTCTCTCATCTGCCAGGCAGATCGGGGGCTGTGCGCTCGGGCTCAGTTTCCTTTCCCAGCCTGATTGAGCTGAGGAAGGAAACCGAGCCCCATCACTCAGCTGGGCTGAGTTCCCTTCCCCAGCCCAATTGCAGCGCTAGGGAGGGGAACTCAGCTGGGCTGCTCTGAAACTCAAAACTTTCAAAACACTTCAATTGCCCTCATTTTGTTTCGAGGCTGTTTCAAAGCCCTTTGGGTTTTTTTGGGTTCCCTGTTTTGAGCTCAAAATGAGTTGAAACAGTGTCGAAACGAAACAGCCTGTGACGTTTCGCGCAGCCCTAATACGCACATGATAGTGTTCTTCCAGGAGCATTTGGGTTAGTTTCAGATTTTGTGCTGCCTGATGAGATCATGCCTGTAATGTAACTTCTCTGTTGGCAGGTAATTGGAAAAGATGACGTGGCTGTGCCATCACACCTCTACAAGGTGATCCTTGCCCGGCGAAGCAGAACCTCAGCGGAGCCCCTTGTGCTGGGAGCCTTTGTGGTGCCCAACAACCCCGTAGGCTTCAGTCACCAGCTGCCTGAATTCCAAGTCAACATCGAAGACCTGGAGAAAATGTCAGGACTGGTTTTCTTTCCACAGGTAGACAAAACTAAGGATGTAAAAAATCTCTGTGATGTGGACACCTGTAAGCTAATAGGGTTTAAGGAGTTCACATTGTACCTTACTGGCCGGAAAGTGCAGAGCGCCAGAACACTGCACAGACTGGAAAAGGCCATGTCAGAGTTAAGGGAATCGGGAATTGAGCCTGACGAATATCTAATGAGAGTCTACAAGAAGAAGGAAGAGGAACTCACTCAGCAAGAGCCACGGGAAGCTAGAGAAAGGAAGGCTGGCTGAATGTTTGTCTCAGAAAACTGTTTGAGAATATGTTCTCCCGGGGCTGTATATCTGTGCGTGCACACTCCCTTTGCATTTTGGGCCGTGGCTGTTCAAAGAAATTGTCAAAACAATTGCAAGAGAATGAAAGTTGATGGATTTGGGGGATAATGTTCATTCATTCTCCTCTAATACGATGCAGGTACAACTTGATAAAGTACTTTTGCTATGGGAAGTGAAAATGACCCCTTCGCAGCATGCTAAGAGACCTCTAGAAAAGGCGGTGGTGTACTATTTTCTAAAGTCGACGTCAGACTTGGGTTTTGAACGGAATCTCTTCTAGGAAGGTTATAAAAATAGACAATGGACACCTTGGGAGTATAACTGGAACATGTCTAAATGTAACTCACCCTGTAGATGTCTTTGAAAATGATGCTGTGGAAGCAATGGTATTATTATGGGGGCTGGTTGATGAAAGAAATACAGAACAGCGTGGGATTTTATTGGCATGTTTTCTTTTTTCTTTTTTTAAAAGCGTCCAGTAACTGATACCTAACCTAACCTCTGTTCATTTGTTTTCCTCCTGCGGTTGTATTTGGGATTTTAAAATCTCTCTCTTCTCCACATGCTCATATACTTTTAAATGAGTTTCACTGAATTACGCATTCCTGACAAAGAACAATAGTTCCTTTTTCCTTTTGGAAAGGGCTTTTTCTTACAACACATTGGTTTTAGGGAATCTTAACTTGCACTAGCCGTCCAGTGTTACTGGTATTAGTTGTGCTCTTCTCACGCATTGTGAGATGATTAAAAAAAAGTCAGAGGCAGTTAATTGTGGCAGTGATGTTAGCAACACGAGTTAACAAAAAATGAAAAAAAATTAAGAAAATGTGATTTAGGTGCCATCATTATGGTTGGGTTTTGCTGTATTTCAGCTTGGGCCATGAATGATGCATTTTGATTTAGTTTATAGATGCTTACTGACTGTAATGCACTTGTTCAGTACTGCAACATCTGAGCTGTTATCTACAGAGAAACTTAAAATCAAACAACAATTTGTTGACAATAATTTTAAAAAAGTAACAGAATCTTTACTTTTTATGTTACAGTATTTTTGTTCTGCAAATCCTAACTTTCATGTATAAAGCCTTTGTTCATTAAACTTCCTGTCACTGGACTAAGAAGGCAAAGAAAGCAAACAGCAGAACTGACCATGTTTTTAAACTTGGAGTGATACAGTCCTTGGGTTACAAATTCGTAGCAATACTCCCTCCAGTTTACGGATGAGAAGACTGACGGACTAATCAAAGATGGGTCTTATGCTCACGTCGGGTCATATTGCATTAGGCAATTGCCAAAAGCAGGGAGAAGCTGATTCGGGAATATTACCCCAACCAGGATCAGAGTCTTGTGCTATAATAACACCTGGCTTACAGTACCTTTCATGTAGATAGTGCATTTTACCAGCCAGTGTCAAACTCTTCTTAAGCAGACTGCTTTATTTAAAAGCAGTTAAGGTTGCCGTGACAACCTTATATTTACCTGCCTACCTCATTATTTACAGGAGCCAAGTCTTAAAAGCAAGGAATTAGATAGCGAGGGTCACTGTAAACCTTACTGCCCACGTCATAAAAGCAAAGGGCAAAATCCCGATAAAGATGCCAGTGGATTACGGTGTCGTATGTTCATCTCCAGTTTGGAAAAAAAGCACAGTACGCTAGAACACAGCAAGCCACATCGCGCAGCTCCTGCTAACAGGCAGCAGAGGGGCTGGCTCTTGGGACGTGTGCTGCAGTGTCATGGGCGAGGAGCTAGGACTAGAGATGGACTCGCACCTGTGTGGTGGCTTCTCAGGGCAGGACAGGTCTTGCCACCAGCAGGTAGCCAAGGACTTCACAATCGCCCAGTGGGGAGTTGATGGAAGCAGCTGGCTCCCCCCATCTTGATAGATAGTCTCACTTCGTGTTTGCCTAGTTGCAAAGGGACACACCCTGTATATCTAGCAGGTGGTGATCATTGTGGTGGAAGGCACAGCTGCTATTTTGCTGGATCCAGATTCGAGTTGGTTATTATCCACCTCTCCCAGGCAAGTGCATCAAGTGTTGGGAGACAGTATAAGTAGAGCAGAGTATGGCATAACTCTTCACAAGGAGGCCTATAAACTAAACCCCCCTCCCTTCTTGCCGATCTCTTAAAACTATATTCTACCTTAGCCTCACAGGCAGGACATCCCTTGCAGGCTGGAACACTGCCAGTCTGGACGGGGAAACCTGCGCTTTTGCATGGTTTTCTGGGACTTGCTCTTGACCCTTTTAAATATTGCAACCCACATTTGGGGTGCAACCCACCAGTTGAGAAACACTGCTCTAAGTTAAAACTCTTGCCAGTGTAACATTTTACCAGCAAGCAATAGCATAAAGCCATGACCCTTTCCTTTGGAGAAAGGCATCTTCAAGCAGATGCTCCTTAGTTCAGCATCTCTTCTAGGCTGATACGCACTCCTGAATTCCTATAGGTCCCGGTTAGCATTCTTTTTCACCCCAACTGCTTTGCCATGTGGTGTATATGCCTGTGATTTATTTTTTTATCTTATTTGAGTGTGGTCATTCTGCTTTGTCTCCCCTTCCAAGATTGTAGCAGGTGCAACCATCAAGCCCTTAGCAAATGGTTAAAAAAAATCATTGTCTGTCCCAGGAAAAACACATCCAGGCACAATTATAATCAGATGCACTTACTGTGCTGATTTCACAGTTTGAGGTAATAATTTTGGAGACTGTTTTATAACAAAACTAATTTATCCTCTCTTGCTGTAATGAGGCTTTTTAAGAGAAACAGAAAAATACAGCACTAAAAATGGCATCTATTCCCCCCCACAAACAAATTACGTCTGGATATGCTCTGTGCCACCTACGTGTTGCTTCAACATGCCATACATTAAGCGCCAGTGCCTCAGCTATATTATTTTCTGTATAGTTTTCATCCCTCATCTGTCCTTTTGTTTTGTAGACATGACCACATGACACATGGATGTATGCTTGTTATTTCTTTGGGTAAATTTACACCTGATCTATAGCAGTGGGGAGTTGTACGGTGTGTATCTGCTCCTTGCTTATTCCAGGAACGCAGACAAGCCCTAAGTGTGGTAAGAGCCACTGCTGGCAAATGCTAGGACCTGTGTGCTGTGTGTGTCGGTGTATGTTGAACTCTAAAGCTGAGTAAAAGAATTGTGACGTTGTGACATCTCTACACCTCTCTTTTTCTGCTGTTCTCCAGCATTCGTAGGAGATTGGACTCAGAACATAGGAGCTGGTAAGCAGTGGCTCAAATACCGAGGAATACATGCTATTTTCTACTGGTTTAAGCAGTGCACCTTCTAATAATAACTGACGTGAATCTGGATCCAGCAATACAGCAGCCTCTACCACCACTATGATCCCACCTGTTAAATATACAGGGTTTCAGTCCTTTTAAGTAGATGCATTTCTACTTAGCGGGGTGAGTGTGTGTGTGCTTGCACGCTGCAACTCACCATCTTCTGTGTATAATGTAAATGCAGGTCTGCTGTTTGGCCATTTGAGGGCAGTCAAAACCCACAACATAGACTTGGCTGCTGTGTAGCCAGGACCACATGAACTTCAGGAGCCTGAATGTTTGGGACTACAAGCGACATAGTCCTAAAACTGCCTTTCCTGCTTATAATGTTGCTATACCTGTTTTTATGAATTAGTGTTACATTTACTGTATTAGACAGTAGTGCAAAATGCAAGCCAGTGACTATCCTAGCTTTTTTTGTGGATGGGGCATTGAGATGGCAGGGATGAAACAACATATCTGCATTTACCAGTGAGATTTACCAGTGAGGTTGGGTTTTTTTATATCTTGTGCTAAGCCGACTTCAAGTCCAGCTTCTTTATGGGTGTAATTCCAGCTGAGTATGTAACACGCTATAAACAATGCAGGTATTTTATAATACCGTTAAATTGTACTTGTGAATACTGTAGACTTGCAAATATTTGGAAACTGGGTTTTGATTTGTTTGTATAGCCATTAGTTGGGTTTGGTATTAGGATATCCCAGTTGTTACAGAACCACCTGGAGGCCTATTTTGCTAAGTCCTGTACAGGCACGAACTCACTGTCAGGCAGGTCCTACCTTGCAGAGCTCATTATCTTTAACAGGCAAGGCAAACAAAGAACAAGAAGATGTGAGGAGCTGAATCCTCAGAAGGTTACTTGCCACACCTAGCTTTCAGGTGCCCTGTCTCCTTGGGCACCTGACACATGGAGAGTGGTGCCTAAGAAGGAAATGCATAGCTAGCAGGCTGAGCAGGGAGCAAAGCTAGCCAGTAGCAAATGCTGAGGGGAGTAGGCACCCTCTCCTGGAGGTAGCCATCTAGGCCAGTCCTTTCTTATAGAAAAACGACAAAGATTTTCTCCCCTGCTGCCTTAACCCTCTGTTTCCTCTCATCGGCATGTGCAGGTGATTAGGGTGGTCACAGGGAGGGTGGTTTTTTTGGATCCCTGCTCTGTGTGATTTAAGAGTAGGTACTCAAAACCCAACTCCTATCTCAGGTGGAGAGCAGCACTGCCAGGCTGCTGGGCATTCGGAGGACTGGGCATCTCAAGTACTGGGGTTCAAGCTGCTCCATGAACGGACTAAACAAACTTACTCGTGGTTAGATGTCACCTAAGGGGCTAGAATATGTGGGTTCAAGTTGTGGCTTTGAATCAGAAAATGGGAGAGGTAAAAACTGGTCAGCCTCTCAGAGGTGAATGCCCTGGCCACTGAGCTATTGCAGCAATAGGAAGTAGACGCCAGGCCAGCCCTGACAAGCCTTTTGTGCAACGCCCAAGCCATTAGGTGTGCTCTGGAAACACTGCTGAATTAAGTAGGTTGAAATAGTACCCGGGTGTTAAGTGCTTCGTAAGCAGCCCAACACCCTGTCCACCCGGGTACGAGCTCCCCTGCAACTTATGGATTAAACTAAACAGGATTTGCTCTGGAGCTGGACGCTTTAATGCCACACTCTGTAAGATGGCGTAAAGGACAGTGCAATATGTGAGTGTGGAAATGCACCAAAGACCCCTGACCATCTCCTCACATGTGCAACACAGCCTTGGACCCACAATGAGGACCTGGGAAGTTTCATCCATAAAGCAGTTGTGTGGCTCCGTCACATTAATGATGTGTAGAGGGGGAAATGAAGTATATGAGGGAAGACGACGACTGAATTGGGTCTCACGAGCAAGAGAACTGGGGGCGGGGGGCAGTGTACTTGGCGTTAGCTCTCCAAGTACTTCAGTGAGGTCAGGGCTTAGGTGGGTCTTCACACGCCCCCAGCAGCTGCTTCATCAGCTTGCGCACTTCACCAGCCAAACGCTGATCCGTGAGGACTTGCAGTGCCTACCAGGTGAGGTGCAGCTGAGCAGAGGTTTTGAGACTCCAAGTGACAGCCAAATGTTGGAGTTGAGTCGTGTGCTGCGCTCCACCATCTTGCTGCGGACGAGGGAGATGCAGTTGTGGCATTCAGCCGTTTGGAGGGCAGTCAACATGGATGATGGAGTTGGCTGCTCTGTTTTCAGTAGCGCACGAGCCTGAGCGTTCACTTGGGGCTACAAGCAGAATATCGCTCCACCCTGTCGGGCTGCCTCCAGTGCCTGGGGCAAAGGTAGACACTGGTTCTACCACCTCGCCTTCACTTGCTTGAACCTGGCGTTACCATATTTCCAGTTGAAAAAAAGATGAAGGGGGGAAGGGGGGGACAGGGGCAGTGATATGCTGGTGCCCTGCCCCTACCCATGCTGGTGTCCCTCATTCCCAACTCACAGCCCCCTGCTCCCCCCAGCCCTGCAATGTCTCCCAGCCACCCCACCCCTGCAAGCGAGGCACTGGTCCTGGTGCCACTGGCCCAGCCACTCCAGTCCCCTGAAGACCCCTGCCTCCTTCCCCCATTGGAGGGGCAGGTGCCTCCTTTTACCCCGTCCCCCCTTCCCTGGTGCAGCATTAGTGCCCAGACAGCTTCCCCCAGTGCTGGCATGCACTCACCCCCCTCACACCCATCCCGTGCCACCCCTCCCCCCACCCCTTCAGCCCCCACTCCCCATAGCCTTACTTGCATCCAGCTGCCAGTGCTTCTCTTACCACCCTGCCTGGCTGCATCATGACAGTGCTGAGCAGACCTGACATCTGTTCATATTTAAAAAAACCCACTGGGATGGAGATTGGAGGACCTGGATGTATGGTAACCCTACCTGGAGCCCAGGATGAAATCCAAAACTCTGAGCGAGGTGCCTGGTTTCCCTCTCCAGTGCACCCCACCTCCTTCCCACTCCAGCCGTGTTTCTAAATGCAAGTGGATGTGGCATCTTTGCTTTTTTGTTGAACTCAGTGCTGCCTGCTTTAGCCCCATCTTGTGTGCCTACCAGACTGGGCTCTGCACAGGGCTTGGCCAGGGCATCCAGCCTGCTCGGAGGGGGGCTAGTTGTGGACATGGGCTGAAGACAGACTGGAGCATGCTGCTCGAGATCCTGGGTCTGGAGTACAATTTTGGACATATGTACTTGAGTTCTTCCTTGGAGCTGGCCCTGCCTTTCCCCATGTAAGCTGGCATAGCGTACCACGTTGAGTCAGTTCTGCCTTCCCCGGTGCGTGTTGCCTGGCAGTGAAGCTGTGTAGAAATTTATATATAACCCCAAAGTGCTCTGCAGGTGACCTGACTCAGCGGGGAAATGAGGAGCAATTTTGCTGTTATTTTGGAATTGTCTTCTGCCGTTGCACAAGAGAAGCTTTTCTCACCACGCAGCAAAGCAGCTCAGCAATCAGCAGGGATGGAGGAAATGCTCATTTCTCTGATTCAGGTCTATCTAATCAGCCCCATGTATACAGGTCTGGAGGAGCCTGTACATGCGTTCCCTAATAGCCATCTGCCCATGCAATTAGCAGACTATCTGCTCCTGCTGGAAGGTACAGGAAAACACTGAATAATGGTTCAGAGTCTTTGCCTAAAAATACTATCCAGTGGCTTTGGGTGCGCTGAGTCAGGTACTCAGACCTGCCTGTAAACAGAGCCCAGCTTTTCCATGCAGGGTACCACTGCCGCACCAGCAGGCATTTCCATCGTGCCCGTCAACCAGTTGTATCAAGGCGCTTCCCTGCCTGCCGAGGTAAAATTAGCAGCAATTGTAACGTAACAGTCCCCAAATAATCACTTAGTGGGGGCGGGTGGTGAGAGAAAAAGCTGAATGAGACAACTTTGTGTTAGTTGGAGAGGCCCACAGTTGTGGGGGAGAGTGGCAAATGGATCTGGAACAATGTGCTTCAAATGCTAGCTAAGAAGCAGTCTGGAGATTACTCTTTAGTCGCAGAGAGGAACAAGCCTGCATGAGGACTGAATAATTGCCAAAGCAGGGAAAAGGAAAGGCTCGGGCAAACTTCTGCTAGCAACTCTCAAAGCACTGCAGCCAGCTTGTGCTCCATGACTGGTGCAGGGGACAAGTTAAATGGGCCCAGTGGCCCCCCCTCCCCGGGCTGTTAACTGCCTTGAAGCTCCTTTCACTGCCTGTGCAGTCACGTCCAGCTGGACTTGAACATCTGGAATCTGATCGCCAGCTGCCAGCCAGGTCGGCTCAGTGCAGACCTGCCGCTGCACTGAGCTGTCCCAGGACACCTGCGCAGCCAGGATCACATAGCAGATGTGGCTGCAAAAACCTTTCTTTACTTCGTGAGAGTAAGAAGCACGTCAGTTCACTGAGCTACATCCCCAGCTGGTATTAAATGGCCATAGCTCCAGGGAAGCTCCAATGATCACCAGGGAAGGTTCTGCCCAGTGCCTGGCAGGTGGGGACTCTGCGAGGGCAATGCCCTGCAGGAAGAGAGTTTAACTGAGGGGGAAAAATCAGCTCCATCAGAGTAAAATCAGAGCTGTGCTCCAGCTGCAAAGCTCAAATCCAGCTAAGATTGCTCCCTGTCACTATGGCCCGAGGGGGCACGCAGACATGAGTATGGAGGACGTCCGTCTACGATTCCTACTTCTGTCTCCAGCCTGTCTCAGCACAGCGGCTGGTTTGAACCCAGAACAGCATCCCTGCCCTATTTCCAGACTTGGCACAGGTACACGAGAGTGATATCCTGCCTCCCCAGTCCTGGGAGTGTCCAGAGGTGGTGGAGACATCCTGTGTGGTGCACTGGGCTGGGACACAGAAGCACTTAGTGGTCATGTTTCTTCTGCCACAGATTTACTGTATGACCTTGGCACACACCTTGCTGGGGTTATTTGACCCCAGCAGTCTTTCCTGCCCGGAGCAGGGGAGGGGGCTGGACCTGATGACCTTTCAAGGTCCCTTCCAGCCCTGAACTTCTGTGACTGTAAAGCACTGACATCTCTGCTCAGTCTTTTTGAAAGAAACCTTTTCCCTTTCTTAGGAAGCAACCTGTGCCTCTGAAGTCTCTCTGAGGAGTCCACTGGGAGATCCCTGCAAGAAATGCTGTAAATCCAGTGTCTTCAGTGGCAGTTCCCCTGTTTCACACAGATGTATGTAGCGCCTGGGAAAACATCGGCCCAACGGGAAAGCGGCGGCTGGCGCTATAAGCTCCAAGCTTGGTTTCTGACTATGCAAGAACACAGCAAAATGCAAACCAAGCTGATAACATGAGCATGAAAAGCAGTGTGCTAAAACCCTGGCTTAGCCCAGAGTAGTGCTAGAGCACAGGAAGGCAAACCCCGACTCCTCAGCCATCCGCTGTTCTCCTAGACGCTGTGCATGCTCGGTGCCCAGCCACCATGTACCCCACCCACGGAACGGTGCTCTGGCTCCCTGCAGTGCCGGGGCCACAGGGTAGTTTGTGTCTGCTAGAGCTAGTGACTGATTTTGGTTGCCTTTAGTGCTATAGCATCATAGAGCAGCAGAGCTAGAAACATTGACAACTGGTGCCTCTTGAGTTGGGGGGGGGGCAATTTGTGGGCGGGCCCAGCAGCGGGCCAGCATCCCAGGCTCAGACTGGCTGAGTGTGGGCCGTGGCAGGAGGATGCTGCAGGAGCCGTGATGGGGCTGGGTACCAGGGTGGAGTTGGTGCTGTGCAGTAGAGCTGGGGCCATCTGCTATGCCCAGCCACACAGGAGGGGGCTGTGCCTGGTGCCCCCCCAGATTGGTCTGGAGGGCATGTCCTGCCCTGACCCCTTGGGCAGGTGCCGCTGCCCTTCCCTGCGCAGTGCAGCATGGCTGGGGCAGCCCAGGGGCACCACTCTGCCCAGAGCATTTTTGGGAGCCAGTCTTGGGGGGAGGGGCACATGCCCCCCCTCATGCCTTTCCTACGAGTTGCCTATGGCTGGAAGGGCCCTCCAGAAGTGGCTTAAAGTGGTCCTGTGGCTTACTTGGTTAAAGCGCCTGTCAGTTCTCATTTCCAACAGCTGTGCCCAAAACTCAGACAACACTTCCCAGACACAAACCTATGAACTCCACTTCATCCGCCTCCTGGACACTAAACGTCATGGACTGAATATAGACACTGGATTTATGGCACATTATAACCTGCCTGAAAGCTGACTTCCCAGGTACTTCTCCACTATTCATCCCTCTTCTTTCCCCCAACCCCCAGCCTCTTTCTCACCCTTTGACTCCTCAATCTACATCTTCACTGATTGCCTGTCTTGTGTGCATGCCAACCCAGCCTCTGGTCTCTTTTCTTTTCCTTCCATTCAGGAAGAGCACACACCACCTGCAGAAACTTCCTTAGCCCGACAAAGGGTTTTTGAACCCGAAAGCTTGCTTAATAATTGTTTTCTGACTATTTAAGTTGGTCTAATAAAAGGTATCAGAAACACAAAAGATATCAGATTCATCCAAAGAACCTTGTCTCCTTGTGGTAAGGAAGGCATTAATAAGATTCTGGGTCCAATCCTGCTGTCACTGCCGTGGCAGCAAAACTTTCAACAAGAGCAGATTTGGGTCTTTCCAGTCAACTGTTGGCACCAGGTGAGCTACAGCCCATTTGGGCTCGTGCACGAGGGCACCCAGGTTCTGGCAGTTCCTCTTGAGCGTCCCTTTGTCTCGCCTGTTCAGCACGTGGCCCTCTATTACCACGAGCTTCTTTCAAATGAGGCAAGTCTCCCTTTGGTCTAGCCCCTTCTTTGCACTCCTGCTCCAAAGGAAACTGCGGTTACCAAGTGAGCACATTGCTCTTACTAATAGCCAGCTAATCAATTTGAGTTGCTGTATACATTAGTAATGCCCATGTAATTCCAGTGCAAATTAGGTTTGGGCAGAACGTGAAGCCCAAGACATCCTGCCGTCCTGAAGCAGAGCTTGGATTTATGGTCCTTTTGGGAATGCCACATGAGAAACTCCCCCCTTGCGGTATCCCCCCTCCCCCAACACAAAGCCTCCCTTGATTGGATATGGTATGGCCCTCTGATTAAAATTGTGCAGCCGTTCAGAAAATGATTTTCAGTCAGTGCTTCACAGTAAATTACTTTTCCATTTTTCGGGGGGGCGGGGTTTGAGACAACAATTTTTCCCCCCCCTCGAGTACAGCTGGACATTATCAAATCTTAAACAGAAATCTAACAGCAGCTAAACATCAGCCTGGCATGGGAGGTGGGAACGCTGTTCCCCGGCAGGAGGACAGATGCTGTGGGAGGCTCCCTGAGGCACTCAGCACAGGCAGGCAAGGGTCCCCGAGCTCAGAGGGAGTTGCTGGATGCAGTGGAAAGGCTGTTGGGGTCCACATAGGCTCGGCTGTACTTGGCTTACTCTCCCTGAGGGTATGCCACCCACTGCAGGATCACCCCCCTGGCCAGGCTCGCTTTGTGGCGGCTGTTGCAAGGCTTATCAGCACCCCTCGCCCAGTGACGGCAGGATGCCCTGGGTCGAGAGTGCATCAGGTGCCCCAGCAACTCACGGACGCTGAGTGCAATGAAGTGCCTCTTTCCCCTTCCGTGTAGCCTTCTCCATCAAGGCCTAGGCACGAACACAGTCTCTGGGGTACTTTACACCATTGTTTTGTACGGATGGAAAAGGCAAAAGCAGCGAGAAGCTGGCTGAGAGGGCAGCCTGCAGCCAGCTCGGCTACTCACCTAGATGGAGGGGCTTCCCTGGAGGGGAGATGAGCACTGGGTTGTGAAAGCAGGAATACAAAGGACTGGGACTGGAAAAGGAAGAACTAGCAAGGAGGGAGGAGAGGAATGGGGGAGCTGGTGAGACCTGGGAAGAAAACAGCTGGAGCCCATGGCAGGAGAAGAGTGGTCAGCTAGTAAGGTTTGGGAATGCATTTATTGTGCCTGCCCTCAAGTGACAGAAAGGGGGACTCAGATGAATGACATGAAATAAGTCTCTCCTCCCAGGGTCTGTGTTCTCTGTAAGTCCCAATGTATATAAGGAATTTGGATTGGGGTCACTAAAAAAAGGGGCTGATTGAAGCCAGCTTGGGTTTTCCAGACAGCCACTGCAGCCTACAGAATAGACCCAAGGAAAATCAGTGTCTCATCTGCACCAGGTCACATGGGATCCTAGGCCCACATTTATTCATGGTATTTACTGAGACGGTGCTCTGCTTGGCTTCACAAATTCTGAGCAACTGCAAAGGCTGTGGCCAAGAGCCCAGATTCAAAGGGGCATGCAGGTGCCAGCTGCCTCTTGCAATTCATGGCTCCGAGTTGGACCCAGAGGCTCCTGGTACGATGCATGGGCAAACACAGGCACCTACAAACGGGATCCACGGAAAGCAGCATGCTGAACGCCAGCCAGTGGGGAACGCCAAGGACAGGGGTGCATCTTAACCCTCACCTTCTCTTTCTGAGCTTCTGGAGGGTACCTGCTGCTAGCCAGGTACTTTCTTATGGAGGGAGATAGATGCTTGTGTCGGCTTTTTCTCACAGACGGGGGTATAATGTTGGCCCCATTTTTTGTCCTAGCTCACTGGTTACTGAGAGCATTTACCCAGGATGTGAGAGACAAGGGTTCAATTCCCTCTTCTGTTAACTATTTGTGGGAGCTGGGGATAAGCAGAGAAGATAGAGTCACATTTGAAAGCTTGCTAAAGACTCCATCAAGGCATTTTGAAACAGCCCAGCCTGTTGGTACAATCATCAGCCTCACTAATTGAAATGATGGGCTCCACTCTTCCTTGCATGCAGGTGCACTTGGCACCAGATACACATGTGTACGTCTGTATGCACATCTACTTGCATGGGAGAGGGTCTGCTAGGATCAGGCTTCTTGTTTTCATGGGATGTCCCACACCAGGTCTTGCCCCCAAGGAAGGAAAGAAACCATGCTGTCATGTCTCACATAGTGGAGTGCAGCGTTGCTGGCCATGAACTTGTAGCTACAGCTGGTAACAACTCCAGATGAGCTCCTCAGGTAGAAGCAAAATAGGATAGAAGTTCCTCCTCCCCAGGACTTGCTTATGTTTATATAGGCATACATATATAAGTGTGTGTGTGTGTGTGTGTGTGTGTGTGTGTGTGTGTATATATATATATATATATCAATGACTTTAAACACTATATATACATATACATTGATGTATAGCGTTTAAAGTCTCATCCCAAAGCTCCAGTCAGCTACCATTGTTGTCTTGCAGCTCCGATTCAAACTAAGCTCTAAAACAGATATGCTTATTACGTTACAGTGTGGAAACAAATTCACGAAATGGTTATCTGGAGAGATGGGTTTGCTGTTCAACAGCAATAAAGCAGGGCTAAAAAGGAGGAAGCTTACACATTTCCTTCTCTAATCACATTTACAAGCCTGCATGCCACAGCTGAAGCATCTCCAGCAAAGCGCACTTTGCTTCTCGCTGATTATGATTTGAGCCGGGCTACACCAAGCGGCACAATAGTTTAGACCTATTAGTGGAACCGTTAACAAAGAAGGGATTAGGTGGGATGTTGTCTGAAAGGTACAGCTGGCAGGAAACCACCCGCAGGAATGCTCAGCCTGACGAGCACAACGGGCAGGGCGCTGGGTGATTGGGGAGCCACGGCTGCCGTTTCCCCCCCAGTTAGAGGAAGGGGAACGATCGTGCAACGGCTGCGCTGCCGTCCTGGCGCTCTGGGGCCTGGTCCCCTGCTGCCTCGGCCTTTGTGGAGTCATTCGGGTCTGCCCAACGCGACTGCAGAACGGAGGTAAAAAGCTACGGAAGCAGAATGGGTCTAATCCAAAGGCCACTGTCTTTCAGCGCTAGGTCTGGGAAAGGACCTAGGAAATCTGCCAAACAACCATTTTAGGCACCTATGTGCTAAACAGCAGTCATCCAAATCTGTCTCTGGAGATGCTCAGGCACCTAAGGGGCTGCCTCAGGTCATGCTCAGAAACTCCTCAGTGTTGAGGCAACCGAGCAGCTTGCTGCCTAGAGCCCAGCTCAGCTTTCCCTCTCCTAGGTCACCTGCAGGCCTGCTCTCCAAGGCATCCCCCGAGCACACCTGGAGGGAAGCCACAGGAGGAGGAACTGGTGGTACAGCCCTCACTCATGATGTGGGAGATCTGAATGACAATTCATCCGCTGCCGGAGTGCAAACCCCATTTTCTGTCTCCTGTGGGAGCCCTGGTCCCCAGGCCACAGGGTCCTGGCTCTGGGGAAGGGTCTCAGTTACTCCTGCTGAAGCTGTTGCAATGGGAGAAACAGCGAGCCGCTGGGCCAAAGAGAGGGGAAAAAAACCCAAGAAAGAACATGACTGTGGCTTACTGGTTAGGATGCTTCTCCAAAAAAGTCCTGGGTCTAGTCCTCGCTCGAAAGACGGGCTATGTCTTGTCTATGAAATGGTAACTGGATAACATAGCTAGCTAGTCACGGGAGCAGGGACTGGGTCCCAAGCGTCTTGTCTGCCATGTGAGCGCCTTAATGTCTAGAGTCATCTGCAGTCGGTCTTTCTCTCTCCGACTGGAGCAATGAACGTGCATTTAGCCCAGCCAAAGGGGAGAGCTTCACTAGGACATGGAGGGTGTGATGGAGGTTCGAATCCAGGTCTGCTGAATACAGGCAAATGCATCTGTTGTGGATAGAAAGGTGGGGTGAGGTGCCACCTCTTTTGGTAGCACTGAAGTAAAGGCCTGATGCTTGCTTGATTGTGGAAAGAAAGGCTGGGGGAGCCTGCCTGCAGGACAGGGCTCAGGGCAATGGGTGCCAAGTGGGGAGAGGCAGCTCTCTGCTGCCCAGAGTAAGGCACTAGAGGCCTAGAGAGGGCTTTGAGTTAAGCGACAGCCCTCTCTGCAGCATTTCCTAATGGTTGTCTGAGGCCCGCTGACCTTTGTGGACCTCATGCTTGAGCAAGTACTCCCTCTTTCCATACGCTGTGTACCCAGCAATGGCTTCCAACAGAATGGCAAGGTGCCTAAATCCTTACATGAATTCAGCCGTACGTGTCTAAGGACCCCTGATTCATCAAGGCTTCTACTCACTGCATTGCTGTGTCTAAAATGTAAGCATGTGTGCACCGGCTAATTAAAACAAGATGAGTTATGCATCGGGGCCTCCACACCTTGAACAGAAACAGCCCTGTGCATTTTGGTGTGGGTTTACAGCTGCCAGGGCACTGTGCAGGGGGTACGTTACCAGCTAATAGGAAGTGTGCAAGGCATAGGGGTGCCTGCATCTTGCCCCACCTATGGAGTGAGGCAGGATTTATGCAGGTCCTTGCAGCCCAGGTGCATTGCCATAAATCTGCATAAATTTGGTCCTTGTGGAATTGGGCATAAGGCTGCTGTCCGCATTTACTTTTATGAATTGTTTGCCTGCTGCCATTGCTAAAAACAGAGCTGGGGCTTAGTCAGGAGCTCTCTTTTCTCAGAGGATGGTTAAAAGCATTTTTCTCTTAGCTCCTCTCTTGGTGCATTTTACTCATTCACAGGACTGTCATGGATTTTGCTAATTGCATTTTTCCTCTTAAAGATTCCTTCGTTCTACGTTGAAATAAAAAGGGCCACATGGAATTTATACCCTAAGCATGTTAGTTTTCTGTATGTATTTGTATACATGCATATATAAATCAAAGACTGTCCAGAGTGCATAGACTATTAATAGGCATGACATATTTTCAGTGCATTGGTCCTACCAGCTCTGCAATTCTCTTTGTTGCAGCTCTGTCTAAATTATCTCTGCTCTGTTCAAAGTCTCCTACAGGATTCAACCTTGATGACCGTTCATGGAGCTTCCCACCCACTGCTAACTCTCCAGTCCTAGACCACTTACTGGAGTGGTCGATATAGCACAAGGATACACTAACTTAAATATCACATTTGACTGAACTGTTGCCCTGCAACTATTCTTCAGAAGCAACTATTTTGTGCAGCCCTCCCTGGATGTTTTCAGAAATGCAATCAGCCTTTTCTTGAACCGTCCTGCATCATAATTAAATGCTGGAAAATTATGGAATATTTGCACACAAAAAAAGGGAGACAGGGAGTGTGCATCATTTCTACAGCCTGGTTCCCTTCCAACATGAGGGCAAGGAATCATCTTCCTGTTCACATATTACAAGGAATAATGCATAAAGGGAAAAAATACCACCCAGTTTGTAAGCCAAATGTGTCTTTTCACCAGGAGTCCTGTCCAGAGGGAAGATAACAGATTCTCTTAGTTTACCAAGCTGGATTTGCTTTTATAGTAGTGGTTTTCAAACCGTGTCCGGTTCATCCTGGCTTTTATGGAGTGACAGGGAATAATGGCAGAGTGGGCTGGGAGGTGGTCCACCACCGCTGCTGGGCTGGGTCGCCTGGCTCCACATCAGCTCTTTAGGAGAGGGGCAGGCGTCCCACAGCACAGTGACATGAAGTGGTACGTGACTTTACCACCACTTTGCAGGAACTCCCCCGACGGCACCCTTAGAGAAGCAAAGCATGAAATACAATATATAGCTTGTAGGTACAACACAATCCACATGCCTATTCGTAGACATCTGTCGAAGGGCGCAGTGCAAAGGAACCAATGGGAATGTTAAACAGGGCACTCACCGGGGGAAAGACAGGGAAAGGCCACAGGCGATCTTTGATAGGAAAACAGGCCAATCAAGTGACTCAGGCATTCAAATGCCCTGTTAGCACATATCAAGGTGCCGCAAGCTTATTGTATAGGTGCCCATGCGTGTCTTTGGAAGAATGATGGCTGTTACGAGCATGTGTGGTGCTCAAGGGTATCAGAGCCTAGATACGCTGCAGTCTCATTGTTAAAAGGCATTGCTCTGCACAGGCACAAATGTAAAAAAACACATCGTACCAGGGCTACGCTGAATGGCGCTGTCTATAAAACATGTGAACTCCGCTTCCAAGGTGACTGAAGTGTGCATCAACCTGACTGAATCCATAGATAAAAGGGGCTCGACGGGACTTGGACTTTAGACACCTGCTAAATGCTGTCCTGAGCACCTCCACTCATCTGGTCCACCAGCCTGGAGCCACCTAAATGCAACAGATGCCTCCTAGGCAGACAAGGGTAAATCTGATATCTCTTATTAGACCAACAGATGCCTCCTTTTATTAATCTAAGGTTCCTTGGGCCCTTAACGGTGTTCTCTTATATGTGCTTGGGACTGCCCTCTTCTTGACAAGACTAAGTGCCTTGGCTCTTTTTTCCTCTTGCTAAGCCCGATAAAGACCCAGAAATTAGGTGCAGGCTCCCCACAAAATGCAACTGTAGCTGTCATTTTGTTTTACACACATCCACAAAAGGAGGTGGTGATGGTAGGAGTTATATGCCTTTGATATATTAGCCCAGTGGGAGAGCAGTCCCCCAGGGAATGGGAGACACAAATGACATTCATTTCCTTCCTCAACTGGAGAAGATGCCGGTCCACATCTTGCACCCCTCAGGAGACCCCCCCCCCCAGGGTATTCAGGGAGGCTGCACACACAAGTATGACTACCCTAGCAGAGTTTTAAAAATCACCTGAAAATAGGTGCTCCTGATCCGAGGAATGTTTCAAGATTTTGTCCAAAGATTCTGTAACACAAACATACCTGATTAATCCAGGTAGAAGTAGAAAAGCATCAACAGGGCAGATTCAGACCACTCACCTCAGCATTGCCAATAGCCTGGTGTTTGGGCCCCTCTCCAGGGAGGTGAGTGATAATGCGGTTCCAGTGCGTTCAGGTACAGGAGGGATTTGGACCCCAGGTCTCCAACACCCCAGCTAAGTGCACTAACTACACGATTCAAGCCCAGGGGCTGGAGGAGGGAAGAAGAGGAGCCCCACTTTCTCTTGCGTTCGGTGCCAAGGCCCAACCCCATAGGCACCCTCCAAGAGCACCCACGGGATCAGCTCCTGCAGGCAAGACAGGCAGAGCACCTTGTTTGTGGATCCTGCTGTGGCCAAGGTGTGAGATAGATGACAAGCTGCTTGATGCTATGAAGGCATAGACATTTCTATGCGCGCCCAGTGGCAGAAATTTAGGTGACTAAAAGGGACTTTACTGATGGAGCCTAAGATGCCTCCAGAGTAGGCAAAGGTTTAAAGAATATGAGTGTTGTGCTTACGTGCCAAATGGGATTGTGACGTGTCCTGAATCGAGCACCTGGCGGCTTTCCAGAGGTGCACTCGCAGGACCTCTGTGGCATGGTGAGGCCTCACACCCAGCGCGCCGAAGTCCCAGCCGCTCTCCTAATCACAAGACCCTCTTTCTTTCATAAACCCACTTCTTCCTTGTACCCAGGAGCCACGCACAACTGAGCAATCAGAGATAATCGCCTCCCTATGATTAGAGTTTTTCGTTTCAAATATTTGCCCTGTGCTTTGGACATCGCCTACAAAAACGTTCACAGACAGGAACAAAAACATCCCTCCCCGCACATTCAACAGATAAAAGCTCCCGATAATTGTAGCAAGAAATGAAATTTGATATTTAAAACTAGTCTAGATTTGGTACTTATACTGCCCCACTGCCTGGGAGAGGGCAGGAATAACTCTGTCCATCCTTAGAGGAAATGAGTCTATGAAATGCATTTGCTTACTTCCAAAAGGTATTTTTCTTTCCCTGTGGTGTCTTTGCATAATAGCAATTCCTCCTGCAACAAACACTGTGCGCACCTGTGCCTTTAGTCAAAAGAAAGCAACAGTTCACTCGCTCTGTCATCCGTGACGTGCGAAGCTCCTCTCTGTACTTCCACCCTGTGATCGTTTGCCTGCAGGTCCAGTGCCATATCATTCTCCTTTGGTGATTTTCTTTCCACTGATTTTGAATGCAAGATATAGATGCTACTTGGTTTTGCATTGATTCGCATACAAAGATGTAAGTTAAATGGAGCATCCCGGAAACTCACTTTGTATGGCACACTCTTTATGGCTGCTTTCTGCTCAGTCCTCCCACTGTCCTTCGGGGGGATGAAAAACAGAGAGAATTAAAACAACATAAAGGAGAGTAGGAATGAGGAGAGTCCACGGGTGTGAGAAAGGCCACAAAAACCATCTCCGGCTCTGTCTGTAACCTCCTTCTCAGGCGCACTTAGAAAGACATTTATTCCTTTCTCCGCTACACAATCCCCCCATGGCTGGAGTTGGAGGTACAGAGTTTTGAACTTGGGGGACCGGTTACAGCCCAGGTGACTCAGCCGCTGTTGCTGTTGTTCTGGCAAGATCTAATGTCTCCCCTCATAGCCACGGGGGCTTGTTGCATTTGGCATCTGGATTAGCATGGTGCTTCGCAGAGTACCAGCCTTTCATTTAGCGACCAGGAAGAAAAGTTCTGTTATATAACTTACTCCCCAATTCCTTCCCAGGGACATTAACATTTCCCTTAACACATCAGTTATTCCACACTGCCTGCTAAATTGCTTCCACAAACACTGCCGCCTTGCTCCTCGCATTGTCCTTCATAGCAGGACACAAGGAACGTATCATGCTACTATGCGATTAGTCTGATCACTTTTGCTTGATGGGCAGATGGCAGGGCAGCACCTTTGCCCCCTGACTGATGTTACACTTGTAACCCGGGTGCACCCAAGTAATGTGCTCCCCTCCCCAGAGAGAAGGGCTGGGGGCAGGCAGGAGGGCTGTGAGAGGGCGCTGCAATACGCAAGCCAGATCTCTCTGCTCTCTACAGAGTCAGGCCAGGACAAGTGATACTTAACTATATACAGATGTATTAATAGATACAAAATTAAAGGGAATTGATGTTCATAAGCATAGATATACAAATATCCAATTATCATATAATACTATGGTCCTGCAGATAAAGGCTGAAAGATTACACACCTTCAAGTAGCCCCAAGCAGCGTGTTGATAATCAGTTGATTTAAAATGGCAAACAACAGGTAAGTACTGGTGAGCACATATAAATACAATTAAACAACAGTCAAAACACAAATATACGTGGGTAAATATAGGTAAGTATATATAATCATCAGGGAAGGAGTCCCAGCAGAGTCCCTTTGCAAATGTATACTTAACACTCTATTGAACTATCAATATGCATAGATAGAAATGTTCACAATATATAAAGCAATCTCTTATAAAATATAAGGCACTTCAATAACACGTTAACCTCAACTCTATAATTACCCCACGGCCCAGACCGACCCTGGAGGCACGGGCTGCGCTCCGGCCTGCAGGGGGAGGAGAAATCCTCTGTGTTTCCCGGGCCTGCGGTGGGCCCCAGGGACGCCGCCCTAAGGTGACTCCAGATCCTGGGAGCTCCTTTCAGCCCAAGCTTCCCCAAGGACCAACTGCTTCACTGCCGGGGTAGCACTGCTCCCCTTCCCCAACAACTGATGAGTCCATGGGCCTGAATGGGTGGTCCTCGTCCCCTCGACCGAGGCGCTTCTCGCCTGCAGGGCCTCCTTGGCAGACGCCCACAAGTGGCCCCGTGCACTATTGCGTGCACCGAGGGCTCTGCCTTCTGCTCACGGTTGGAGGCTCTGGGTCCCTGCCTGGGACCAGCTGTGCAGGAGTCCTGGCCACGTGCCGGGAAAGGGTGGAGCCGAGCCGCCTCGAGCGGCTCCCAGGGTCAGGGTCCCACGGGACTGCGCCACGCTGCTGGCTCCAGGTTTCCAGCCTCATGCCAGGGGTTGCAGACCCAAGCTGCCTTGTGCAGCTCCTGGGGTCTGGGGCTCCATGCACCGGCCTGTGCACAGGGTCCCTGGCCTCACACCAGGGGTTGCAGACCCAAGCCGCCTCATGCAGCTCCCATGCAACTCCTTTTAGTCACTCTGGAGGCTTCTCCCCAGAGTGTTGTTGGACCTGCAAAGAGCAGGATACAACCTCTCCCTCCCCCATCGCCTTGGGCAGGGGCAGAGCAAGTCCCTTCCCACGTTACCTGATCCGTGGACGTGCTCCACCAATCACAATGAAGATTTTCCAAGCTGGGGCATGCTGCACTGTATCGGTAAGTCCGCCACATGCTTAAGGTGCGATTAACTCTTCGTGACCTGGCCACATGTTCATTCAATTAAAGACTTAATAAAATGAGAAATAAATCACAACGTTACTACACAAAGTATGTGTAATTACCTTGTGACTGGTTCCTCTCAGGCCTTTAACTGGCCCTGTGGTCATTGCCCAGCCTCTGTAGCACTCCCAGCCAGGCAGGGGTGCACTATGTGGTGCAGCAGCTGGCACCCCTCAGCTGACTGGAGGTTCCAGCTGCCAGGAGTGCATGATGCCCTCCTTAGTTATTTACATTACCTTATCACAAGGGAAAGAAACATGGATATAAACATATGCACAATGTATATATATTTACAATATATCTAGCCAAATAACATAAACAATATCCTCTGGGTAAATGCCATAAAACCTTACACCCGTGCTCCAGATACAGGTAAGTCACAGGTAAGGAACAAGTTCAACAATAGCAACAGGGGGTCCCAGCGGAGCCCTAGGACTCTACTTATCTACTAATTTACAACATCAGAGTTCACAAAATATAAGGCACGACATCACACCACTTAGGGTGCAAGAACCCCAAAGATAAACTCAATCCCGAGGGGAAACCCCAATGCCCTTGGGCTTTTCCCAAGCCCTACAAAGAAGCTGGTAACTTCAGGGGGGCCCTCCCAGTGGGACCTCCCCTTTCAGGAGCCCTTAACTAACTGGGTGGGGGGACAGACTCCCCTCCCCTGTTGGGAATCCTCTTTTCCCAACAACTCACGGCTCCCAGGCCTGGAGGGTGGCCCTCGTCCTCTGAGCCAGGCTGCTCTCTCACCTGCAGTGGGTTTGGGGGGGGGCGCTGTCCCCTGGAACAGGGCTCCGCTGTGCAGGGCTGCTGGGGCCAGTGGCTCAGCCCTGTCTGCTGGCTCGGTAGCTCGAGCACTGTGTGGATCCCTGGACTCAACCTTTTGCTGTGGGTCGGAGGCCTGGGCTGCCTTGTGCAGCACCAGGCTGAGTCTGCTCCTGGCCTCTCTGTGCAGCGCCTCCTGCACCGAGCTCCCAGCCTTGTTCCAGGGGTTGAGGACCTGAGCCGCCCAAGCGCCCCAAAGGTCCTGCTCCGCGCACCATCCTGTGCGCTGTGTCTCTGGCTGCACGCCAGAGGTTGCAAATCCAAGCTGCCTCATGCAACTCCCAGGATCTGGATGCCGTGCTGCACGCCGAGAGCCTAGCTGCGGGAGCCATCCGCCAGTCCCCACTGATGGAAGTCTTCAGGGGCGCTTCTGGGCTACTGCTGCGTGCCGCTGAGCAGCTCTCCTCAGCTCTTCCAAGCCCCGCTCCTCCCTCTTCTCTGCCCCCGTGCTGGGCACCCAGCTCCTTTCATACGCTCCAGGGCTCCGCCCCGAAGTCTTCCAGACCGAGTGTTGCAGTCTTCAATCAGGTCCGGGTGGGGGGGGCACACTCCTCTCCCTCCCCTCAGGAAAGGGGCATGACTGAACTCACTTGGGATTCGAATCACTGTCCTGAATTGATTCTGCCGAATCTCCTAATCTCTAAATCAGCCAGGGCTATCCCCCCAAGCCCAGCAATGGCTGCCCCACCTGCCCCATCTGCTGGCTCTTTGAGATAAAAAAGTCCCAGCTCATTGACTGCTGCTGTGTTGGGGGGGAGATCCCTACTGCCCCCCACTACCCCATGCTGCATGCAGGGCTCTGCATGACCCCCCCAACCTTCCCCTCGCTCCCCCAGCCTGCCTACAGGTGCCCTGCCTGTACCAGTTCTGGCCCGTTAAGGAAAAAAAAAAACAAGAAAAGCCCTGCGCTCACTGTTTCTGCAGGTGGGTGGGGGCAATCCCCACTACCGCTGCTGCCCCACACCATGTGGGGGGCTCTACATGAGCCCCCCGAAGCCCTGAGGCTGCACCAGGAGCAGTGAGTCCCAGGGGTTTTCTTAGTTTTTGTTTTCTTAAAGGGCCAGAGCTGGCCAGAGTGGGGCACCTGTGGAGGGGCTGGGGAAGTGAGAGAAGGTCAGGGGGATCTTGGCAGAGCCCCCCATGCAGCATGGGGAAGTGGGGGCCAGCAGGGATTGTCCCCTGCCCAGCAGCACCTCGTGAGCATTGGGACTTTTGTTTTAAATGCAGGGAGCTGGAGCGGGGTAGCCATGGTAGAAGGGAGCTGGGTAGTAGGTGGAA
>NW_017728886.1:10169796-10189039 GCF_001723895.1 Crocodylus porosus | reverse complement strand
CAGCGTTCCCCCCATAGTCCCCTTCCCTGCCCCCACCCCTGGTACTTACCAGCTTGGAGTCCAGCTCCAGCTCCCTGCTGCAGCCATCAGGGACTGCCCGAATCACCAAAGCTCTCCAAATCTTTTCTGAAGATTCAGAGAGCTTTGAATCATTTTGGACCTTTTAGTTGGTCCCCTGATTTGATTTGGATTCAGAGATTTGGCCACCAAATTGGTGGCCAAATCTCTTCTGAATCGAATCACCACTCAAAGCTTTGCACAGTCCTGGTAACTGGTTTTCTCACTTCATATATAGAGAAACTGGGAGTGCTTAAGTGCCCCTGATCAAGTCCTAGGTTTCCATATAGCCCACTAGTGCTAATTTCATTTTAATTAGCCACGACACCCCCAGGTGCCCTGCCCATGTCACATGGCAGGAAGTACAAGTGTTGGGATCCCGCATCAGATCCCATTGTACCTTCACTTTAATGAGTTGGAAGCCGTAGAGACTCACTGGCTTACAGAGGCATGCGGTTTCATAGGCCACAATGTCAAGTGGAAAGACTTCACTTTTTGTCACCTTTGTGCCGCTGGAAAAATGTTGATGGCAGCAGAGTGTGAAAACAAACAGGTGTCCATGTTTGTTGTCACGCCACAAATGCCCAAATTTGTAGTTGCAACAAAAAACAGCAATAATTTACGTTGTTTTATTTGTAACAGACGTCTGCTTGCTTGATGTCAGGGGGTTGCCACAGGGCTCAAGTGCTTGGCCTGTGTGCCACAGGACTTCCCAGGCAGGATTGGGCCCCTCAAGCCTTGGGCATGCCTGCCTGGCTTTCCCCACTTACAGAGATGTGCCCTGGAGATTGCCGGGGCGTGTGTCTGGAAGTGGGGAACACATCACCTGTAGTCCCCCTAGGTCAATGCGTGGGCCAACAGGCGAGGTGTGCTTCACCCAGGGAAGAGGATCGGCTGTGCTGGGACACATCCTGGCACACCTGATCCGTGTCATTTTACAACGTCTGTTTCTAGCCCTAATTTCTCAGATGCTCGATGAAAGCACAAGGTGCAAGCCAGCACACTTCCAGGCCCTTGCTCCAGACTGTTTGCAAGTCATTTGTTACAGTTGCATATCTCATCCTTTCCCCCCCACCCCCAAGTTGTTTGCTTGGTCCCCCTTTTGCTTCCCTTTCATATTTTTTGTGCCTCTTTTTCTTTCCCTCTGGCTCCATGATTCATTTCTTCCTCACTCATTTCACAGCTTTTTGACACTGCTTGCACCGCCCATTTCATGGTGTCCAAAGCAGACAGGACTAGGCGATCTGGGGGGGAAGAGCATCCCGTTTATGACAGTTACAAAAGAAAAGCACAAAGCCTGACATGCTAGTGAGGGGCAGGTTTTAATTACCTTGCCGTGATCAGATTACCATGGAGCAGAGGACATATGACCAGTAGCATGTCTGCGCGTCTGGCCCATGATTGCTGTCAAACTCAATAACGGCTTATTAAGCAGTGCAGAGGTGTGGCTGAAGAAAATGATGAGTAGAATATGGATGTAGCAATCACAGCCCTATTGTGTGCTGTGAATAACCAGGGAAAGATTACTGCTCTAGGCAGAAGCCCGAGCCTAAGTTTCACCATTTAGAGAAACGTACTTGAAATCACTCTTCTATTCTAGGAGGATGGGGGTTTTATTGTTCAACCTGATCTCTGGGGATAGGACAAGATGTTGTCTTAAATTGCAGCCAAGATTTAGGTTAGCTATTAGGTCAAAGCATCTCCTTGCGAGGGTGGTGGAATACTGGAGGGGACTCTCTAGGTCGGTTGTGGAGTCTCCTTCACTGCCGATTTCCAAAAATGGGTTAGACCGATCGGGCCAACCTTTTTGGCAGGTACGCTCCCAATTACCCCCATACGTCAGCAAGTACCACTATGATCTCCTTCAGCTCCCTCTTGCTCTGCTTTGTGTTCCCGACATTGTGCTCTTTGCCCCATCTTCTTTTCTACTTTTTGCTTCCTGCCATATGCTCCTGCCTGATCTCTTGTTCTACTTTGTGCTCCCTGCCCCAGCTGCTGTTGTCTTGCTGTCCTTTCCCTAATCTGTCAGGTGCCACACACTGAGGCTGCCCATGCCATTTGTGGCACTCATGCTCCAGGCTGGCCACCCCTGGGTTACACCAGGGATGTCAAACCCACCTGGCCCCCAGGCCAGATCTGGGCCACAGGGCTCCTTGCAGGTCAGATCTGGATGTGGTGGGAGCAGTGGATTGAGTGGCAGTGACAGTCCCCAGCTGCTGACACACATTCCTAACCGGGCTCCACCCTGGATTTCGGTGGTGGGCCCTGCTCCCACTCCCCTACCCCCAAATTCCCAGCTCTTCTAGGAGCCCTGAAAGGCAGACAACATATTCTATAGGCTGGATTTGACCTGTGGGCTATACATTTGACATCCTGGATTAGACAAATACCTGCTAGTAATGGCCTTTCTATGCTTGATCACACCTTAGTGCAGGGGGCTGGATGAGCTGGTCTCTTGAGATCCCTCCCAGACCTACATTTCTGTGATAATCCTGGCACTACCTTGCAATTCTGGGACAAGAACTTTACTGATCGCCACAGCACTCATCCAAGCTGCATGTGATACAGCCTCCTCCTTTCACTTTTTCAGTGATATGATATTATATAGGAGTTTAATCAAATACATTCTCCTAAGAGGTGAAACCCAATATGACGTGGGCATTTATGTCTTTGGAAGCTTTAGAAAGAGTGTTCTCTAGGAGCACATGGACAGAGCTCCACCGATTTCAGCAGGGCTGTGCCAAGTCATGCCAGCAGAGAACATGACCCAGATCATCCCCCTTAGTCGTACTGCCGCTACCTCCAAAGCACAAAGAAAAATCGACACACACTTGTCCATTTTGGTGCATTAAACAATTAGCGCAGCAAACACTGAGGACTGGCAAAGGAAATACATCACTTTTCCTTCCATTACCTAACATTACTGTTTTTCTCCCAGATGAGTTTTTAACAGCTGTGTTGTTTCAGAACCTGGTTCCGCGCCATTAACAGCTTTTCAGAACAATGGTATTACTTTTAAGTAGGGCATTACAGGGCTTAGTAACATAATTTTTTAAAGATGCAATTAGCTGGGCTACAGAGCATGTCTCTCTGCCAACTAATTGATCCAGCACTATTTAGCAATGGATGGCTCATC
Source organism: Crocodylus porosus (assembly GCF_001723895.1). NCBI lineage: Eukaryota > Metazoa > Chordata > Crocodylia > Crocodylidae > Crocodylus > Crocodylus porosus. The sequence continues at coordinate 10,185,846 of NW_017728886.1, read as the reverse complement.
CATGTACCACTATTAATAACACAGTGAACAGTGATACCAACTTCCCAGGACAAATGGAAACCCAGGAGGAGGAATAGCTGAGTAAGGCAATTTCCTTAGCATGAGCCATCTGCACGTTCTACTCACGTAGGCACAAATACCTGTGAAGCATGCAGGATAAATTGTGCCTTCCTTCCTTCCTTCCTCCCCCCAAGCTGGGCCTGTCAGGCTCTGTGCTCTCTTTGGCCACCTACTAGCCAAAGAGCAGCTGGCTGGGCTACGTGTGTAAATGGCTGTGTTGCTCCTGTTGTGATCTGGTTTAAAACTCACAAGAACTCAGACCCTTTCATCATAGGTCAACCTGACTTCACATCAACAGCACTTTCCACAGAGCAGTGAAACAAGGAAACCATGTTCTTCTTCAGTGGACTGATTTAGAAACCATGCAAGTCAACAGGACGTTGTCCTCTGACTTAAGTGAGCTTTGATTGGGCCTTAGATCATCAACTGAAGAGAAAGGCCTGAATCACAGATAAATCCTGAGTTAAATGAAAGAGTCTCCATCCCATCTATTCTAATAACTGTTGTCTGAATAGGTGGCAAATATTGTCATTTAGACCTCAGGCTATGTATGAAATAAATACTGCCCTGCACTTCCCTCAGTCCCCAGTGCACTTGAGGACCCCATAAGAACTATATTTGTGATACAAGTGTAGCCACCCTTCATCCAAGGGCTGTTGGGTGCCTCATAATACTCTTGTAATCGAGATGGGGGGTTAGTCACATGTGACTAGTGCAAAATCACACCACGAAGGAGTGGGCCCCAGGTGGGTGGACTGAACCAGTTGAAACACTTATTCAAAATTATGGACTCATGTTTCCTTTCCTGCCAAGTTCATTTCCTAAAGATTATATAAAGATTTTTTTTTAAAAAAAGCACAACAAAGCAAAACATAGTTAAAGGATGTTGCATTATTAAACTTGTAGTCATTAGAGTTAAATTTATATTTCTTATTCAGATTCATAAAGCAAAATTTAGCATCTTCTTGAGCATCTTGACCAGCAGTGAGCAATTATTTGGGCCTGTGGGCCACATAGGGAGTTTTGCTGTTATTGTGGGCTGGGTCAGTACTCCCCCTCCCCCCCAGCACAACACTTCACCAAAACTCCCTATGTGGGATGTGGATGCGGGCAGTGGATCATGGCTCTACGCCAGCCCTTGCTCCATGCTGTCACTGCCCCAAGATCCTGTGGTCTTAATGGCCCTGCCCACCCATCTCGCTCCTCAACACCGCTCCATACCTACCCATGGCCCCATCCCAGCCACCTGGCTGTGTGCCCTGCCTGTGTGGGTCCCGCTCCTGGCAGTGTGTGTGGGGCAGACGGTCTGGGATGCCTGGGCAGTGGGGCCAGATCTGGCAGCTGTGACAGCCAGAAGGAGCCACCATTGCTGGGGCTGCTGGGAAATGAAGTCTGGCCACCATGCTGTCCCAGCCCTGCTGCACACCAGGGGTGGCAGGACCGGCCACATGTGCCATGACTTGGGCTGCCCCCTGCGCCTGGGCTAGGTAGGACCGAGGGACCCACTGTGGGCCAGACAAAATCCCTCTGCAGGCCAGATCTGGCCCATGGGCCATATTCTGCCCACCCCTGGTCTTGACAGTGCCTCCAATACTTCAGCATCAGGCATTTCTACACCTGAGTTAATATTGCCACATGTAAGTTAAGTTTTTGGCTAGAGCTAAATACAGCGTGCGGGGCTGTAAAGTAGAAAAGAGCCATTACTAGGTATGGCTAATAATAGACAGCATCATTGGAGAAGAAAAGATATTTTGAATAGTGAAACATCAAGATCATTAAAAAGGAGAGTGGGTCATTCACACCTGAAAAGTGGAGAGACATTAACAGGAATTAGGGAGATGATAACGAGCCATGAAGTCAATTAACGCTCTTAGCACTAGCTGAATAAAAATCTCCCAGACAATTGGCTTTAAAGTTTGAAATCAAATCCAGCTGCACCACTGCACCCCCTCCTCCCTTCCCTCCCACCCCAATCAGCATCTGCCTAAGCCCCTTCCCACTTCCTGACCTCGCTGGCATTTCATTCCTGACAGTTAAGGTGACTTGCGTGGGGCCTGCTGGTGCCTGGCTCGGGGCTGAAATTTCTACAGGACAGAGCCACCAAGGCAGTAAGCATTTTACTGCTGAGAAGAACAGTGCCTAAGCAATTAAACAGCTGGTCATTAACTTAAAGGTACAGCACTGGTTCTTTTTTCACTTTTCCGTGTTGATTGGGAGGGTGGCTTGTCCTTCTTCATTTCCCATCTTGTCCGAAAAATGAAACAAGAAAAAAGGAATAATTACGAGACCACACCACAAGCCCGCATTTTTCTGTAAACATTTCTGTCTAACATTTTGAAATCAAAGAAAAAAACATTCGGTTTCAAAAACTTTTGGGAATGATAAAAAAAAATACTTCGAAGTGTTTGACAGTTTTCTTAAAAATATTTACCAACTCTAAATGGAAAATAGCGTACACTTAGAAATCTAAAATTTAATTAACATTGTGTTAAAATTTGGTTGCCTTTGGCCTCTATAAACTTGTACCAGGGCTGGAGGGTGGTTGTAGCTGTGGTGGTCCAAAAAACATGCAAGCAGTAAGGTGAACCTGTTCTTTTGTGATGTCTATACAAACTATCTCAGCAACTGAGAATGCAAGACTAACTTCCCTTTTCATATTTAGTTTACCTGAGGGTCAAAGTTCAGTTTGGGAATCATCCGAGAAAGCTGGTTTCTACACCCCCCCCCACACCCACACACTTAGCTTTTATGTCTGTATATTCAGCAATTGAGATGTTACAAGCCCCCACAGTGCTATTAGTTCACAGACTATTTTGTTCCTGAATGTTTAACATATGGGAACACAACTGATCTACAAAAGTCCCCGTTGGCAGATACATGACTGATGCATACAACTCCACCATGCCCTTTTTATTGCATTATGAGAAGTGACATGCAACAGAGTGTGTCAAAGGAGCCAGTGGGTGGGGTTGAAGGGCTGTCCTAACAGACCTCATCAGAGATGTTCTTGGTGAAAACTGATTTCAAGTTGTAAGGGGGAAAAAAAGAACAATCACTGAGGAAACCAGGCTCTGGAGACCAGAACAAGGAAACACTTCTTTATGTCACGTTTCTGAAATTAAGGTGAATGGCTGAATAATTACCTTTGCAAGCCCCTGATAAGACACTTACTTTAAGTGCATTGAACTCATCTATTGCATATACATTTTAAGTAGGTGACAGAGAAAAGGAGACATTAAACTTCAGTTCCAGAAGTGTTTGGCAACACTTACATTTCTGAAAATTATATATGCCCAAGTGAAGGGCAGGAAACTACAGTGGAAGTGACATACAGGAAGAAGCAAGGCCAGTCAGGCTGCCATTAACAGTCATGGCAGACTCATGAAAACAGAACAGTTTGCGAATCAGAGACAGAGCCCAAAGCATTGCCAGATACCAGAAAGTTCAAAACCACATCTCCACATCACTTGCACTGGAAGCGATTAGGAGATAATTTGCTGGTTCAAGCTTATTTACTTGTGCATTCAACAGCACGCTGGACCCTGTATCTCATTCCAGTGCTCTTTAACATTTTATAGGGACAGCTGAGGAGTGAGAAGGGCTTTCAGCCAGGTTTCTAGTGCCTGGTTCTCACTTTTGCCTACTTTCAGGTTGGTTTAGATTGCTAGAGTCATGCAAAAAACGCTCTCTGGCTCTCAGCCACGAGGTCCAAGTTCCCTTAGATGGTTGCTGCCTTGACATCCCAAGGTTTCATGCTCTGCTGTGTTAATATGCAAGCTGAGCACAGATAAGCAATGTGGTTCTGGCACCCATGTCATGCATTTAAAGCTGTGTTGAAAAACTTTTGTATTGTTGCCCTGAGGGGTCAGGCTAATGCGCAGGATCTCAGTATCGCACTGTTAGACATGAGCGTGTGATGTACAACTGCACAAGCACACATAAAAATCAATCAAGCACACACTCACTAGGTGCATACACCCCTATTAGGCATACATACTCACACTACCAGCTCAGGCACATACGTTCAAAATAGTCTAGGTTCATGCACACTACAGCCTTGGGGAAGGGGAGGGTATGCATTTTAAGATAAACAAGAAAAAAAAGAAAAACTGGGGGTTTTGCTAAAAAAAGAAAACCTGGGGGTTTTGCTACATATTGATATGATCCACAGCAACCTGGATGTACAAAAGAAGATCAATTGACTCAAAACATTTAGGCTCAATCTTTGGGTGTATTTTTCCTTACATCTCCCTATACCAAGCCCCCTATGGGACTCTTTTATGAACTGTAGTGCACAGGATGCGTGGGGCCAGGACTGAACTGGGCTGTGCTCCAGGCAGGTGGCAGCAGCGCTGGGAGTGGGTGCTATGCCCTCCCGCCGCTCGTGGGATAGGGTGGGAGAGGGACAGAGCCACTGTGCCGCCTTTGGACGAGCGGCGCTTTTTTAGGGTCTGGACTTCAAACAGACTTGTGCCACTCTTTGTGTAATCATTTCCAAAGTAGCACCGGTGAACTGGATGACTGCATACAGATTTGGCTTGTTGTCTATAAAACGGGCATAGGCCCAAGCCTTGCTGATCCACACACATTTTGGTCTGATCCAGGAGATAGACATGCAGCTATTTTCAAAAGGGGCAGCGGGAGCATCCAGCACTAAAAAGTGAGGCAAATGGGTTGGGTGTGAGTGTAGCCTGAGGGATGGGTACCCATACTCCACTTTCAGAAAGATGCCGAACACATGTCAGCTGACTTAGGTGGGCTCAAGCTAGTTATTGCTTACGGAGAAGCAAAAGCTGGGTGGTACAGGTGAAGATGTACTTCAGGCCTGCTATGCCATCCCCATAAGCAAGATCTGAGGAGACCTCATTAATGGGGTTCTAGCTGTGGAAGAAAAAGCCGCTTGCCGTTAGGGACCAGAGCCTGGGTAGTTGGGGAAAGTCACGTAATAGGTGAAGTCCAGGAACTGGGTTCACAGGAAGCCAGGAGTCAAAGCTGGAGTCATAGTAAGCCAGGAGTCAGGACTGGAGCCAAGGAACTGTGGATGGCCAGAAGTAAGCTGAGGAGTCTTTGCCCAGACACCCAATGCTGTCTGGGACTTGCCTTGAAGGAATACACTGGGTGGAGACTGTTTCCTGCAGCCTCAGGGGCCGGATTGCCCTGACCCAGTGCGACTGGAGGGGTCCATGGCCTTGTTCTGAGCTCATTGCAGGTGCTCAGTATGACATCTTTGTTGCCCTGTCATATGTGGAAGAGACAGGACAGATAAGGAAAATAAGGAGCATTATGGGACACTTCGGGGCTTAACCAGGCATCTGTCTTTACAACTCTTTCAGATGGGACACTGCCTTAGGTGCATTTAGGAATTTAGGATTACTGCCTATTAATGAATCACTGACCAGCTTATGGTATGTGATAATGCGAGGCTGCACAGCTCTGTGCATTAAGCAAATCTAGTGATTGCACATTGAGGCCAAGATCTTTAAACTTGAATTGCCAAAGTTAGGCACTATAACTCCCCAGAGGCACCTGAACTGTGGGTGTGCCAAACCCCTGAAAAGCTCACCACTTATTTGTGGCTCTAGCCACAAATTAGGTGCTTAATTTTCAAGCATACTGGCCCTAGCTAGTCCATTCCCCATACAAATGCCAGTTTGCATGTGCAAAAGAGGATTCTGGATAAAACACTTTTAGCTGTGAAAGCTGAGAGAGGCTGCTTTGAAACCATGGTCCAGACATCTTTTGAGTTTGTGCAAAAAGTGAATGTGCCGTATACAATTTCCACCTCCCCACCCCACCCAAAACGCCTGCCTTAACTGACACTTAACCTCCATGGGCTCCATTAAAGGAGAAATCAAATGGCAAAACAGCTTATGCTCCACTTGAGAAAGTCTCATTTTAGACTAAAGGCCTTGGGATGACCCTCTCTGTGTGGGGATAAATTTCCGTCTCTGTCACTAGATCATACATGCATGTTCTTTTCCTGCCACCCGGGAAGCATCTGATGAAATGAACTTGGGTTCATGAAACCTCGTGTTCTACATACAGATCTTATTTAGTTCGTCTATAGAGGTGCATATCTACCCTGCCTTCCAGTTGTCTTCCTGCCACATTTCTGCGTATGTTGCCCTTTTTGAAACTGATTGAAGACGACAAGGCACCCCGCGGAAAGCGCATCTCAAGTGATCTCTGTGTAGTGGCAATCCCCTTTCTTTGTGAGCTACATGCTGAAAAACCTAAGCCATCTGACCCTTGTGTCTGCATTTGAATAGCTCTTGTTTCCTTTTATCAAAGCTCCTACCTGTGCCCAAGCTTTAAAGGGAAGGTCAGCTCTGTCTGAAGGCTGTTCAAATAGAGATTGAATCATTTAATGATGACTCATGCAAAATTAAGCTGATGCAAATGTTAATTTGACAACATGAGAATACAGAGACAATTCCAGCCAGATCAAAAATTGGGGGTCATGCATCTGTCCTTCTTCAGACTCGGAGGGGATTCTACCACAGGTAAAAAAAAATGCATAACAGAGGTGTCTCAAAAGAAAACCGAGCTACCTGTTTTTCCAAGTCTGACTCACAGGATTTGTCTCGAGGGGAGGGAAAGCTCTTGTCTGTGCCTTCCTTGCTGAGGGGGGCAGGTCTGCTGATTAAGGACCCTGACTCCATGCCTTTAAAGTCAAAGGGAATTTTTGTCATCCAAGACGCTAGAGCGAGTCTTATGGCTTGGTCTGCAGAAGTTGCTGAGCTCTCACAGCTGTCAGCACCTTTGATGGAAATTGTAAGAATTTAGCATATATATTTTAAAAAGGATCCTCAATGTCTATTTACAGTGGAAATTTTCAAAAGCATAAAGGGCGATTACATACCCAACTCACACTGAAAGCCAATGGGAGTCGGACACATTATGGCTCTTAGAAACTTGGAAAATTTGGCGACATTTCTATCCTGGATTTCCCATGTATGGTCTTGTCCCAGTTTCTACTTTCAGAAGCAGAATATGCTGAGAGACAAACTTAAAAAGAGCAGGAGAAGGAGGCTTTTAAAAAAATCAATAGCACTGGGAATCAACAATTCTTTATGGTCACGCAGTAACTAACTCATATCATAAAATAAAATACCACCACAGGCTCTGCAAAAATAGATCATCCTGAAAATAAGTAAGTAGAATAATTTCATGTTGTTTGAAACTCATTCAATCTTAGGATATGGTCACAGAATTAAGAAGCAAAGTATAGGACAGTCCAACATGGAGGGGTCATTATTAGTATTGATTGACCTTGATATTCCGCAGCCTTGCACCTTGTGTGCTCAAAGTGAGTGTGAGTTAGTGCCATATCGGAACTGAAGTATTTGACACTCACTTTGCACCAGTGTAAATGCCTAGACAAGGTGCAAAGCAGAGGAGCATCAAGTTTTATATTTATTATACGTGAGCAACTACCCTGAAGGGCAACTTTACAGTGAGAAAGTTAAACTTTCACAAGTTAGGACATGTCAGAAAGAAGATTGTGTGGGCAAGCGCTTGAGAGAGAATGGCAAAAGTCTGTATCACACTTGAGAGAAATATTACTATGGATGAGATTCTCAACAAAATACAGCCATGTCAGAGCAATGCACTGAGTGACATTTGAAATGCCCTTTATTTTCTGATTATGATTTAATGCAAAAGGCGGAGAAATTGTTTCGCCAAACATAAAGTCCACTCAGAAATCAGGAGCGCTATCTTTAGAAGTAACCTCTAAACCTATGAAGTTCTGTTTGGCCTTTGGCAAACAGAAAGTTCCAGGTTGCTACATTTTGGCTGGGTTTTATTTTATATTTGATTGTCTTGTTAGTCTTAGAAGCAGGGTGAATACAAAACTTTCAGACAAGATGTTTTGTTGGTCATGTATCTAATTAGGAAATTGCAATGCTCATCCTAACTTTATTACCACTAGATAACTGCAAAGTTTGGTATCCTGTAAGTTCAATGGCTAGTATCACAGGCGTCCAAAAAAGTAGGACATACATTTAAAAAAATATTAACTTTAATGGGTTATGCACAGAAGGAAATATTTAATGGGATGCAAAAGTGTTTCACAAACTGTACATTTTAAGAACTGAAGAGGTTCTTTGATTTCTAATTTTTACCCTATTCCTGACGATACCAAGTATGCATAGCTCCACCATCACTTTAAATTAAGAACCAGTAATCCAGTTCTTATCAAATAAGTTATACATCTTCCCCAAAAGCTAATCTGAACCTCTTCAGAGGTTCAGCATGGTTGTCTAGCACCCATTTACAATGTCTTTCTTCCTCTATGCTTCCTATTTTCATCTGGAAGCAAAAATGGGACTTACCTTTGCAATATTTCTGAGTGAAGGAGGAAACCCTGACACTTCCCAGAGACTAAATTCAAGAGACATCCAGATTAAATGAATTTGGCTAAACTGACAATAAACACAGAAAGAAAACTGAATCCTTTGCTATTCACTCAACTCTTACGGCAAATATAAACTACAGAGGGACCAATTCTACCACCCTAACTCAGTGGGGTATCATTACTTTGCAGGTAACACTATTAACATCACTGGCAATCCCTATAGGCTAAAGTGCTACTCCATGTCAGCAAGAATGGGAGAAATGGGTCTCAAATTATTGGAACTAAAATTAAAATAAGACTAATGCTGATTAGCAAGAAAGCAGGAAGCCCCCTCGGTATGAACAAAATATCATGTTTCTCAGCCTCATTATGTCTCAGTAATATATTACAGCTACCTTGGGTTAGTTAGAAATACCCAGAAAGAGGAGAAAATGATCAGGCCGAACCAAACCATTGGATGGTCTAGCATCGCTATTGCAGACCACATTCAGATCATTAGTGTTTTGCCAACTCCTGAGGTGTCGCCACAAGTTTCACAACACTGATGCTTTACTGGATGCAGAAAGAGAATCTCAGTGTTCAGTCCATAAGGACTGTTTCTAGTCTTCACACATATAAAGGCAAGCTTGACAATTTGGCCTGGCTCCAGCAGAAAGACTCAAAAACTAGAATGCAAGGAACCTAAAGTCATTGTTTTTGACAAAAACAACAAAACAAAAGAAAACAAGAAAGAAAGAAAGAAAGAAAGACTTTTGACTTTTAAGAGACTTTCATTCTGGGAAGGGTGACAGATGGTGGGCAGTAGAAATTATGTACAGTTTGGTCCGAGGACAAGGCCTGGGCTCTTGGCCTGCAAGGCGTGCCCGCACACTTTAGACAAAGAAAAACAAAAAACCACAAAGAACAAAAGAAGTATTTACATATATACATATATACAGTTCTTGCCGGGGGGGACACCCAGAGGGGCCTCAGGACATCGGGGTTGGCCTGCCCGGACAAAGCCCAAGGTCTCAGCTCTCTGGGTGCGCCTCTGCACCTTGAGGAGCTGGTGGTGTCACAGGGCAAGGAGCAGGCGTCCCGCCTCAACTCAGCACAGTGCCCCATCAACGGCCCAGTGTTCCTCAAAGGTGGACACTGTCCACCGGAGGACTGCATGCTTGAATTCAAGAGAGAGGCAGGCCCGCACCAGCAGGTGGAAAAGCTGCAGGGCATCGTGCATTCTGGTCCCGGTGAGCTGGTTTCGCCAGCTCTTCAGGGTGGCCATCTTGGCCTGGCCCACCAGGAAGTTGGCCAGGCTGACTGCGGCCCGCTCAGCCGCCCGGTACGGGAAGGAGTGGATGTAGGTGTCCGCTGAGAAGTCCCGGCCCAGTGCCCAAAGCAGCGCCCCGAGGGCAGTAAAGAGCGGCTGCAGTCAGGGGCAGTCGAGGAAGGCGTGGAAAATTTCCTCTTCCAGCACCCCTGGGCAGAAGGGGCAGGCCACTGAGGCCACCGGGTCCAGGTGCCAGTGGTCAAGATGCCATGCACCAGTCTCCACTGAAGGTCTCCGGTCTTCTTGGTGGTGGATGCCTTGTACAGCGTGCCCCATGGTGGGGTCCCGGGCCATGCCAGGTGCCACCGCCAAGCAGTGTTGGGTTGGCCGGCCAGCACCTGGGTGTGCCAGGTGCACACCACCCATGCATAGAGTCCCTTCTGGGGCAGCGTGCCAAAGGGGCAGCTCGTATTGCTGCTGGGGGGCACAGGGAGCCTGAGCAGTGTGTTGGGCTGGTCAGCCAGCTCACTGGCCACCGCTGGGATGACCGGCAGTGGTGGGAAGTCATCACCTGCGGCGTCTGTGGTGGGGAGGGCCTGGTGAACCTGGAGGTAGCCTTCCAGGGTGGTCGCTGCTTCCATTGGAAGGGTGGCCCTAATGGTGTGCAGAAGCCAGCCCGCGGTGCAGTGCCATCTGGGCAGCCAGGGCTTCGGGTGACGGCCAGCCTGACGGAGCAGGGTCCAGGAAGTGCCCCAGGTGGGTGGTGTGCACCTCGATGAGAGCAGCCATGAGGCTGGAGGAGGCCAGACTCGGCATGACATGCTGCAGGGCCTGGTTGTGGACCAGGGGCTCCTGAAGCAGCTATGGGAAACGCAGGCGCCTGGCCTGGGGGCAGAGATGGAAGGCAGCCCGCCAGGCCCGCACCATGCTGCAGTAGAACGGGGGAAGGACCACCCCGTTTAGGAAGGTGAGGTCCAGCATAAAGAGCTCCCGGTCAAAGCCAAGGCCCCCCCACTTGGTGCAGGAACCGGTATGCCAGCTGCCACTGCGGGAGGTGACCCTCGGCATACAGGAGCCGCTAGAGGGCTTGTGGGCAGTAGATGGCCACCCTGCTGGACAGGGCGATCAGGCCCTGGCCCTCCTCAGTGGTGGGCAGGTACAGGGCGGCTTGCGGGAGCCGGTGGTGTCTGTCCCAGAGGAAGTCCACTAGGAGCCACTGCAGTCTCTCGAGTAGCTCCGGTGGAGGGTCCAGCATGGCGCAGTGGTGCCACAGGGTCGCTGCCGCCAGGTTGTTGGTGACGAGTACCTGGCTACGGTAGGAGAGGGCGGGCAAGCGCCAGCGCTGCAGGCGGTTCTCCACTCCCTCTGCCAGGCCCTCCCAGTTGCGGGCTGCAAAGGCCGCGAGGGTGCCAAGCAGGTACTGGTGGTCGATGCGATCAAAGGCCTTCTCCTGGTCCAGGAAGCCCAAGCTGACACTCAGGCCAAAAAGCTCCGTGGCCATGAGCAGGCCATGCAGCAGAAACAGGTTGTCCTGGATGGCCCTGCCCGGGACACAGTAGCTCTGCTCCGGCCCAATGATGGAGGCCATGATGGTGCGGAGACGGTTTGCCAGCACCTTCGCCAGGATCTTACAGTCAGTGCACAGAAGGGAGATGGGCCACCAGTTCTTAAGGCAGCCCGGGTCCCCTTTCTCGGGCAGCAAGGTGAGCACTACCTGGCAGCAGCTGGTTGTCAGGGTCCCTTCAGTGAGGCTCTCGCGGAAAATACAGAGGAGGCTGGGCCCAAGGAGAGGCCAGAAGGCTTTGTAAAATTCCACAGGCAGTCCATCCAGGCCCGGGGCCCTGCCCGAGGCAAGTCCCCCCACAGCAGCCTCGAGTTCAGCCAGGGAGAACTCGACCTGCGAAGTGCTGAGGCACGGCAAGTCCTTATGCAGCTGCCAAGCGGCCTCCGGACAAATGGGGTCAGCTGCAAACAAGTCCCGATAGAGGGTGACAGCATGCCCCCACACTTCGCCCAGGTCTGTGAGCAGCCATCCCTCTGGGGTCTGGAGATGGTCCACCAGAGCTCCGGCTCAGTCCTCCACCCTGACATGGAGAGGGGTGTGCACCCGCAGGCCATGGCTGAGGGGAAGGTCTGCAGAGACATCCCCATGCCAAGTGCCCTGGCTGCTGGCAGCCATCCCGGGCAGGAGGGGGCGGGGAGAGCCTCCAAACGAAGCTGGGGACCAGGAGGGGGCTGAAACAGCTCCAAAATCAGCCTAAGGGGGGGCAGAGCAACCCTTCAGGGGCTGTAGGCAAGCCCAAGGCAGGAGGAGATGGCAGAGACCAATGTAAGGGGCTCTGCAGGAGGGAGGCAGCAGGAATCAAAGGGAGAGCACAGGTGGGGGTGGGGCAGAGGCAAACGGGGCTGCCAGAGCCAGGGGAAAATGCTCAGAAAGCGGGGAAAGGGGCAGAGAGGGGGTCCCCAAGCACAGGCTGGGGAGAGGCAATGGTTTGGGGGAGGGGAGAGGATCGGGGGGGCAGGGAGCGTGGGGAAAGTGCAGAAGGGACCTGAGCTGCAGAAGCTCGGAAGGGCCTCACCTGTCGGCGGCCATCTTGAAAGCCAGCAAGCCTGTTTCGTGATGCGGGAGCCCGGACTCATGATTTTTGGAACATCCCTGACTTTGGCTGTGGCTGCAGAGCTAGGAAACGGAGGCCCACTCCTGCATGTTACGCCCGTCCTGCAGAGATCAGGGCACCTCTCCTAGCTATCCCTGACCTTTCAAGTTGGTTGGAACTGGGGATCCGAGAGCTCAGACCTGGGCCCGTCTCGACAAAATATATACGTGCATGGCATCTGAATGTGAAACAGGCTGCTGGATAGTTTTCCTAATCCTTTTGGTTCAGCAAAAGAAGTGAAAGTGGCCCTTCTTCCCACTGCTCGTAATACGCCCTCCTGGACTGGCTTTCCCCCTGTGTTTCAGGAGGGCCCAGGCCCCTGAAGCGTAGTTTGGTCAGCGTCCATGGTCTTCGCGTGGCAGGAGGGAATTCCCCACTCACGGGCTGGTGCCGTCTGCTCCAGTGGCAGACGAGAACAGGGATGCAAGGGAAATGATATGTCCAGCATGCATCATCCTGCATTTCCCGGGCCGTAGGACCACTGGCTGACCGGTCCTCTGAGATTCCTACTTACTTAACACAGCTCAAGGCTTAACTGGCTCGCACACATTGCACGGGCCACAGGGGGACACGAAAAGGTCAATGGAAGTAACTTCTCTGTGCTTACAATTACCCATGTGGGATTATGATTGGTGGGCAGGTCAGCTTTTCCTCCTGGGATGCAATAAAGCCTTGGTTGCCTAGTAACTCATGGTCAAGGCAGAAAATATTGCAAATGTAATCAGGATTTATTGTAGCTGTTGCTGTTATTACAGTGGATGGGCTTTTGATTTTTTTTAGTTAAAATACTTCACTGGACTTTTGAACATCCAATCAGGAAGGAGAAGCATGTGGAAGGGGTGAAGTGGAGGCTGCGAGCCCGATGGTCGGGTTCAATAATCAGGGACTGGCCCAAGGGTGTGATAAATAATTCTGTTTAATTTAAGCCTTGGGAGTTTCTAATCAAATTCCATCACCTGCGCCGGCGCTGCCTTTTTAATTTTTTCGCACTAGGAATCCCCTCCTCCCCACCGACACCATCTCCTCCATCTGCTACGACAAATTGTGAACAGAGGCTTTCCAAGTACTAGACAGCCTTGTTAGAGGAAATCATGTTCTTTCTAATAGCGCTTTACTCTGGAGGGCTGAGAGAACGGACTGCTAAAGTGTATACACTGTTTAGAAAAGATTGGGAGCCTGGCAAGGTTATTACGTGTAGCAAATTAGACAAGTATACCAGAGGGGAATGTAGACTGGCGGTTTGTCTTGCTCAGTGAAAAGCAACTAATACATGCCCCCCAAAAAAGCTCACCCTAGAGTCAAATGCCAGACTTTTTATTTTCCTTTCATTGACTGGCAAGTCAAAGAGGTTATGGGGGTGGTAGGGAGTGTAAGGGAAGTATCGCTTGATGTTGCTATCCTTAATGCATTTTAACACTGATTGGAAAATAATGGCCCATGTTGGTGTGCTTAGAGATCCAGAGCATTCGGCATTAATTGTCACAGCACTTTCAGAGGCAAAAGGAGGTATTTGAGTCAAAGGTCAGACTGTTAAAATGCCTGCTTATTTAGTCGGGTTGAAGCAGGGATGCGTGTCCTGGAAGCTGTGTTTACAGCAGACAGCTGCGATACCGTTGAAAGGCGACTTGTGAACTGCCACAAGCAGCTTGCTCCTCAGGCTTGGAAAATAATGCCCTACTTGAGCAATCTGGCACAAAGATGCAAGACCTCCTTTCTCCTCCACTCACCTTGGAGCAGATCACAGAGGCACCATTGCTTTTCTAGTTTACTCTCAGAAGTCAAAAATGTGACTTTGCTACGCAGCTCGCTTTCCGTTGTTCAGGCCACATTATATAGGGCTCTCCTGGAGCTCAGGCACTCACGCACAGTTGTTATCCAGGTGATAAGGGATGAGGCAGTCAGGTGGAGGGCCCAGAAGCAGATGCTGAAAGAAGCTGCAGAGAAGAATTGGTGCTAGAATCCAGTCCATGTATTAGGGAGGAAGTGGACCGAAGCACTTAAGTGCAATTCTGGTCTACCCTGTTTGAGTACCTAAAAACAGTGAATGCAGTAGGTGGTGGATCATCCTCCTCTTTGCTGCTTTTTCATGTTTCAGTCTTAAGGATAAGATGGTGGTGGTGATAGAAACAGAGGCATTAATAGATTGTTAGGATTTGGATGAGGTGGAATGGGGTCATACTTAAGGGCATAAGTCCATTTTGATACTTAATAGGTGCATTGGAGCCTGATCTTTGTCTCTTCCTCTCACTCCACTCTCTGATGGGGTGGGGATAGGGAGGGTTCTCAAGGAAAGAATCACCTCTCTCTTTGCCCTGGGAAGAGTTGATCCAATTAAAAAGCAGAGATTATGGTGTGTTGTGTTGAAGCAATATCGGAAAAGGGCACTCTTTCTCCGTAGAAAAGCATCTGCCTTAGGAACTACAGTGGTATAATTATACCAATTACAATTGGGCTAGGAAAGATTCCCATGTAGGCAGGTTCTTAAAAACCCAACAAACCGACTTTCTCACTGTGCACAATGCAGCGGTACGTGGCACAGGGGTGCGCCATGTAGGGAATGGGCTACCAGAAAGAGACCAGGATCCCTCACACAGCCAAGCAATACTAAGCTCAGGCAATTGTGCCAGTCAAGGTAAATTCAATTCTAGGTTAGGACAGCAAGATATGACAATGGTCACTGGGTGTACAGGAAGAGGGGTTTGTTGTCAGCCTACAGGACAGTGGCATATTTTGTCCTGATTTTGACTGCACTCAAATGAAATCTGTTGGTATGATCAATGAGACAAGGGAGAGAGAAAGGGTGGGCAGAACATCAGGAGTTACCTAATCCAATCCCTTCTCTCAACGTAAGGCTCTACCTGTCAATCAGCCCAGACAAATGCCTGTCTAACTTTTACTTAAACACTTCCAAAGAGAGATGCTACAACCTCTCTAGATAATATGCTCCAGTACTTAACCACCCCCGGAGTTAAAGAAAAATTTTCTGACCTCTGGCCTAAGCTTCCCTTGTTCAGTATGAGCCTGCTACTTCTTATCCTGTCCCCAGGACTGCCACTCTTGAGGGATGGTCAAGATGTCACTGTGGAGACAATACACAAATAGACACAGTTCTATTGGCTCCATCTTGCACATCGCAATTAAATAATCGCACAGTTCAGCATAACCAATGTTCTCTGTCATCCCTGGAATAGAAAAGGTGCCAAGACTAGGGAATCCTTTGCATATCAAGTCAAGTCAGTCCCAGGACTGCTGTGACTATTGGGGCGCCTTAGATGCTGTAACAACCCTTCTCCACTCTGGCCTCTGCTTGGCTAGCTTTGTGCACTGTTAGTTGAAGCACCACCCAGTCCTTGATACTGGTTCCCCAGCTCTTCTTGGGTCTACCTCCTTTTCTCGTTCCCGCCACAGCTCCCTACGTGACGGTGTTGGCAAGGGTGTTCAGCCTTCTTGTGATGCGTTCAAACCATTGCAGCTTCCTTTGTCGTACAGCATCCGACAACAGTTCACAGGTTCCAATTTCTTGAACAATTTGCTCCTTGTCAGACTCATTGGTCTGGTGCTCAGCATGTGAGACATGCAACAGTCTCGTAGACCAGTGCGTTTCAAATGCCTCAGTTCTCTTCTCTAAGGTCTCAAGAGTAAATTGGATGCTTATCTTGCTGGGATCCTATGACCCCAGCTGACTTCCTGCCCTTTGGGCAGGGGGCTGGACTCGATGATCTCCC
>NW_017728886.1:10137727-10169785 GCF_001723895.1 Crocodylus porosus | reverse complement strand
CAGTCAGTCAGTGCCGTGGGCCTATCGAAAGGTGCCTCACGCAATCACACCACCGCACGTCACCTAAGCTATAAAAGGAGCCTCCACCTGATCGTCGGGGTCCTTTCTGCGTCTAACGGACTCGGAACGATTTACGGCGAATTATCACGGACACGGCTCGGCCTTCGGAGCGGCCAGCTGAAGGAGGACGCAGAGACCTGCCTGATCCCGGCGACCGGAAACCCCAGAAACTACTCACCAGCCAGGTTCATCGGTCTCGCGCACCATTGGGGCGCGTGAGGCGTGGTGAGTTCTAGCCGCTGCGCGGCTACGTTAATAGTCGCTAATAAAAGCTACCAAGCCTGTTCACTGTTCTCCCACCTATTCGTGATCTGTGGTAAGCCCGACCAGGGAAAGATCCCGCAACAACAGCCATAAAGCATCGTAGAGACAACTGCAGCATATGCATGAGGAAAACTTCCAGAGAGTCAGCTGAAAAGAAGCAATTACAAAAGATGCCTTCTAGTGGTGGATTTTGTCCTTTTGCAAAACCGGCTAAATATCTTATACCACTGGTTATAATGCTTCCAAACAACAGCAGAAAGCACAGGAAACCATGTGCATCCTAATCAGGAGATCACAGGTCCTCCTCAGGACCACCTTGATAGTTCTGTCCACAGATGCCAAGGGCTTGTCAGCTGCTAAACAATGCTGCAATTATGTTTTCTTGACAGGCTGGAAAATCATAGATTCATAGATTGTGAGGGGCTGGGAGGCACCTTACAGACCATCAGGTCCAGCCCCCCACCCTCTAGGCAGGAAGACAACTGGGGTTAGGTGACTCCAGTGAGGTGACTGTCCAGTCTCCTCTTCAAAACTGCCAGGGTAGGTGACTGCACCACCTCTCGAGGGAGTTTATTCCACAGTCTGGACACACTGACTGTGAAGGAGTTTTTCCTAGTATTAAGCCTGAAGTGGCCTTCCAGGAGTTTGTATCCATTGGTCCTGGTCTTTCCGTAGTGAGCAGTTGATCACCGAGCTCCTGATGCACTCCTCTGATATAGCGGTAAGCTGGGACTGGGGCAGTGCAGCTGCACCTGGGACTATATGCACTGGCTTTCACCAGGTGAGCATTGTCCGCCAGACTGGAATTGGCCATGGTGGTAATGGTGCTGCCTTATCCCACTGCACACTGGAGTTGTCCAATCAAAGGATGCAGTGAAGAAATTGGGTTTCACTGATGATTCTGTCGTACAAGCTATTCAAGAGCTTTTTGGATGCTCATTATGAGATAAGCACTCTGCGAGTTATCTGAGAAGGAGCAACAAGAACCCCAGTAATCATGACCAAGGAGTTGTACAAGGGCCTGAGAAGAAAGAGCTGAAAGCAGGGAGCACAGGGTAGAGAGTAGAGAGAAGAGTGGCAGAATGGGCAGGGGCAGGGAAAAGACACTTGGGGAGGATGTGGGGCTAATTTGTGGCACACCAACCAAAAAAAGTTGACTTCCACTGCTCTAGGCTGAGGTGGGTGCTTTCCTGTGGGAGGCAATGGAAGTACCCTCCACTTAGGATTCCCAGCTCTGAACCCTTCTCCTGGAGTCTTGTCACTGAGGTCCTTTTTTTCAAAACTTGAATGGCAGTCAGTCTTTTTCTTTCCAAATGTGGCTGCAAAAGGAGCACTTGGTGGAGGAGATGGCTGATAAAAGGGGCCACTGTTACCTTTTTCTCTGCCTCTTTTGGGGCTGTGTTTTGTGGAGTACTCCAATCTGTTGGTCCTGCTTTGACACTATAGAGACTGGGAGGTGACATCCAGTCCAGGGAATGAGGGGATGTCTACTCATGAATTCTGATGGGACTTAGCTGTGAGCTAGGCGCAGACCCGCTCAACACTGCCAAAACTGGGTTCCTCCTTCACATGCCCAGAAGCAGACTTTTATGCAACTTTACTGGAATAATTTAGTCACCAGCAGGGTCAAGCAGTTGCTGTTCCAGGGGTTATGAGGATCTACATTTTGGGCCTAGATGCCTAAAGTGGTGGTTAGTTGCTGAACCACACCTAAATCCCTTGCTAAACGTAGGCCTTGGTAAAAATTAATGAGATAAGCACCTTCTCCCCAGCTGAGCTTCAATCACAGTGCTTAACCAAAGCTGAGTGATGCACATATTGGGTATTCTGGAAATCTGAACATTTATTTTGGTGGTCACACAAGAGCTCTTTTGAAAATCTGGCCACAATTATGGGTAGTAGGGCTTCCTGCTAACCTGGCTCTGAACAGGTCTTTAGCATTTGAATATGTCAACCCAGTGCAATTTACATAGCTTTTTATTTAAATTCCTTGCACTTCTGTGTCTATCTGTGTGAATTAGAGAGAGACTGAAATAGTGACAGAATTGAGTAGCGGGATGGGGAAGTGTTAGAACACGGGTCCATATTTCAGGTGTGATTCCTAGCTCAGGAGTCCACAAGAAAGAAACGGGGGCTAGTTTATCTGACAAATCCAAACATTGGTCTGAGAACCACAAATGTGATCATTATAATCCAGTTCCAGGAGAGCTGAATATTTTGCATGTCAAAACGACCTTTAAAAAAAAAGACTGCCAGCCATCTACATTCTAAATTTTAAGCCTGTTTTCCTGAATACGAGAGTGAATGATGTAGCTCTAATCCCACTAGTTGCTTAGCAACCAGGGGGCTTTTCTGACCACTTTGTGGCAAGACAAAATAAAGTGCAAAAATCCTCAGGAAATAGACGCCTACACTGATTTATTGTAAATGAAATTAACTGGGTTACAAGCTACAGTTTATTGGAGAAATTAGACATACCATGGATGTACCAGTAATGCAAATCTCTCCTTAAATCCAAATGGCAAATGTCAAATAGAGCACGAGCATCTTCATCCTTCATACAAATGTCCTCCTCCTCTGACCGTGTGCCAGATCACTCAGTGAGCACTAAGACTTCCTGGAAGAAGGGTACAAGCCTGGTAACAAGTTGGTCACGTGTGTGCGTTTTGCCATGAGACTACCATCCTTCTTGGGATCACTCCTGTGATGGTCTCTCTTCTTTACCAGAGAATCTAAACAATTGTGGAAAATAGTCCTTCATATTAAGAGGGGCTGATTGGGTTTCCTTATGTTCTGATGATTAGCTAAGCACTTGGTGTCGGGTTTGTTGGGACTGAATTAGGTATTACAATGCTGAGCACTGCAGGCACTTTTTCACAACCTTGAGTTTGGCCCTTATGCAAAGCCAGGGGAGAGTTCATAGGAGGATGGGAACACAGGGCTGGAAGGGTCCACAGGTTCATTTAGGCTAGCTCAAGATAGGATCATCCCTGCCTACATCATCCTAGTCAAGTGTCTGTTCAACCTACAGTTGAAAACTTCCAGGGCTGGAGATTTCACAGCTTCACCTGCTCCAGTGCTTGGGCACCGTCATAGTCAAGAAGTTCTTCTTGATCTCGAACCTAGATGTCTTCTGCAGCAGTTTGATGCTGTTGCTTCTAGTCCTCTCCCCTACAGCCAGAGAGAAAAGGCCATTTTCAGCCTTTTTATAATCTCCTTTTAGGCTTTTAAAGACTGTTATAAATTCCCCTGGAATCTTCTCTTTTCCGGTGGATGAGCTGGATGCCTGAGAAAGGGATTTGCAGATGGCAGGACACCGAGCAGGTCAGGATCCCTTACCTGGACTTAGGTGCCAAGTCTTCTCTTTTAAACCCATGTGAGGGTCAGTCCTTTCCCTCAAAAGATCCCAAGAGGAGATGGCAAGGCTGTCCTTCCTTCTCCTCAGTAGCCCAGCATGTAGTATACAGCCCAGACAGATGAGAGACCTTCGTTCAAATTCTTTCTCTTCCTGAAGGGATTTTCCCTCACATATCCCAGTTCACAGGGGAATGCTCTGGCCACCAGGCTATAGGGTATAGTTATTATTTTCTTGTTACAGCTGGGGAATTGGACCACTCAAAATTAAGCAGCTTATCCAGAGCAACATAAGGAGTTTGTGGCTGAGCTGAGAACTGACCTGAGATCTCCCATGGCTCAGGCTATAAGGCCATCTTCTCCATCATGTCAGCATTTGTTGGGTTTTAATGTTTCATTACAGAGAATTTTGTGTTGGTGAAAAATTATCTGAATGGCAGTGCTAAGAGCTGAAGTCATTTTGTTTTTTGCTGTAAAAAAAGGTATGGAAGGGGACTACTGGCCAATGTATCGCAATCCTGCTGTAATAGGACCACCTTTAAATAAGAGTCCTGGCTTCTCTGCTGCAACTGATAATGACCATCAGCCATCTTGGTAATTTTCAGCTGCCTACTTGTAATTGTATTGAGATTCCCAACTCATGTTGAACAAACATCCATCATCCCCATGAAAGAGAGGCAAAAACCACCCTGTCTGTTCTGTTCCTTTTAATCAGCCGGCATTCACCATTGTTACTACTTCACCCTGAATAGGCAGACAAGAATCAACATTCCTCGCATCATGTTTTTCCTCCACACTCTGTTTACAGCTTTCCATTATTCATATTCAAATTCAAGCACAAAATTGCGCCCTCGCTTTCAGTTGGCCTTTGTAATGTGAGGGAAGGAGGTCAGGCTGGAAATGACCTTCTGAGCCCAGCTAAGCTATTCCTCTTCTCTAATTGAAGATCATTCTCTGCACTAAACCCATCAGTAGCTCATCCAGGCTGCTTTGCAACATCTCTCATGTTGCTTCCTAGACCCTGCGTTGGAAAATAATTCCACTGCATAACTGACCTGCACATTTCCCTTTCTGTGTCAGCCCATTACACTCAGTAATTTATCTCTTCTTTTGTGTCATGCATTTTGTCCAACAGTAGCTAATGGAGAATTGATCTTAGCAAGTAATGCAGCACATGCCTTTGCTTCATGGCTAGTAAACCATCCACCACTCTACTGGTAACACAGCTGAAATCACCAAAAGCCAAGAAGTTTATTTTTGTGTACTGGCAACTTCCTAGACCTGCTGCTCTGAACATTGCCTAGAGCAGTGGTCTCCAACCTTTTTAAGTTGCAGATCACCTTTCGCATTTAAAAGCAACCCAAGATCTACCATGCAGCACTGCGCCCCCCATTCCTCCCCTTGGGCCTCTCCCCCTCACCCAACAGGTAAGTCTGTGGGGTGGGAAAGGAGGGGGTGCAGCTCAAGGCAGAGGGAGAAAAAATTATTTGGGGGTGCAGCTCCCCAGCAGGCAAGTCCCATCCAAGGCCCCCAACTTACCCCAGCTCCTGCCTCTGCGGCACTGTCCCTCACCACGGGGCCCTCGATCTAGCCCTTGCATGCGGGTGCTCAGCCCCCCACCCCAGCCTCAGATCGACTCCAAGAGGCTCCAAGATCTACCACAAGAGGCTCCAAGATCTACTGCTGGATCAAGATCCACTGGCTGGTGACCACTGACCTAGAGGGTTTCATTCGGGCCCCCTTTTTTACTAAATGGCTTTTGATGTGAGTGACCTTCTAGTTGTCTAGTTTGGCATCTAGAACTGGAGCTATCCAAACTTCAAGACTGCCTTTTAAAACCACGATCTTCGTCCTCCATGTAGCTGACAAAATCAGAAGGATTTTCCCAGAGTCCTGTCTCAGCGTGGAAAGCTAGGTCCTCAAGCTGTAGAAATCAATACAGCTCCACAGAAGTAAGTGAAGGGTGCCTCAGGGTCTGGCTTAGGATATGGTTCATGTGGCCTTAGGAAGCAATATTTTTTTATTTTTTCTGGCTGCTTAAGAATATCACATAGGGTCGGAAAGTTATTTTAAAAAACTAGTACTTGAATCATCCAACTGGAGAGGAGGAAGCCCCCAACCGAGCACCTACGAATAGTCAGCAAATAGCTTTCTGAAGTCTCTCAGGCAAGCCTGCTCATATCTCCCATCAGCCAGCACCTTCTCCACAGTAGGCTGGGCTCTGATAAGAGATGCTCTTATTTGCTATGAGTTCACAATGTGACATACTGTTCCTCACAGTCCTGGTGAGGAGCATATGATGCGATACATATTAGGCAATGGAGAAAGCGAACAGGGAGGGGAAAATAACTTGGCAACAGCTCCTCAAGTAGGCAATCACCTGCAATCTGCTCGCTGATGCAAAATATAGCAGGGCAGAGTTGCATTCGTCCTGTTTTTCTGGGCATTTTCACACTGGATGGGAGACAGGCCTTATGGTAAAAAAACACGAGTTTATATAAGACACTTATTCAAGAGGATTTTAGGGAAGGGTGAGGGGATGTCACTGGCAGATAGTAAAAGAGCTGTTTAATAGACAATTTATTTTATGTACGTATCACCATTTACCATTGTCAGGGCACCAAGACTTTTTTTGTGGGTGTCTTTTCTTGTTTTTTCAAAGGTTAAATAATTAACACCCCCCCTCTGGATTCTCCAAATATTTAGGACAAAAAGTTGACTAAAAAAGGGCATTGAGAGTTTGACAATCCATCCCCCCACACACACTCATGCTCACACTTGGCTGAAAGGTGGGATGGGGAGATTCATATACTCCAGTTGCTCAGCTATGACATAAAGAGCCAGGAATCAATCACTTTGATGTTTTATCTTATCCCTAAAGATAGAGTTTAGTGGCTTGTTTGGTGACTGCTGTAACACTACTTTAGCAGGTCCTTTTGAAGTACTATAGAAACACTTTACTGCCTGTTGTGCAAGTGGAAAAGCTGACACCAATGCTGCCTTGTGAAATGGCCATCAGAAACACCATGTTGAATGGCATCTTTCCTCATCACCCATCGGTGTCACAGTTGCAGTTGTGAGTGGGCAGTTTTCTGTGTGTGTCTATAATCCACGTGAACCTCTGCTCCAAGCATCTTTACAACTATAACAGTTCTTGTCCTAGCCAAGCTAGAGTTGCTATTATTATTATAGGTAACTTGGTAGGACAAAAAGAGGCCAAATACGA
Source organism: Crocodylus porosus (assembly GCF_001723895.1). NCBI lineage: Eukaryota > Metazoa > Chordata > Crocodylia > Crocodylidae > Crocodylus > Crocodylus porosus. The sequence goes on along the minus strand of NW_017728886.1, from coordinate 10,162,881 downwards.
ATCTGGTGGATGCTGCATGATTAAAAGTAACTAGGACAGTCTGATTAAAGCTCAGTTGTAACAATTCTCAGGGATTTAGACAAGATTTTACTTCAGTTGCATGGGCTCAGATGCCTTATTTGCATTTTGAGCCACTACCTCCTTTCTCACGTGTTATGGACAATATTATGTATTCCTCCAGTTACTCAGGCCCATAACCCAAGCATCGTCTTCAGCTCTGATCTCTTTCTGGGTCTCCAATTCAGGTTAGGTCCAAGTCTTGCAGGCTTTTCTACATGACATTTCTAGGATGCAGTCTTTTGTGTCTGTCCACAGAGCTGAAAACCTCATCCAGGCTGTCATCATCAGTGCCTGCAGCATCTGTTTCTCTGACCTTGACAAATGCAATCTTGTACCAATATCCATGTAGAATCAGACATCATTTTTTCAGCCCATTATTTGGACCGCTCTTCTCTTTTTATCCCACTGGCTGTTCCTTAACTCTGGTATCAGATGTGAGCTGCCTCTCTCTAGTGCTCTTTGTGGCCTATCCCCATCCTATCTAGCATCTCTTATTCAGTAGCATCAGCCTCTGATTGGCCCATCACGCCAGCCACCATTATCCACTTGTTACGTTTTCAATACAAGCACCTTCATGCTCTTTCTGATGCTGTCCTTGGCACGGAGAGGAACTCTCTTTGAACATTCACAAAGCAACATCATCATCTTCCTTCCAAACTCTCCTTAATACTTTCCTTTGCCACGATGCCTGCAAAACTTGACAAGAGTTTGGTAGCCTATGTGCCAAAATCACTGCCTTGAAGGCTCACCAGTATTGTCTCATCCTTTCTTTTTGCACCCTGTATCTGTTTGTTTTCTCTTGCCCTATACTCACAAGGGCTAAGAGGTGGTATATTTTTACTCCACAAGAGTACAGCATGTAGCACTATGTGGTCATATCTACCTAAGTTGTGGCAAGCAAAATAATTTTTGTGGGCTGCTAGCAGTACATGGAGCTGGTTATGCCTTTTTACAGTGAGCCTGACCCTTGCTGCTGATAGGCTGAGATGGCTGTCCGTTGTGTGGCCCCACCCCTTGTAGCTGATTGGGGGTGAGGAGTGGGGCCCTGCTGCAAGACTGGGCTGCAGCAGCCTTGAGGACTGCTGGCTTGCACTGGGGAGCCAGCATTTTATTTTTAGTGAGGGGTTGGGTTTTTTTGAATTTGCAAACAATGCTTAGTGTGTGGTTTTTGCAAAATTGCAAATTAAGTAGGTCCCTAATCACACTCCATGACCTGGGCTCCTGGGCAGTGAAGTAATACAGTCATCCAGACACAACCTGAAACAGACCATTTTTATCCAGTTTAATCTTGAAGCTAAAATCTGCTAAGAGTCTTTCAGAACAGGAGATTAGTTACTGAAGCAGGAGATTAGTTAGTGAAGCATTAAAGCTCAAGAGCATTGGTGAAATTGGGGTCCAGGAAGGGCGGTTGTTCCTCAAGGGAGTGATCTTATGGGCGCAGAAGGAGACAATCCCACTGCACATAAAAGGGGGCAGAGGCGCCAAGAAGCCCTCTTGGCTGAACAGGGAAGTCCAGGAAAGCCTAAGGGCAAAGAACGAGGTATACAGGCTGTGGAAACAGGGTAGCTACCAAGGAGGAGTATACCTCCCTGGCTAGCACTTGCAGGGAATCAGTTAGGAAGGCCAAAGCAGGATTAGAACTCAGGCTGGTGACAAAAATTAAGGAAAACAAAAAGTCCTTCTTCAGGAATAAGGAGCAAAAGGAAAGCGCAGGGTAGCATAGGAACCCTACAGGACAAACTAGGGCATGGTGACAGAGAGGAGGCACAAAGCTGAGCTCTTCATATCTGTATTCCTAGACAGACCAAGACAAATCTCCCAATTTGATCACAGACAGACACAGGAGGGACACCAGGACACCAACTGTTAGCACAGACTTAGTGAAGGGGCACTCGGAGGGGCTGAATGTGTTCAAATCAGCGGGCCTGGATGAACTTCATCCAAGGGTGCTGAAGGAATTGGCCGGTGTCACAGCGGAGCTGCTGGCACGGCTGTTCGAGCACTCATGGTGCTCCGGTCAGGTCCCAGAGGACTGGAAAAGTGTCAATGTGACCCCTATTTTCAAGATCGGGAGGAGGGAGTAACCGGGAAACTATAGCCCAGTTAGTCTCACCTCTATCCTTGGGAAAACTCTGGAAAAAATCATTGAGGATCATGTCTGTGGGAGCCCTGCAGGGGAAATAATGCTGAAAGGAAATCAGCATGGGTTCATTGCAGGTAGATCCTGCCTGACCTACCTTGTTTCTTTTCATGACCAGGTTACAAAATGCTTAGACGCAGGGGTTGAGGTACGTGACATCTATGTAGACTTTAAAAAGGCCTTTGATATGGTATCGCATTCTGTTCTCATAAATAACCTGACAGGCTATGATGTAAATGATGACATGGTCACGTGGGTGGCAAATTGGCTTAGGGGTCGCACCCAGAGCGTAGTGGTGGATGGGGCAATATCAACCTGGAAAGATGTGGGCAGTGGAGTCCCACAAGGCTCGGTCCTTGGACTGGTGCTATTCAGTGTCTTCATCAGTGACTTGGATGAGGGCATGGAGAGCACCTTGTCCAAGTTCACAGATGATACCAAATTATGGGCCAAAGTGAACACACCAGAGGGCAGGGAACAGATGCAGGCGGATCTGGACTGGTTGGAAAAATCGGCAGAACGAAATAGGATGCAGCTCAACAAAGACAAGTGCAAAGTGATGCACTTGGGCAAAAAGAACCACCAACACACTTACAGGCTGGGGGACGACCTTCTCAGCAGCACAGCAGCGGAAAGAGATTTTGGAGTCATAGTTGACTCCAAGATGAACATGAGTTGTCAATGTGATGAAGTGATCAGCAAAGCTAACTGCACTTTATCATGCATTAACAGATGATGATGCACAGGTCCTGGGAGGTGATGCTCCCTCTTTATGTCTAGGTCAGGCCATAGTTGGAGTACTGCATCCAGTTTTGGGCGCTGCACTTCAAGAGGGATGTGGAGAAACTTGAGAGGGTTCAGAGGAGGGCCAGTCGTATGGTCAGAGGCCTGTAGGCAAGGCCTACGAGGAGAGACTGAGGGATCTGGATCTCTTCAGCATTTGCAGGAGAAGGCTGAGGGGTGATCTTGTGGCTGCTTATAAATTCATCAGCGGAGGGTGGCAGGGAATAGGAGATGCTTAATTTACTAGAGTAACTCCTGGAGTGACTAGGAACAATGGCCAGAAATTGATGGAGAACAGATTTAGGTTGGACATTAGAAAGAACTTCACAGTAAGGGCTGCCAGAATTTGGAATGGGCGTCCAAGGGAGGTGGTGCTCTCCCCTACCTTGGGGTCTTCAAGAGGAGACTGGACAAGCACCTAGCTGGGGTTGCCTGACCTCAGCGCTCTTTCCTGCCCAGGGCAGGGGATCAGACTCGATGACCTACTGAGGTCCCTTCCGACGCAAACATCTATGAAACTGGACCCATGTTGTTCCATGTATCGGATGCTGGGTAATAGTATGAGAAGACTTCATTCTTAGTTAACTCAGCTGGTTTGTTATGTTGGCTGGCATGACATTTTCTTGGCTTGGCCAAAAACTTTAACTCTTTTGGCAAAAAAAAAAAAAAAGCAGCAGCCAAAGACAACATAATTCTGACCAAAGTATACTATGATCTCCCCTGTGGCTCAGCAATCGTGTGGCATCAGGGAAGATGTACTTCTGCCAAGGAACATGGTTTACCAGGCACCCAAAATAATAGCTCCCATGAGGCATTATAATGACATTTCCAAATGAATCTTTGTGATTTTTTTAGCTGAAATGAAAAAGATGGTATCATTTTCCCATGCAAGGAAGGATTTCCAGGGGAAGCAGACATCTGAATGAAAACATTGTTCAGTCAAAACCCCTACAGTTTTGACTGAAAACATCCCACAACCAGCCTTCCCTGCTGCTATATTAGAGCAGCTGTTACAGAACTGCTCCAATTGCAATTCACATTCTTAGTCACCTACATCACACAGCCTGGCTTTCCTTTCCAAACTCTTCCTTTCTGCAACCCATGCTGTTCCTCCTAGCAAGGCTGGGACATACTTCTTCTTTGCTAGGAGTCTCAGACACAGTCTGTCACTATTTCATATACCATGTGCTGGGAATAACACAATAGGCCTCCATTCCTTCCATTTCCATCTGGATTGCTTTCATAAGCTTGTATGAAAGATTTGCAGCTCTCAGGATTCTTCTTACTTAACTTCGTGGATCGAGATTTAGATTTCATACAGTTGTGATTTCCTTTAGAAACATTCTTCTCAGCTCTATTTTCATTCCGAGTGCAGCGAGAAACCCATACAGATGACTGTCCTTGTCTCAAAATGCTGCCCCAAATATACCAACTACAATTAAAGTGGAGCAGGATTAACAGACCACCTCCACAGGCAACCAGTTTTTGTCAGTCCCCGGAGTGGCTTAATTTTAATAAGTTCTAAGAAGAGGTTCCTGGTGTGAAATTGTATCCATCTTCAAATATCCTTCTTCAAATTTTGGTTAAGCTCAAGGTTGAACGTTGATTCAAACTTTAAACCTAGGCCTGGGTTATGTCTCTGAACCAAACCTCAACTCAGAAAACCCTAAACACTTCAAAAGTCTTGAGTCTACCCTGCTAATCCAAACCGTAATGTTTGCTTATTCTATGTCTATGAGATTTCTTCTTTATTAGCAACAACCCTCTTAAAGTAGAACTCTAGCTATTTTCTATGTTTTCTGAGAGTTTAAGCGAGATATGCCATTTTATTTCCTCTCCCTTTCCCATATCTGCTGTGCCTAGAGTTAAAAGTGAAGCAGTAGTTTTGATATTTAAAAGCTGCAAAAGTGCTTCAGATCAGTTTTTTGCTTGGTGCTTTCTAGCTGGCGACAACAGTTGATCAACAGAAATATCAAGGTACTAAATTCTGCGCTGGCTGTGATTTCCACTCCAATTATTGCTAAATAAGAATGCTCTAAATTATCTTTGTTTTCGCAAAAGCAGTGGTTATGTCATGTTATCCTCTTTTCATTTCTGGGCAGAACAAATGCTGTTTATCCCCCCCCGGCCATTTAAAGATTTTTGTCATCGAACAACAACATTTGAAAGGTGCTACAGGCCATATTTGGGGATTAATTATTACCACCATCTCTAGCGCTAGGGCAAATGGATTCGGTTTTAAAAGTCTGTTCTTTGGTAGACAGAGGAAAACTATTTTGATAAAAATGGGAACTGACCTGAACCTTCTTTCTAAACTCAGGCTGGAGCTCTACTGAAAGGACAAAACTTTTGAATTGCATTAATATTTGAATGGCATTTCTTCAATGTGTTTCCTCCACATGCCTGAGACCAAAGTAGAAGCTTCCAAGTAGTATGGATGAGACACTTCCTGTTGAATTGCCAGGCAACAGGAAGTCCCTGAAATCAAATATGGGGTAGCTGCTACATAGAAAAAATCCTGCCCAGGTTACTATACTCAGGAAGGTTTGGACTCACACATTTTTCTCTTTTTCTATTATTTGTATCACTGCCCCCCTCTTCACTTACTCTTTTTGAGCCATATATTGCAATGTGGCAACCATGCATGGACCTCCCCAGATAAAGGCAAAGGTGATTTCTAAGGCATAAATGATGCTGTTAAAAGTCAATACCTGCACTCTGTACCTTTAAAAATCTTCTGCTTTAGGATCACCAAAAATTACTCCATCTCTTAGATGACTGACGTCCTTTAGAAAATCACTTCAGTGATAGGAGCACTTCAGTCCATAGACTGGACTTCATACTGCTCGGCTGGCCCAGGTACTGCCCTACTGAGGTCAGCAGGGCTCTTCCCATATGGTAAGGATGACCCAGCTCTGCCTGAGGAAGAGCAACCCCTCCTGGTTGAGTGAGCAGGCCCCAATACTTAAGGTGTTCGTACTTCTCACAAATTTCAATATTTCCAATATTTCCTAAGCATGACGGAGCAAGAGGTGGAAGATGGAGTGGGAGCATACTTCAGGACACCTGAGGATTGACAATCCCCTATCATACTCCTTGGCTGGAGGCTTCTGAATGAAAGTTTCTGAAAACAGGACAAAAGCATTCATTTGACCGACACAGCATGATGCCTGAGACAGATGCTTGGGATGGGACCGCCCTAACAATAATAGGATGCAACATCACCAACTTGCACTGGTCCTGTCACTGCTGCTTGCAAGGCAAATTCCACATCTCTTTGCTCTTACTTCTCTGCTCCCCCATTGTTTCATCCGGCCTGTTCAGAGCGTAAGATCTCTGGACTGGGACTATTGCTCACTAGGCTTTTGGAAAGCAGAATTGGTAGATTTCACAAGGCACAGTTTTTTATCAGTTCTCATGGTAAATAATGTTTAGCTTAAGGTCCTCGCTTCTAGAGCCCGGTGACACACGCAAGAGGGTCAGCTTTCCTTTAAAACAACTCCATCAGCAATGATGATGATAGACGTTTCTAGCGTTCATGGTTGTGGGGAAAAGCATGAAAAGGTGAAACCCAAAAGACTCAATAACCTTAGAAGCCAAGAGTCAAAAATTAACATTCTTCCTTTACAAGCTCATTTTTAAGCCAAATTCATGACCTTGAGGAAGCAACACAAAATGAGGGTTGGCAATGGCACCAAGAGAACCTGACGCCATGGGGCTCCTGCTGCAGCTAGGACCCTCAGGTGGTCCTGTAATATAACCCCTGAGCTGCAAAGCAGAATCAATCATCTTGCTTTAGAGGAAAGAGTCCAAAACCAAAAAGTTTCCGTCTCTAGAAGGCAGAGGGCACTGTTTACACACACAATGGTCTTACAAAACAGAGAGTCAAGTTCAGCCCTGATGTTTCTCCCCTGACCTCTTTGCAGATACGCCAGCGAAGAATTCAGGCCAGTGTGTTTCAGTACCGCGACTGAGGCAGAAAGGACCTGGCAAGTGAATGGAGGCAAAGATGGTTTTGGGGCCAGATACTGATGGATCCACAAAACCATCAATGCTTTTCAGCAGGAGACATGAAACTCCCGGAGCACACCTGGCCTGTGCCCTATTGGCTATCATCACCTGTGGTTTTGGATACCACTATAGTGGCAGCACAAAAACTGTCTCCTGTGTGAGCACCAGGTACATTTCCAAACAGCAAAGTCTGGGCTGGATCCCTTGGAAAGCATCCCCTCCAGAGCGATTCCCTGACATCCGTACGGGAGCACTGCCCACTGCAATGAGTGCAGGCCCAGTTCATTAGCCCCAGAGCTCATCAGGGATTTAGAGGGTTCTGTCCCTTCTCGCCATATCTGGAGCATCCGCTGGCAGCGTGGCTTTACTGGGCATTCCTGCACTGTGGGCATTGTGGGTACCCTCCAGGCATCCCTTAAAACGGAGACCCCAATGAGGAGAGATACCTATGTCCCCAGGCAATCTCCACGGGGCTGTTGGGGAACAATGTGTGCTCTCACTTCCCTGTCCAGTACAGATCCCTTTACTTGTGCTGTACAAGCAGCCCACTGCTCCAGTTCCCTTCTGCCCTGGAGAGAGGAGGAAAAAAAAATCAGCATATGTAAAATCCCTGGCAGGCATGCATATAAGGCACCGTCTTGCCTTTTCTCTAGATAATAGATTTTCTTTTCTCTCCTCCACCCTTCCCCCCACAAACAAGCCCAGACTGTTGTAATACTCCTTGAGGATTAGTAAGAGGAAACTACTGCATACAAGTGAGTCTGAGTTCTGGGAAATGACACCAGCTAATAGCATGTAACAGTGCACTTACAGCCTTTGAGTCATTTCTTCTCCAGTAATCTGTATGTCTGAAATCGATATGCTCACTGACCCCCACCAGTTTATCAGCAACACTGCTTCCTGTGACTCTCTGGCTCTCTGCTGTTCCCTGGTGAGCTGTTGGCTAGCTCGTCTGAATATGTATTGCCAAAGCAATAAAGAGCCTCCTCTTCTGTGATGAGAGGCGCAATTGCTAAGCTGGAAAAGTCTCTGCCTCTCTCAATGCCTGAATCAGAGAAGCAGGCCCTTGGATGAACACATTAGAAACCTAATGCTAGTTTCTGAGCAGCTTTTCAGAAATGCAGTCTTTATTTACACGTGCTTCAAGTAGCGGGTCTCAGCCAGTGGGCAGCTGATATGGGCAGCCCTGGGTGGGCTGCAAAGGTAGATATGGGGAGGTCATGGGAAGCAGTTAGCGCCTCTGTGGTGCCGTGCTCTGCGCTGAGTCAGAGTCAAAGAGAAGTAGGGCTGGAAGGGGCCTCCAGAGGCCATCTCGTCTGTGATAGGGCAGCAGCTAGGCCCTGCCATGAGCAACAAAAAGGCAAGCAGCTGCCACGGAGCGGGAAGTCTCCGTGTGATAAGATAATTCCCAGGGTGGGACTGGGGGCCCAGAACTCTAATTATCAGCACCAGCTGCAGAGGGGAGAAGCGGCAGCTTGGCTCAGACAGGCTTGGGCTGCCCCCAGAGAAGGGAAGTCTCCTGCAACCGCACGGAGGTGTAGCATTTACCCAACCTGCCCGAGCTGGTGACAAGGGAGAGTACAGGGAACAGACTTACCTGATGTGAGACTTGATGCAGGAGTGTCCCTTGAAGTCCAACAAGGATCTTAGCCGTGAGTGAGGGCACTCTTGGAGGATTACCTGACGGGGGGAAGAAAGCAGAGGGGAATGGATAAGGGTCAACCCTGCAATGAGGGAATTCTCTACGAGGAAGGAGCTGATGAGCCAAGAGGCACCCATGAATTATGATAAATGACTGATGGTGCTGGCTGATACCCTGAGAGACTAACTGCCCCCGAGTTTGTTCATGAACTATCTGTCTATGATGAACTTGGGGTACTATGGGAAACTGGGGACTAAGTAATTCTGTGGCTAACCAGACTGTGGAAGCCTTGAGAGAGTATGCCCTTTCATTGGGCAAGTTTGACACTTCAGGCAAAAGACACTGTACTAGAGAGTTTCATAGTTTCTAGGGTCGGAAGGGACCTGAGCAGATCATCTAGTCCGACCCCCTGCCATGGCAGGAAAGAGTACTGGGGTCAAACGACCCCAGCAAGAAGTTCATCTAACCTCCTCTTAAACACCCCCAGGGTAGGAGCCAGCACCACTTCTCTTGGAAGCTGGTTCCAAACCCTAGCCGCCCTGACTGTGAAGTAGCGCCTCCTGATATCTAACCTAAACCTACCCTCTGCCAGCTTGTGACCATTATTCCTGGTCCTTAGACCAAGTGCATACATAAAGTGCATAAATAAAGTGCATAAATAAAGTCACCCTATATAGAAGAGACAGGACAGAGAGGAAAGGTGAGGGGGCTGTTGTGCTCTATGTCAAAGAGCACCTCACATCATCAAGGATTAGCTTTGGGGTAGAGGAGGGTCAGGCAGAGACACGATGGGTCAAACTATAAGGGGTGTGTGGCGAAAGGGACCTTACGATGGGTGTCTACTACAGACCACCCAACCAGGGGGATGAGTTGGACCAGGACTTCTCCAGTCAGCTTATGGAGGCAGTTAGGTCAAGGGATGTTATTGTCATGGGTGACCTAAACTACCCAGACATTTGCTGGGAGGAGCAGACAGCCAGGTCTGACCACTCACGTAGGTTCCTGGCTGTATTACAGGACCTTCAACTTACCCAGGAAGTGCACAGCCCCACTAGGGGTAATGCCTTGCTGGACCTGGTGCTGGCCACGGGGGATGACATGGTAAGGGGACTGCAGGTCTTTGACCACCTGGGTAATAGCGATCATCACCTGCTGGATTTCACTATCCAATGCAGGGCATCAAGGGCTCACACCAAGGCTAATGCCCTTGACTTCAGAAGGGCCAACTTCAATGAGCTTAGGACACTAGTGGGGGAGGCACTGAGGGCCCAGAAGGTAGAGGAGATGGGAGTCCATGAGGGATGGTTGTACCGTAAGGGGGTGATCCTCCAGGCCCAAAGGATAAGTCCCTGAGAGAAGCAAGGGGGGTAAGAGTACTCAGAAACTCCCTTTGCTCAGTAAGGGCATTCAGCAATGCCTGAGGACTAAAAGCGGGGTGTACAACCAGTGGAAGGGAGGAGCTATCACCAAGGAGGAGTACTCCTCCTCAGCCCGTGAGTATAGGAGGGCTATTAGGAAGGCCAAGGCAGAGATGGAGCTCAGGCTAGTGTCCAGGATTAAGGACAACAAAAAGTCCTTTTTCAAGTACATTGGGAGCAAGAAGAGGGCACCAGGCAACGCAGGACCCCTGCAAGATGCAAACGGTAATCTTGTGGCTACGCCAGACAAGAAAGCTGATATTTTTTAACAGTTTCTTTGCCTCTGTTTTCTTGAACAGGGACCGGGACATCCCACCTGCTAGAGGTAGGGACAATCTTGGGGATAGCTCTGTCAGGCCTTCAGTCAGTGCAGATGTAGTTAGGGATCTTCTGGAAGGGCTAGACATTTTTAGATCTGCAGGTCCAGATGCCCTCCACCCAAGGGTGTTGAGGGAGCTGGCAGGGGTCATCGCGGAGCCCTTAGCCCAGCTCTATGAGCATTTGTGGTCATCTGGCCAGGTGCTGGGGGATTGGAAAGTGGCTAATGTGGTCCCAATTTTCAAGAAAGGGAGGAGGGAGGACCCAGGTAACTATAGACCTGTAAGCCTCACCTCGAGGCTCAGGAAGATCTTGGAGAGACTCATCAAGGAGCACATCTGTGGGGGGGCCTGCAGGGGAGATCATGCTCAGGGGCAATCAGCATGGGTTCATCAGAGGCAGGTCCTGCCTGACCAACCTGGTTGCCTGTTATGACCAGGTGACTGAATCCTTGGATGATGGTGTCGCTGTGGACGTAGTCTTTCTAGACTTTAAGAAGGCCTTTGACACTGTCTATTGTCCCATCCTCATCAATAAATTAAGCGACTGTGGCATTGATGCCTACACAGTTGGATGGGTAAAAAAAAATGGCTGATGGGGTGCACCCAGAGACTGGTGGTGGATGGATTGTACTCAGCCTGGAGGGATGTGGGCAGTGGGGTCCCCCAGGGCTCTGTCCTCAGACCCGCACTGTTTAGCATCTTCATCAGTGACTTGGACGAGGGGGTGGAAAGCACGCTGTCCAAGTTTGCTGATGACGCTAAGATGTGGGGCGAGGTGGACACATTTGAAGGGAGAGAGAGGCTGCAAACAGATTTAGACAGACTACAAAAGTGGGCAGATGAGAATAGGATGGGGTTCAATGTAGACAAATGCAGGGTGATGCACCTTGGGAGGAGGAATCCACAGCATACATGCAGGCTGGGGAGTTCCCCTCTTGAAAGCACAGAGGTGGAACAGGATCTTGGAGTCATTATTGACTCCAAGATGAACATGAGCCGCCAATGCCAGACCGCAGCCAGCAACACCAGCCATACCTTGTCATGCATCCATAGATGCATCTCAAGCCGGTCCAGAGAGGTGATACTCCCCCTCTATGCGACTTTGGTCAGGCCACAGTTGGAGTACTGTGTCCAGTTCTGGGCGCCGCACTTCAAGAGGGATGTGGCCAGCCTGGAGAGGGTTCAGAGGGCCACCCACTTGGTGAGAGGGCAGCATGACAGGCCCGATGAGGATAGACTGAGGGACCTGAACCTGTTCAGCTTCAGCAAGAGGAGGCTGAGGGGGGACCTGGTGGCTGCCTACAAGCTCATCAGGGGAGATCAACAGCAAATGGGTAGAGCCCTTTTCTCCCCAGCACCACCTGGGGTGATGAGGAGCAATGGTAATAAGCTGATGGAGAATAGGTTTAGGTTAGAGATCAGAAGGAAATTTTTTAGTTAGGGTAGCCAAAATCTGGAACCAGCTTCCTAGGGAAGTGGTTCTCACCCCTACCTTGTGCAAATTCAAGAGGAGATTGGATGATCACCTATCTGGGGTCTTGTGAACCCAGCATTCATTCCTGCCTGTGGCAGGGGGCCAGGCTAGATGATCTGTTCAGGTCCCTCCTGACTCTAGCTACTATGAACTATGAAAGTCCTTGATGAGGATTGCACCTGGAACATCTGGCGCAGTAAAGGGCAGGGGATGGGGATGGAGGAGCCCTGTGAAGAGGCCAAAGGGCTGGCTAAGTTGCAGTAAGGTCTAGCTGATCTACCTCCCTAGTTTTACAACTTCCGTTTTAGTTTCTTTTAACAATAGGGCTTGGCATGAGGGTTCCAGAAAGGGGGACCATCAGGTCCTGGCAGATTGACTGCAACATATGACCATAAGAAGTAAGATCTACATGTCCTGAGGCAGGACCTTCCCTATCCAAACCATCCTATACAAATCCATAATCTAAACTCTTCATAAAACTACCATCAGCCCTGATACAACACAACCCAGACATAACACCCTAACCTGCCACAGGTAAAGCAGGGGGACCATCGTGGTTAATGTCCTCCTTCTGTAAAGGAAGTTAATATACACTCAAGAATTCCCAGGAAGAGGGTCATGCCCCTGCTACAGAGGAAGACAAAAATCTTCACAGCCCATGCCAATCTGACCATGGGGTAGAATTCCTTCCTGACCCCATATAAGCCAATTGGTCTAACCCTGAGTAGAGGGACAAGACCCTCTAGTGAGGAACCTCTGGCTTTAGGTCCCCAGCAAGAGCACTGGCACACCACAGTCAAAATCCCCAGCCTTGCTGTAGCCAACACTCAATGCCTGAGAAAGACTTAAAAATCCCCGTAATACATGTTGCAGCAAGGAGACTGGTGGAGAGGAGAAATTCCCTCCCAAACCTATGCGTCAACCAGCAAAGCCCAGAAACATTGAAAATACCCATAGTGGAACATAGCTACACGTAAATTATCCTTGACCAATGCTTATCCAGCCTCTTAAACACCTCCAGTGATGAAGAGTCCACAACTTCCCTACGCAATCTATTCCACTGCCTCACGCTTTTAACAGAGAAGAAGTTTTTCCTGCTATCCAATTTAAACCTACTTCGCAGCAACTTCCGTGTCCTGTAGCAACAGAGAAAAGGTGTTTTCCCTCTTTACAGGAACCCTTCAAGTAGGATGGCCATCACAGAGGATGTTCCAGTTTTCTGCTACTCTGTCCTCTATTGATACAAAACCCAGTGCTTTAAAGGCATCCGGTATTGTATCAATAGAGGACAGAAGACAACTGGACTGTCCTCTATGACAGCCACCCTACCTTCAAATATTGAAGGCTGCTCTCATGTCCCTTCTTAGCATCCTTTTTCTAAGCTGAACATGCCTAGCTCCTTTAGTCTCTCCCTCATATGACTTGCTTTCCAAGCCCTTTTTCATTTTTGTTGCCTGCCTCCAGACCCTCTCTAACTTTTCCACATTCTTTTTAAAATGTGGAAGCCAAAACTGTGTGCAACACTTATGGCATTGGGCTGCTCTGAACATGCATAAACAGGAGCGCACATGAGCAGCATTGTGTTTTTGTGGCTACACTGTTTCTGTCCTACACCAGGGTGTGCAGAACTAGGTTGGATATGTCTGCAGCATGTCTGGCAAGAGGACCACAAGATCAGAGAATCATAGAAGTTGTAGATCTTCAAGTCCGACACTCCGCCTGGGCGGGAGAAAAAACTGGACTCATATGAGTCCAGCCAGGTAGGCATCAAGCCTCCTCTTAAAGATCCCCAGGGTAGGAGCCAGCACCACTTCCCTTGGAAGTTGGTTCCAGCTCCTAGCTGCCCTAGCTGTGACGTAGTTCTTGCGGATGTCTAATCTAAACCTACTCTCCAATAACTTGTGTCCATTGTTCCTTGTCATGCCAGGGGACGCTAGGGGAAACAGTGTCTCCCCCAAACCCTTCTGGTCCCCCCAGTGAGTTTATAGACAATCACCAGGTCCCCCCTCAGCCTTCTCTTGTGAAGGCTGAACAGGTTGAGGTCCCACAGTCTTTCAATGTAGGGTCTGCCCTGTAGTCCCCGGATCATGCGTGTGGCCTCCTCTGGACCCTTTCAATGTTGTCCACATCCCTCCTGATTTTGGAGCGCACAGAACTGGATGCAGTACTCCAGCTGCAGCCTGACCAGCGTCGCATAGAGGGGGAGGATCACCTCCCTGGCTCTACTTCAGATGCACCTGTGGATGCACGACAAGGTGCAGTTAGCCCTGCTAACCGAGACCTCGCATTGTCGGCCCATGTTCATCTTGGAGTCAGTAATGACTCCAAGATCCCTTTCTGCCTCCGTGCTCTCAAGAAAGGCGTTTCCCATTCTGTAAGTGTGCTGCTGGTCTCTACTGCCTAAGTGCAGCACCCTGCACTTGTCAGTATTGAAACGCATCCTGTTTATGTTAGCCCACTCCTGTAACCTATCCAGATCTTGCTGCGATCTTTCCCTCCCTACTAGCGTGCTCACCTCACCCCAAATTTTGTATCATCAGCGAATTTAAACAGGTTGCTTTTCACCCCGTTGTCCAAATAGCTGATGAAGAAATTGAACAGCGCAGGCCCCAGGACCGAGCCCTGGGGGACTCCGCTGCCAACTTCCCCCCAGGTCGAATATGACCCGTCCACCACCACCCTCTGAGTACGACCCTTGAGCCAATCTGCAATCCATCTGATGGTGTAGACATCAATACCACAGTCGCCTAGTTTTTTAATGAGGATGGGGTGGGAGACAGTGTCAAAGGCCTTGCTGAAGTCTAGAAAGACTACGTCCATGGCGACACCTGCATCCATTGCGTTTGTGACCTGATCATAAAAGGCAATCAGGTTGGTCTGACATGACCTGCCCCTAATGAAACCGTGCTGGTTGCCCTTGAGCATCATCCCTGAAGCTGGCCCATCACAGATGTGCTCCTTGAGGATGTTCTCAAAGAGTTTCCCAAGGATAGAGGTAAGACTGATGGGCCTATAGTTGCCCAGGTCCTCTATCTTCCCGTTTTTGAAGATGGGGACCATGTTAGCTATATTCCAGTCATCTGGCATCTGGCCCGAGCACCACGAGCCAATTTGTCCAGGTCACTCTGAATCCTAGCCCTACCGTCCAGCATATCTACTACTCCCCCCAGCTTGGTGTCATCTGCAAACTCGCTGAGGGTGCACTCCATCCCATATTCCAGATAGTTAATGAAGATATTGAATAAAACTGGCCTCAGGACCAACCCCTGGGGCACTTCACTTGATACCGGCTGCCAACTAGACCCTGAGCCCTTGATCACTACCCATGGACCCTGACAATGCAGCCAGCTTTCTAGCCACATTACAGTCCATTCATCCAACCCAGACTTCCTCAGCTTGCTTGCAAGAATACTGTGGGAGACCATATCAAAAGCCTTGCTAAAGTCAAGATGTATCGCATCTACTGCTTTCCCCACATCCACAGAGCCCGTTATCTTATCATAGAAGGCAATCAGGTTGGTCAAGTACGACTTGCCCTTGGTGAATCCATGCTGAGTGCTCCTGATCCCTGTCAAGAAGTGATGTGGTACTTTCAGGAGCATGTGGTACCATGCCCTTTTCCAGACAGTGCTCAACTCCAAAAGCTCTCTCCAGGGATGGACCAACATAATAATTACACTGGTATTGAGGTATGAGCTGTTATGATGTAGCTGTTACAGCTTCATGTTCTAAAGCTCCCTGCTCCCATTTGCTGGTGAACAGGGGAGAAAGGGCACAGGTAAGTTGCTTCATTTCATTTGCTTAAACTATTTATCCAGAATCCCAGCTGGAGAAATGCTCCAAAGTAGACAGAGGGCTCTGCCCTTATCTATGGTTTAATAGGAGGAAGTCCAGTTACAGAGAATTCAATCAACTCCAGCGAGGCCCCTCCTAACCAACCATTAAATACAGCTGAAATTGCTACATCTGGGCTTTGTGGTACAGCCTCCGGATAGGACCAGATAGCACTTCCCCAGGACACTGTCTTGCCTGAGTGCAGCCTGAGATTTGGAAGTACACTGCCTGTTGGCACCAAGCGGTGAGTCAAGTTTCATGATGTAGGAGGGACAAGTGACATGGTGAAGGAACATTTACCTACCCATCAAACTCCAGCCAAAGTTATCATGGGAAGCATCTGTCTGCTCATTCTGACAGATTGGCTATTGCTGTACTTTCTCGGGTCGATGCTATATTCCCTTTCCCCATAGTGAAATCTCTCTTGTTGCCTACAGACAGTGCTTTCAGGCAGAGGTGCATAGACTGCTAAGGGTGCTCAGCAGGGGTGATATTTAATGACTCTAAATTTTGGGTAAAGGCTTGAGCTGCTGCTTTTTCCTTAAAGAGAGATCCCTTGCTAAATGAACCCAGCTTTTGTTGTTGCTGAGACTACTTGATTGAAGAGGTATATAACTACTCAGGAGAAGGACAACTGCTTGGAAGCATTCTTCTGGAGAGGCTATTGTGACTCAGCTATTTTCACAGCATTTTACACAAGCTCGTGTCTTCAGGTCTAGTGGTCAAATGCTCCTTGCACTAAGCCCCACCCAAGTGCCAGCTTTTGTCCATAAACGACATTACGTGACACAGGACGGCATAAACACAGATGAAAAACAGTACATGCCAATATGCAAATAGTGTACCTATAGAGCTGCTCAATGAAGCTAGTTCCTTATTCGCAGTGGTGGAAACTAGCAGGATTAGGCACATGGGATGGGAAGAGACCTCCTGGGCTAGAGTCCTGGCTCATGCCAATACATTTTGTCCCCTTCATAAACTTATCAAGATGCTTTTTGGCATTTCATTTTCTTTTGCTCCTCATGGTGGTGGGGTGGTTGCTTCAGAACCTCACTGCTTTGGTGAGTAGAGGCCTTCTACTTTCCAGTCTCAAATTATTCATGGCCAATTTATACCTATATGCTCTTCAAAAAAATCATGGAGGAGGAGGGCTGGAAGAGATCTCCAGAGATCACCTAATCCAATCCCCGGACTGAAGCAGGATCATCCCTATCTGGATCATCCGTACCCTGGAGGTAGTCGGGGGCTGTGGGTGGGTAGTGAGGGGCACCAGCAGGGCTGGGTGGCTGTGGGTCAGGAATGACAGACACCAGCAGGACCCAGAGGGCTGTGGGGCAGGAGTAAGGGGCACCAGCAGGGTCCAGAGGGCTTTGGGTGGGGAATGAGGGGCAGCAGCAAGGGTCAGGGAGGGGTCTGATTGAGGGGCACTGGCAGGGCCAAAGGTGGGGGCTGTGGGTTGGGAGTGAGAGGCAGTGGCAGGTCCCAGGGGCTTGTGGTTGGGGAGTGAGGGGCACTGGAAGAACGGGGGGCTATGGGTTGGGGGTAATGGCAAAGGTAGGGCACCAGCACATCAGGGCTGCTTAGCACCATGAAGCAGGGGTGGGGGGGAGAGGGGCAGCCACAGTGAGAGACATCCTGGTGAGCAAAGGGGGCAGAAGGAACTTTGATTTTCCATGATAAAAAACCCAAAATCAAACACCAAAATATATGGGTATTTAGAATTATTTTTTATAGCAATTGAGGCACTGATAGGTTTCCAAATTGCTTAAAAATTGCAAATATATAAAAAAAACCTTTGTGTTCAATTGATGCACATATATACACATACATATACACACACATATACATATACACACACACACATATATATATAGTGGAGTTCCATTTTAATTGCAAAAAAAGGTGGATTTGGGATTTTGAAAATCAGAGAAGTTGTGATTTTAAAACAGAGAAACCCAGGACCCTAGTTATTAGTCCCCAAGTGCTTGACTTCACATTTTCTACTGTTGAATTTCATCCAATTTCTATTACTTCACTCAGGGTGTTTCTTTAGGATACTTCAGCTCCTCCTCTAGATCAATCAAATTGCCTGAATTTCTTAAAAGCATACTTGCTGCCAGGCCTGTGATTGCATGTGCCAGATATCTCAGAATTCTGGATTGGGGATTATTTAGTCCTCCCAATTTAAATGCCTTAAGCTCTTTGAGTTGCTTGCACTGCAGTTATGTTTATTTCCATGTCCTCATTTTCATTATCAGCTTGCCTGTGGCCATATCTACCATCGTCTTCCTTATAGAAAATCAAGGCAAAGCATTAATTTACTTGTTTGGCAATGCCTAGATTATCTTTAAGGTCTGCAGCCCTCACTGGATATCATTCCCGCCTCTGTTTTCTCTGTTCTCTTTCTGTATATGAAAAACATTTTTTCTGTTTGTTTTAATATCTTTGCCAAAGTCTATCAATAAGTGCATTCACAACAGCTTTGGTGTTGCCATCTTCTTTTCTTCCTCATCTTTGCTTTAACTCCCCTTTCCTCTCTTCCCTCAACCCCCTCCACATACACAAACAAGCCAGCGCTCCCCTTCAAGCTCCCATTCAAACTCCCATCCTGCCTGCCGACCACCACTCATCGCTAGGCTTTGGCTTCTGAACGTGCAATGGTGCTTTACAAGCAGTACAATAACATGGCTCCCAGAAGAGACTTGCAATTCATTTATTATTATGCGTCTTGTCAGTGCTCCTTTTGAAATCAAGATGACCCACAAGTTATGCAGCAACTACACAGAATGAGACATCTATAACTCTGTTATAACTTAAATGGCCATTAAGCAGGCATATTACTGAGCCAGTTCTATATAGGTTTCACTATACAGTAAATCCAGAGCAATTCTACTGAGGTCAACAGTTAACCCTGAATTTACACCAGTGCAGCAAGGAACAAAGGCTCACCTTTAAGAAAGTAATATGAGGAAAACCACAACACTTGAATAAAGTGCTGTTTGGAAGTCTCCCAGTTTTCTTTCCTGTTCTACCTTTTTGTCCTGTCCTGCTCTCTTCCTTTCTTCTACCGCACAAAATTAACACCCTGGCAAAGCCCTGTCATTCTCCTGTGCTCTGAGCTTGCGTAATACCTCCTGAACACTTAACAGGTCTTAGAAAGTTCAGTTCATTAAACGCTCAGACTGATTTATGACTTTGCACAATTACAGAGCACAAATCGATCCCTCTACCCAGCCTTATCCCTTTGTTTGCAGCTGTGACATGTGGGATCTGGAAGACAGCAACATAATGAAATGAGTATTGAGCAGGATTTCCCCTTAAAAAGCACAGTTCTGATTTTCACTTCCAAATATAACCGTGGGCTTTGAAGAGGATTTTGCTGAAGATGATAATGTTTTCCTTATAAGCCAAAATGGTTCAGAAAACAATATTGTTAAAAGGGATTTCTAGGCTCCGTCATCGAATTGCTTACCTAAAATTTGCTCCGATAGCCAAGTTAGTATTGCTAGGCACCCATCACACTGACCTTACCTTCCTTAAAATTAGTTTAACTCAGCTCGTTTCCAGCTGATATGCTGTTTACGTATAGCTCCTATAGCTGTCTTAAGCAGCAGGGATGAAAACCAAGCCAGTTAATAAAGAATGGGATTCCTGAAGTTCATTTGAGGGCAGGCCAGTTTGTGGATGTGTGCGCACGCACCTGCTGAGAGTATGCTAGGGCTGCTAGCAAAGGACAATCAAATTTACCATTTCCTTTCTGTCACATCATCCTCATTACCTCCTGCTAATGTTGTTAGAATGAGAGAGGAGACAGAGGGGCGTTCAGAGATGACATATTGAATGCTATCACCAGAGCACACAAGAAACCCTGAGTTCTTCCCGAGAGAAACCCTTGTATTGTTCAGAGCAGTGGTTCTCAACCCTTTTTCAACTTGAGCCCCCCTCAGATTCGGATCCATGATGCGACTCTGGAGAACGCTGAGTATTTCCTGTACCTTCTTTCGCAGAAGGCTGACATCAGAGAAGGAATCCAACATCGTCTCAAATGTCCAAGTGCAGCTTTTGGATGCTTGAGGAAATGGATGTCCGAAGATTGTGACATCAGATCCGAAACCGAGATCCTGGTTTTTCAAGGAGCTGTGATCCGCACCTTTCTGTATGAGACATGGACAATGTACAGGAGACACCGAGTCTCTGAGAAAGTACCATCGATGCTGTCTGTGGAAGATCCTTTGAATCCAGTGGGAAAACGTTAGCATCCTCTTGCAACCAAACACCATGAACATCGAGGTGATGATCAGCTGAGATCTACTTTGCTGGGCAAGCCACGTCACCTGGATGTCCAACTCCAGGCTCCCAAAGCAATCTTATTCTCCCAGCTCAGTCAAGATACAGTCTCACAAGGAGGGCAGAGAAGGCACCTCAAGGACACCCTCAAGGCCTACTTGAAAAAATGCAATATTGACCCAACTCGTGGGACCCAGGATCACTCCAAATGGAGGAAGGGTCTGCTGCAAGGATCTCAGGACTTTGAAACCTCACGACGACAACAGGAGATGGAAAAGTAGGAACAGAAGGAGCAGGATATCCTGGACCAAATCAAGAATCTGGAGCCACCCATCCTGCGCAGAAACATATGCCTGAATTTCAGCAGCTTCTATCAATCCCAGATTGGCCTCACCAGCCATTTTCAGACCCACAGGTAAGACAAACATGGAACATAATCATCCTTGACAGCAAGGGACTGCCAAAGAAAATGCCTTGGAAAATGCCAACTCTGTCTTAACTTGTATTTTGACTACAGAAAAACCAGACAGCAAGTCTTTTCTTGCAAAACTCAGAAAGACCATAACAGGTCAGACTGTTTTTAACATTATGGTTTCCTATGCGAAAGCTCTGAGTTTGTCTTGTGAATCATGTTTGCACACTTAACAGTGCTAACACTGTGCAGCACCCCACAGCACCCTTGAAAGGATGTCAATGTACCCCAAGTGCCATGGCACCCTGCTTGAGAATCATTGGGTTAGAGCAATAATATCAATATAGTGAATTCACAACAACGCTGGTGTTAGAGCAAGGAAGCCTATGGTTCTCCAGTATGGCACAAAAGGACCTACAAGATATTGTTGATCACAAGCTGAATATAAGTCTACAATTGAATACTGTTGCAAAATAAGCTAATTAGCAGGCTAGGATGTATTGATTCTTCCACTGTATTCAGGACTGTGAGACCTCACTTGGGGTAGTGGTACTTTTGGATACCACATTTCAGGAAAGACACGGAGAGATTGGAAACTGTTCAGAGAAGAGCAACAAAAATGACAAGAAACCACGAAACATGAGTAAAGGCTGGAAGATTCAAGATTATTTCATTTAGAAAAGAGAAGACAGTTGCCAAATCCCCGTCAGCCTTTGACCACAGAAAGGTTGCTATAAAAAGGATGGCAATTCAATTGTTCTCTGTGTCTACAGGGGACAGGACAAGTACTACTGTCTTACATTGCAACAAGGCAGACTTAAGTCAGATGTTAGGAAGGACAGCCCAAATATAAGGTGCTGAACTACTGAAATATATTACCTAGAGACATTTTATGATCTCCATCATGGAAAGTTTTTAAGTGCAGCTTAGACAAAACTTTGCCTGGAATAATTTAGACAGGGAGGATCCTGCCCTGAGCAGGGGGCTGGGACTAGATGATCTCCTGAGCTCCCATCCAGCCCTGACCCTATGATCCTTCAGTATAGGGTTGATCATAGACAGCAGGGAGGTGCCAGGCAAAAGGTAGGGCAGAGTGGCACCTTGGAAACAAATTGGTTTAGAGAGGCATGAGCTTTTGTAGGCAATAACCTATTTTGTTCGATGCTATGAATGAACTGGACAAAGTAGGTTGCTGCCTATGAAAGCCAACGCGTCTAAAACAGTTCGTCTCGGAGGTGTCACTCAGACCTACCTTGTCGGTGAGCAGGAAGTGTCACGGTATAAGACATCTGTTGGAAGACTTAAAATGAAGGATCTGTGCATTGCTGCTGTCTGAGGGGTAGTGCTGTATGTATGGATAAGTATTTTAAGTATCCCGAAGTACAGGTTGGCACAGAAGTGACTTGCTGAAGGTCCCACAGCAGACCAATTGTAGAACAGGAAATACAATATTTCTTGCATACACTGCACCCTCAAATAAACACACACCTTGTTTTGGGAAGGTAGATTGTAGAAAACAAGGTTTTTCTAGAGTCATAGACAACTGTGACACAGGAAATCCTCATAGAAACAGTGTCTATGAAGCGTGGCACCAGGAACTTCCAGTGTGGGCAACTATATTCTGCAACGCCATACTTCCTGGACACCTTACATTCCCAGGAGGGCTTAATCTATGCCACAAACTCCTACAACGGGCACCAGCAAGACTGGTACTTGCTTACTGTAAGTATAAGTTGTATAACTTGTATAAGTTTCTGTAAGCAAAGTATTCTTTCCACATGAAAAGCCTCATCAATATACTACCAGCAGCTCACATGTTGCTTTGGATGCAAGCTGCAGTGCTCAGCCAAGAGCTGTGGCTGTGAGAGGGTTAACACACAACTCTAAAGCTTCAGTCTGCTGAGCAGACATAAGTGGCAGCACTCTTGGCAGCGGCAAGGCATGCCCAGCGTCTCCAGGAGGGTTGACTTCCCAGCAAAGAAAGCAGCTTCTCCTTAAAAGATTGACTTCAATTTTGGGGGGCTGATTTTTTGGGCAAGGGCTCATGACGTATGTGAGATAATACAGCAGAATCCAAGAATCCTGATTCCTAGTTTCCCGACCCAAAGGCGCTAAATCAGAGTCCTTCCTCTACCACGTAAAGATACAATTAATTATTATCTATTCTTTAGAAGAGTTTCTTAGACATCCATTTTAAAACATACGCCACCACCCAGCACATCTCCATTTTGCAGTTTTGCGCTGGTGATCCTTTCTATTTGCCTAAAACATTTCCCTCTTCCATGCACAGCTTGTGCGAGGCTTATTTGGCTAGCCATCCCTTTTGCTCAATACAATGACTCACTATTCACACAATGCTAAATTAAGCTACTAATTAAATATGTGATTTTTATTAGGCTCTAGACACGCTGTACTTATTCTGTACAGTAAATTACTTGCTTGTAATATTCCTTAACTTTTTTATTCTGCCCATACCCGGACGACTGAACTGAAAACAAGCCTACACTTGCAAAACATTATGTACAATTCTCTTCGGAGTTTGTGGTTTTGTAAGTAGATACAAATTCATATCTAAGAAAGGCTAGAAAAGTAATTTGTTTGCCACTTGCGATTCATTTTCTTACGCTGCAATACCTTAGAGTTTTAAAAGGAAACACTGAGAGCTAGACTCCATGACCTTTGCCCGTATTGAGCTGTGACTTTACCTTGCAAGCAGCTCCAGAACGTCACTGGAGTTACTTACACATGAGTTCCCTCGTGCACAAATGCATCAGGCAGAAGAGATAGCTTGTTGGTGGGAAACACACCTTAAGAGAGCAAGCTTCAGGGAGAGCCTCATCATGCACGAGGTACTTAGTCCCCCATCCCTTCCTAGGCCTTATGCAATGGTACCTTGGCCGCTTCACAGCAGTGAGCTCATTAATAATGGAGCCATGTCTTTTGCTGTGCCTGCTCACCTGTTATTTTGTACCTTCTGCACATGACAACACAGATATGCACCATACAAGATCAAGTCTGCAAAGGTGCAGCTGGATCTACCAGCCACACTCATAGTGAGAGGTGCTCCATGCTGCAAATAGTCCCATTTCAATCCATGAGGGGTTTTGCAGCCACGTTGCTCCCAGAACTCCTGCGGCCTGCTACACGAGGGATAGATGATGCACTCTCTCTCGGTAACCTTACTTCTGTTTGCATTGGTCACCAGGAAGGTACAGATTCAAATTCCTTTCAGGTAGTCCAATCCCTGGAAAGGGGATATAAAACCCACAAGGTCAGGGTGAACCTCATCATGAGTCCCATGTGGCAGAAGATGACAGTACCATGGCAGGGCAGTCTGGAGGGCATGCAGCTGACTATGTACACAAACCCTCTTTTGTCACATAATTTGCAGAAACCCCTCAATGTACAAGTCTGCCTGCTGCTAAAATGTCTTTGCTTTGTGCAGATTTCTTTCCCAGGATCTGGATTCCTGGAGTACCCCCAAAGGGGGTGTATGGTGGGAAAGAAAGCAGAGACATAGGGGGGGAAAACAACAAACACTTTCAGCAGATTCCTTCAGTGCAAATGCCAGGCACAGGATCACACAAGTTGAGCACAGGATTTTTTGGATACAATACAGACCAACAACAATAAGAGATAGCCTGTTTGTCAGAAAAATCCTTACACTCTGCTTCCTAGACAAATGCTCTTTTAGAGCGGAGATACACACTAGTTTCTTATGGCTTTTAAATTGGTTCCTTGATTTGTTTCTTTATCTGCTCCCTGAGACTTTTCTGATTAGTAGAGATTTTTGTACTCCCTATTTGATTAAATAATGAATACATTTGTTTGATTTGCAGTTGCTTACTTAATTAAAATTTCTTTTCAGCGCCACAATTTTCATTATGATTTCAATTTTGCATTTAATCACTGTGTTGTTCTGTGCTGCCACCTTTCCTAATAGAGGTCTGCTCTCCCATCAGCATGCCCGCAGAACTCATCTAGGAGCGACAGGCACACA
Organism: Crocodylus porosus; assembly: GCF_001723895.1. NCBI lineage: Eukaryota > Metazoa > Chordata > Crocodylia > Crocodylidae > Crocodylus > Crocodylus porosus. The sequence continues at coordinate 10,138,500 of NW_017728886.1, read as the reverse complement.
ACCAAGGGAGAAAAGGCTCCAGTTTGTGCTGTGGTGGTAGCTGGTAGCAAGCACTGAGGCAAATCAGAAAGGGGGGCAAGGTTTGGGCTGGCAGAAGGATCCAAAATATCTGTAGTCTTCTGAAACAGAGCTGGGCTTTTAATGCAGACAGATTATCATCATTTTTTAGGATCAGAACCACCACGTGGCCTGGAAGCGTCTGTGGGAAAGCATCAAATGTTATGTTTAACGCTGGTCTGTGGGTCAAGTTTACGAATTCACAAGTCTTCTTGCAATGCAGAAGAAAATAGCCAGTGAAAACAGTATGTGGTTTGCACAGAGACTGGGTGGAGAATAGCACCTTTATGTAGTTCTTCAAAGCCCTTCCGTGCTCCTCATAAGGCAGTCATGATTTTGTTTCCTTTTCCACTCCTTCATAGTTTCATAGTTTCTAGAGTCGGAAGGGACCTGAGCAGATCACCTAGTCCGACTCCCTGCCATGGCAGGAAAGAGTACTGGGGTCAAACGACCCCAGCAAGGTGTTCATCCAGCCTCCTCTTAAACAGCCCCGGGGTAGGAGCCTGCACCACTTCTCTTGGAAGTTGGTTCTGATCCTAGCCGCCCTGACTGTGAAGTAGCGCCTCCTGATATCTAACCTAAACCTACCCTCTGCCAGCTTGTGACCGTTATTCCTGGTCACTCCTGGCGGTGCTTGGGGGAACAGCGAGTCCCCCAATGCCTGCTGATCCCCCCTGACTAGTTTGTAACAGGCCACTAGATCCCCCCTCAGCCTT
>NW_017728886.1:10121387-10136981 GCF_001723895.1 Crocodylus porosus | reverse complement strand
TCAGACCTGGCTGACTGCTCCTCCCAGCAGATGTCCGGGAAGTTCAGGTCCCCCATGATGACCACATCCTTAGCCTTCACTACCTCCGTGAGCTGACCTAAGAATTCCTGGTCAAGCTCTTCCCCCTGGTTGGGAGGTCTGTAGTAGACTCCCACCGTTAAGTCCCTTTTCCCTCGATTGCCTTATACCCTAACCCAAAGCACTTCAGAGTGCCCCTCCCCTGACTCCTTGCTAATTGACGCGGATGTATATTCCTCCTTAACGTAGAGTGCCACGCCCCCACCTCTCCTTCCTATCCTGTCCCTCTTGTACAGCCTATAGCCCTGGACATTCACCGCCCAATCATACGTTGCGTCCCACCACATTTCCGTAATCCCCACTATGTCTGGGCTGGTGCCAGCCAGCAGGAGGGTGAGTTCCTCCTGCTTGTTGCCCATACTACGAGCGTTTGTGTAGAGACATTTGAGGCCTCCTGTGGGTGTGTGTACTGACCCCCTAGTCCCAGCATTACCCTGGCTCCTATCTCTTACCTGTTTATTCGCTTTGCTTGTTGGGCTGGGCTGGGCTGGGCTGTAGTTGTGGGTGCTGTTTGGTCTGGCAGTCTGATGTTTCCTCCGCCCTCATCTTCCCCTTCCCCCGACGAGCCTAGTTTAAAGCCTTCTTTGAGAGTCTGTTCTTTTTTTCTCTGTTTTCTCCTTTGCAGCAATTCCTAATGTTGAACTCAAGTTGCTTCGGGTCCCCATCCTTTTCATCATTCCACCCAGTGAAACAATCAGCGATTACAAGGTTAATATTGACACTGCAGTGTCATCACTGAGTTTTAAAGCCAATGGTCCAAGCAGATTAGTAGAAGACACAGTGGGGTTCATCGATTCACTGCTGTGGGCTAGCGATAGACTCAGGCAGGCACTGTTGCAGCAGTTCACAATATGAGGGTGCCTGGCAGCCCTATGGGATAGAAGTTTGTATTTAATAAACATTTCGATCCTGGAGAATCTGAATGTTGCATGGACTACGGATATGTTCCCTGGGCCTGACACGCGACACCCCGATCTCATCTGATATCCTGCGTAAGTGATCTATAGAAGTCAGTAATTCTTAATGCCAATCAAAGCAGAAATGCAATAGGAAGAGCCTTCTCCGAAGAGTGCAATAGTTTCCATGATCTCAAGGTGCTGAGAGCATTTCGCCACTATATGATAGGCACAGACTCTATGGCAGGCCCAGCCCCCATGCCTGCTACCTGCATCTGAGTTTCCACTACTGAAGATCCTAAGTTTGATCATTACCCATTGCATCTGTCTGGATATTTGGCCACAGCCCACTACCTTTGTACTGAGGTGTGCACACACACACGTGCTATTATTATTATTATTTTAGTTTGGGTGATACCAGAATGAATGTGAGGGAACAAACGTACAGGCATGATGATTGCTGGCAAAATCACACACATACAGAGGACAGATTTCTTTGAGCCATCATAACTCTGATAGGCAATTTCTTAAAAGTCTCTTTAAACCAAAAAGCTGGAACGTGCGAGCGGGAAACCAATGTGATGTACACATTTTTAATCCTTCCTCTGGTGTCCAGAGACATTCCCACCTGCCCGTAATTCTTACCATGCTGGTTTTAACTAGCACCCCCTAAACCACAACCTGCATTTCACCAAGATGGACTTGACTCAGATTGATACAGAGGCAGATGGGTAGTTTATCTATACTGATAAGCAGGATCTCCCCTGAGGAAGATTTTTTTTTTTAACTGTGTATTTATCATAATCCATAGCACTGGCAGCCTTAACCTTTCAAATTTAATTACATCTCCTTGATACAATTAATAATTCAGAAAGGTTTTTTTGTAAAAACCACAACACAGCAATTTAAGGTCCTTCTAGGCACTCGCTTGGTGAGTGTGTGTATTGTAGGCATAGCAAAAAAGGCAGTGTTTTAAGGCTGTACCATAGTGAAATGCAGGTACAAGCCAGACTGCAATCACTTGCAAATCAATGCATTCGTTTGGAGCCATGTTGTGAAACCTGGACTAATAACAGTCACAAATATGTGGATAAATCCATAGTTGGAGGTACCTTACTCTGAAAGTATCCCAATAATTGTAATAATCTTTTCATGTAAGGAACTACTCATCAGAGCAGACTCAGTCATCGTACAGGTTCAGGACCTATAGATTTGCTATACTGTACTGCATCACTGATAAACTCAAGAGATGGAGAAGGTGTAGGGAAAAGCTCACTACTAGCACCTGTGGATTCTGAAAGACAAATCTAGCCTACTGAAATTAGTGGGAGTATTTGTGAAATACAGTAGTGTGATGATGGGTGGGGGAGCAGGCCACAAGCGCTGGGTGTTGCCTTTTAGGCAGAATGGAGCTAGGGATGCCTTACTCTCCTATCCCATTCCCCCAACTCCCACAGTAGCAGAGAGGGGAACACCAGCAGCAGCAGTGCAATGCGTAGGAGCAGGAGGCTGAGGTTTGCTGCTGCAGGGAAAGATGTTATCACCCTTTTTTTGCTGCCAAAAATCAATATTTAAATACCAGGTCAACATATGTCAGCAGCAAAAATAGGAGGTGGCAGTCCCCTTCATCCAACAGCCGTACGAGGCACCACTACTGCCCTCCTGGACAGTTACGGCTCTGATGGAACAGGATAAACCCAAGTGTGCAGAAGAGTGGCAGGTCGTCTTTCATTAACACCGACACACTATGGCATGGGACATAAGGTTGGTATAGCACACTACTTGTTTCTTCTACAAAAACAACAAAGATATTGGGCTTTCTTCTACCAAAGTAAATCATCCTCCAAAAGGAAGCTGGCAGCTTTAGAAAATTCGAAAGGGACCTGTCAAGAAATTGAGGCGCAAAATATCTGTAGAATTCCTATGCTGCCACCACTAACAAGTTCAAGAGATGGAGAAATCTTAGGGTAAATCCCAAACCCATTTGGAAGAAAGACCTAAACTGGGCCAGAAACCATTTAAAATGGGTGCAAACACTACCGTAGCAATGAAGTTTGGTGCCCAGGGCAAAGCCCACAGGGGCAGCCCACCCTCGCCCCATGCACAGATCCGGAGGGCACACATCCCCCATGCTTGCCCAGGAGTGCATACAGTGGTGGAAGCCACCCTTCCCCCGACCCTGTGCCCCGCCAGATGAGCTGATCACAGCTCCGTCCCACACCCTGCCCCGGCTGGGCAGCCCCTGTTGGTGCTCCTTCACTTCGGCACCTGCTCACCCCCCCCTTGCTGTGGTACTGGGTGAAAAGGATATATGCAACTGAGGAGTACAGACATGTCCTTAAGAAGGCTCAACCCAACTTTACACATGATGGCTTGAGAATAATGAAAGCAGAGGTTAGCAATCTGCTGAGCTTTAATTCCAGAGATAAATATGATCTAGTCTCAGGTAATAACACCCTTGTGCATATTTATTTTCTTATTTTTGCATATCGGAGCAGATTTTTTTTTAACACGGCTCTTCCATGTACAACACACAGTCTATTTTGCAAATTTGGAAGGTAGTCTAGGATGCATGAACTGCTATGCATCAGACTCCATTGAATCTTACTTGTCAGCCTGAAGAATACATTTACTAGAAAACACCAAGAGCTGGAGGAGGGCAGCAGCTTATGCTTGCACATTGCATTTTTATTTTTAAATATTGGTTCTTTGCTAACAATGCTTTAAATCACATTTTGGGAGATAATGCAGGTTTAAGGCTGTCCACCTACTAGTGTGTAGACAAAGGGTCTGGGAAGCATCATGCCTGAAATAAGAGCTCCTGGTCTAGATAAATAAATAGAAAGTGGCAAGATGCCTTGCTCTTAAAGATTTAGCATACAGTTGCTCTTAGAGATTTAGCACAGCCATGCAAACACTTGCATACTTAACTTTGTTCACACAAGTAGCTCAGTTAAAGCCAATGGAGCTATTTCCGTGAAAAAGTTAAGGCATGTGCATAAATAGGTGTATTGCTTGGGAATGTAGGGATGAAATCAGGACGGCCAAAGTACAATTGGAGTTGCAGCTACCAAGGGATGTTGAGGTAACAAGAAGGGTTTCTACAAGCATGTCTGCAACACGAGAAAGATCAGGAAGTGCAGGAGCCCTTACTGAATGGGGGAGGCAATCTAGTGACAGAGGATGCAAAAAAGGCTGAAGTGCTCAATGCCTTTTTTGCCTTAGTCTTCACAGGCAAGGACAGCTCCCAAACTAGTGCACCAGGCAGCATAGTTTGGGGAGGAGGTAAGCAGCCAACAGTAGCAAAAGAACAGGTTAGGGACCAGGGTTCAAATTACACTTTGACTCAGGTGGGGAAGTTTAGATATTAGGAAAAACTTTCCAGGAGGGTAGTAAAGCACTGGAACAGGTTACCCAGAGAGGTGGTGCAATCTCCATCCTTGGAGGTTTTTAAGACTCGGCTAAACAAAATCTTGGCTGGGATGATCTAGCTGGGGATGGTCCTGCTTCGAGCATGGGGTTGGACTAGATGTGACCTCCTGAGGTCCCTGCCAACCCTCATTTTCTATAAATCTATAACTAAAGATCAGGACCTTAGTGGTAAAAAGCAGCGTTTTCCAGCCTCTTCAGGTAAACACCACAGTTGATCACTGCGCTCCCATCTGCCACTCATTCATGTGGGTATGATATTATCTGCCACTAGCAGGATGAGATCCAGAGGTTGGGAACATCTTGTGCCGATTAGATGACCCAAGACTGAACTGGAGGAGGGATACAGCAGTGCAATGGGGTCCCAACAGAGAATCTTCATTTAAATATGGAGAAAATTGTGCCCCACAACTCCTGTAACACAAGAACCAGTACTATTGTATGTGTTGTGGCTTTCCAGTTGCTTCAGGTAATAGCTTTACCTCAATATTGACAGTGGCCCATGGGGACAGGATGGCTTATGCACCCACATGTAGGCGTTGGGAAAGTGCAAGACACACCTTTGATCCTGTGGGGTTGCTGCTCTCCTCCCTACTCAGGCAGGGTGTGGGCACGGCTGGGCAGAGACAGGGCATGGCTGAAGCCTCAATTCTGCTCTTTCCTGGAGAGGCAAAGTATCTGCACCCGGAAAAGCAATGACACAGATTACAGTCCCACGACTGCGGAGCAAGCAGCCGGACTGCGACCACTTAACAGTTTGTTCCCCAGTCTGCTCTTGTACCAGTACCAAAGTGGGGAGGTCACGCTAGTGTGATCCTGCCATATTAAGAGGGCAAACACCACAGTAAGTGAAAATATCCAAGCATTTATTAGGGAATTAAGAGCAACTCACAAATAAGTCTGCCCTGCAAGATTAATTTGGATTTGACAGTATATTTAAATCTCCTTTAAGAAAGGGCTGCTGTGGAGGGGACTGGTGGAGAAATTCTTGTAAATAATTGATTTACACATAGTACATGCACAGTGTTACTAGCTATTTTCAGTGAGAAAGTAGCAAGATATGGCAAGAGCTCTGGTTTGCCACCAGAGCTTTTTCAAACATAATATATATCTTTCTTAAACTTCTATCTCCGTTCTCCTGACCAGACTCATCGTCTCAGCTCTCCCTTCCTTCCTCTACTTGTGCACTTGTCAGCCTGCTGGACACTTGGCTATCTGTAAGCATTTCACAGCCTTCAGTCTATTTATCCTCACAGGACCTGTGAGGTAGGGAAATGCCACCCCTTGGCAGTCGTGGAAGTAAGACACTGAAGCGGACTGACTAGCTCAGGAGCACACAGGAAGTCTGCAACACAGCAGGGAACCAAATCCAGGTTTCAAGACCTAAGCTAGTATGTTAACCATGCTGGACATTTCCTCCCCTCAAGCTCATGTCATTCTGTTTCTAAGTTGCCGTCCTATTTACTGCAGACCATCTCCATTGTCTTTCCATGTCCAACCAGTTTCTTGCCTAGTCTCTATCTTACTTTCAGAGACCTGATATTAAGAGATCAAGGACCATGTCACTCCCTCATTCTCTGCCCTGTTTCCATTTTTCTTGCTTCCTGCTGCTTCACTCCTTCCATCACTCTGAGTTTTGTTTCTCTATGTTTCCATCAGTGGCCCATGCTTCTGGCTCACGGAGTGTATACATTGCTCAGTAATACACAGGTAAAACAGCACCAGATGAGTGGCACCTGATGGCTAGAAAATGGTATTTAGAGATTTGCTTTTGGGAATTGGCTTGTAGGTAAAGTCGATATTGAATTAGAACAATGGTCCAGGGGGAATGGCAAGGGTTAATTGATTTCTAAAAGCCTTTTTGTGACTGCTTCCCTCAAGGCCCACTGAGTCTGAAACCAGCAGACACACAGGCTGGGATACTGAAGACATGACCAGTGTACCCAAGCAGAGATAAGCAACTTTGCAGAACTGGCACCAGTTCACTGTGCCCAATGCAGAGCCCTTGGGAATTCCAGTTTTGGGAAACAGACCAAATTAAGAGTACACTGGAAAGAACCTAATTAAGATGTATGCATGTGATAGGTTTGTGAAACAAAGGAATATGCTGACAGAACAGAATGGGGACAGTATGATGCTCACAGAGAGACCAATCAACAATGCCAAGAGATGAAGAGTCATCAGAGGGGGAGAAAGAATACAAAAGGAGGGATTTCTAAGTAGAAAAGGATCACTGAGATGGGAACCTGAGGCCACTATGGACAGAGGGAACACCGCCAGCCTGTCTCACCTACCCCACTTTGGGGGTGGGCCTTGGCCCTCTACCTCCAGACTGAGATCTGGCATTCAAGAAAGAACCTCAGGGTGAAGCACGTGTACTGGTCAGATGTATGTTGACCCTGTGACAGCTCTAGGACTGGTAGATATTGAATTGCTTGCATTATTCTTATCTGCTATTACTGTGTATCAATAGATTTACCTATTATCAAATGGAGTGGCTGTGATTGGTCTGAGGGCTTAGGCCTGTCTGGAACAAGGTATCTGGGTCATAAATCCAGTGCCAACAGCACCCAGCTTATCTGAAAACAGTTCTATATGAATATGAAACAAAGCCATAGCAGAAGGCAATGCAGAAGGGAGAAATGGTGTCCTCCATGTATACCTTTCCACAGAACATTTCTCTACCGTTGCACAAAGTCAAGACCTGGGTTTTCTTCATCAGGAAAAACAGATAGAGCAAAACTACTAAATTAGTAAAGAAAAGATGTCTTATGTCCCACCACTATAGCCACACTTTGCTGAAATATCCTTCACTTAGAAAGCTTCACTCTTACAAGGAGTGCAGCCTTCTGTTAGCAAGACAGAGAGACTTCCAAGAACTGGTCTAAAATTTATTTTCCACAAAGCATGTCAATATGAAAATTTTACTCTCTCTTTGTTGTTTGACTTTTGCAATGAAACAATGAATCGTTTTACTTCAAATTTGTGTTTATGTTTTCTGTTTTGTTTTGTTCCCTCTCTTGCCACCTCTTTCCATTGGTGGAAAACAGGGAAGTAAACCCAAATACCATTTTTTTTCCAATTGTCAAGAATGGAATTTTTTTTAACATTCTCGCCACAAAAAAAGCCATTTCAGCCAAAAGAAACTTTACTGCAAACTCATGAAACTGTGGGTGAGGAGCAATTCTTGTGGAAGTACTCTGAGAAAATAATTTCAGCCAAGTCTATCAGTCTTTCAGGACTTCTTTGCTTCTTGTGCCACACCCAAGAGGCTACTTGAAAATGTTTCCTTTGAGTTCTTGATCTCCAGTGAAACCTTAGCAAGGCCCTTCCTTGGTCATCTTAGGGTGGGGTATTACATCCCAAGTACTTATTTCCTCAATAACAGCTCCCTTTCTTACCCAAACACTAAGCACTAGAGCCTATTCCATCTATGGAGTGCCTACTTATATATTATTGTTAAGGCACTTACTGTTGTAACATGCCGTCATCTTAGTCTTAAGGCTGAATTGAAAAAAGCAGCAATCAGGAGGTTCACTGACTTAAGGGCTAGGGACAGACATTATGCTTAAACTGGTTTAAGTGATCAGAAACGGGTTTAAACCTGTAACAGAACACATGTTCAGTGCGTATAAACCACTTTCAAAATGGCTGAAGCCAGTTTGAGATAAACCTGGTTGAATGTAGTATCAGACTTAAGTGATTTGGCTCAGACCGGTGTATGCAATGTCTGTCCCACACCCCTTACTCTCAGGGCTGGGCTGGGCAGGGCTCTCTGCTCCCCTCCATCCCCTAGCTGGAGGTCTGGCAGACACTTGCAGGCACAACAGGATCTGCTGGCTTCCCCATGTCCCGCTCTCCACCTCACGTCACTCACTGCTTGAGCAGAGATCTCTTTCTCCTCTCTCCCACAGCACAGACTGTAGCCTGCATGTGAGATGCTAGCTAATGCTGTGTAAGGCAAATAGGACAGTGTCCACGTAGGGCTTTTTGGAGATAATCAACAGCTCAGATGGCAATGTTGCCGCACACTTTGCTTTGGAAAAACCTGTTTAAGAAGAGCTCATAATGAGTGTGGCTTTGTTTTCTGTGTTAGATGCTGATAACAGAGCTGACAAATGCTTTGTTATCAATTGTGCGTATGTGTATGGGGGGCTCCCTAATCACAGTGTCCTACTAGGGCCTGGCCACACCCCCCTCAGCTCAGCCCTGGGGAAGGGAGGGCTGCTCTAGTACCCGCTGGCTTCTAGCCTGAGCCACTTCAGGCATATACTTTCATTTCTGGAATGACAAGGGAATGTCTATCCACCTCCAAATCACTTCAAGCTTTGCAGGTTAGACTAACCTGCAAAGATTGAATCAATTCAGGCTCAGGCTCAGGCTTTTTGAATGTCTGTCCCTAGCCAAGCAGGATGGAATAGGATCACACTTAGGCATCCCAGTCTACTTGTGCAGCTAATAGGTGGAATAATCTCTGGCCCTACAGACATAGGGAATGTAATACGGTAGAGTACAATACAGTACAAAGATGTATATAAAGGACATAAATAATACCTGAATTATTTTCTGTTATGTGACTGTCTTAGAACATCATTTGTCATTGCACACACAGAAGTCAATCGTCGTGGTGTGCTGTGACCAGTGGGGTCCCCTCAAGGCTCTGTCCTTGGGCCTATACTATTCAACATCTTCATTAATGATGTGGACATTAGAGTCAGAAGCGGACTGGCTAAGTTTGCCGATGACACCAAACTTTGGGGTAAAGCTTCCACACCTGAGGACAGGAGGGTGATCCAAGCTGACCTTGACAGGCTCAGGAAATGGGCGGACAAGAACCTGATAGTGTTTAACACTGAAAATGCAAGGTTCTCCATCTTGGGAAAAAAACCCCACAGCATGCTTCTAGGCTTGGCAGTGCTACAAAAGGGACTTGGGGGTCAGGATTGACCACAAAATGAACGTGAGCCATCAGTGTGATGCTGTGGCTAGTAAAGTGAGCAAAATGCTGGCTTGCATTCATAGATGCTTTTCGAGCAAGTCCTGGGACATCATTCTCCCCTTGTACTCGGCCTTGGTGAGGCCACAGCTGGAGTACTGTGTCCAGTTTTGGGCTCCGCAATTCAAAAAGGATGTGGAGAAGCTTGAGAGAGTGCAGGGGAGAGCCACGCACATGATCAGAGGTCAGGAAAACAGACCTTATGATGAGAGGCTGAGAGCTCTGGGACTTGTCAGCCTGGAAAAGTGCAGGCTCAGGGGTGATCTGGTGACTGCCTATAAGTTTATAAGGGGTGCTCACTAAGATTTGGGGGAACATCTGTTCACCAGAGCACCCCAAGGGTTGACAAGGTCAAACGGTCACAAACTCCTCCATGACCATTTCAGACTGGACATAAGGAAGAACTTCTTTACTGTCCAAGCCCCCAAGATCTGGAATAGACTGCTGCCGGAGGTGGCTCAAGCACCCACTTTGAACACCTTCAAGAGAAATTTGGATGTTTATCTTGCTGGGATCTTATGACCCCTGCTGACTACCTGCCCCTGGGGCAGGGGGCTGGACTCAAAGACCTTCTGAGGTCCCTTCCAGCCCTAATGTCTATGAAATCTATGAAAATCTACACTTGCAATGAATTCAACTGAATAAACACTGTTGCTGTTGTTCTGGAGTGTATTGCTCTTGGGTGCTACTTTTACATGTGTGCCCAGGACTGCAGCATGTTGAGCTGGGCTGAAGCAGCCCCGGCTGGAAGGGGGCCCGGGACTGCTCTAATCTGGCTAAACTTGCTGTGGAAGGGCTGTTTGTAGCATGAGGGTATTTCAGTGTAGGGCCAGCTGGCAGGCAGCCCCTGCACTAGAGCACCTGTGTGACCTAGCCAGCCCTGTCAGCATCTACACATGCATTGCAACACATTAAATAATGCCACCACAGGATTATTGCAATTAGTAAACACAAGTACTAACCTACAGCAGCATTTATTAGTTTACTGCAGCCGAATAGGGCTGCATGTGTAGACAACAGAGACTTTACTGTGGAGTTAATTAGACAACTCCGTAGCAAACATCTTGTGTAGAGATGCCTCCAGAGTGCACATCACTATTCATCTTTTATCATTAAATACTAAAAGGTGTGTTCCAAAGTTACTGGTTTTTGTGCTTCTAGTCCCAAATAAAATTGTAAGGTTCAATATATGCTCAATCCTTCAAGCAGGAAGGAACCCAGTTTTAACAATCCTTTTCTATATCTCAAAATTGATGTTCAGCAGACTCCTAATCAGTATCTCTAAGTGGAAAGACGACATTGACTCTACTGAACATCCTTTTAAAGGAACAATACCTTTGAAATAAGTAATTTTTTCCCATCCTATGACCTTGCTGTTATAGCAAAGATCAAAGGTAGCCTTTTCCGTTCTTTGGTAGTCTTCTGTTAAGGATGATGGGCTGTTATAACTCTGTTACAACTCTCCCTTCACCCCCTTTTCTGAGTGGAAAGTTTCTTCATGTATACCCCTTTGTCTACTGCCCCCCCTGCACCCACACAAAAGGCACTTTTGGTTTAGTTGTTAGTACGGGAACTGCTCAGGATAGTTTGACCCACCACAACACAGTTGCAGATCGCAGAGAAGATGCACTGAGGCAACAGTGGAGAAAGCCTCTAGCCATCCCAGAGCACCAAATGTGCAAGCCCAATTCACCACTGCCCTACACCAGTGATTTTCAAACTTCCAAAAGTTACAGAACTCTTTCATATCACTTCTTTTGCCATGGAAACTCGAGTTGTGGTTCCTCAGACTAGACTGTCAGCTGACACGGGGCCAGGCAACCCAGTCCAGCAATGCTGTTGCACCACCTCCTGGTCTGTTCTGCCATTAACCCCAATCTCTTTCTGGAACTCCACTACCCCAGGGTTCTAGAGAACACAGTTTGAAATCTACTGCCCAACTTCTTATGAAGCTATTTATGAGAAAGTGTGAAACTCTGGGATGGGAGCCTTTTCCTGCTCCCTTTGCCTGGGTGTGATTTCATGGTACAGGGTGATGGTGATCTTGGGCCTGCCAATATGTATGCAACCAAACCAGTAGTCTTCATTCAGACTTGCCAATATGCTTGTGTTTGCACGCACCTTGAATTAAGAGAGAGGCCTGCACAGAGTGTAAAGAGCATAGTCTCATACCCACTGTCCAGGGAGTGCTTCCCTTTTCCCCACTTTGGTTTAGAATTAGCAGAGAGATGGAGGCTCTGACCTGTTATAGCTCAAGCATAGCTTCACTGATGTCAGGAGCCATGCCAGTTTACATCAGTTGAGAATTTGGCCCCTATACTGTATGTTCTCCACATTATTGCACATCTTAATCCATTTTCTTAGCACAAGGCCTTGTGGGAACAGGCCTGTAATTTCAACCCATATTTGTTTTAATTGCCTTCTGGCTTTCCATGCCATTTGGCAAATGTACAAAAGGAGGATGCAAGAGCTTTTATGGGAGTGAAATTCTATAATGAATCACTTATATAAAAAAACAGATCGCTCTACTAATGGGGGATTAGAAAGTTGCTTTGTCCATGGATTGGTTTTTGTTTTTGTTTTTTTTAATCATTAACTCATTATTAAGCATCTCAGAAATTACTCAAAATCCTTCTCTCTCCATGAACTCTCCCCCTTACAAAGGCTGAGACTTTCTTGCTTATAGTTATGCCCCATTTTGGAGCTATAATAGCTGCAAAACAGATTTTACAGCACTAGTTTCAATACATTTTTCATCTAGGGAATTCAGTCATAGCTTTTACATGATAATGCTGAAATCTTATAAAAGGACAGAGTCAGCTCCATTAGGGCTCAGATTAAACAGCAGTCTTCTCCCATTGATATTACATATTTATTGCTAAATTCCTGTCCTATTGCCAGCCTTCTGCCACTGCCTAAGGGGCACAAAGGGGCCATTGCCTGGCGACATCTGCATAGATGAGAATTCCCTTTAGAGGTCGAGTGAGAAAGGGCAGTCAGGTAGCACAAAGGTGGCAGAGCGAGCCCCTAATGCCAACTGCTGCAGCCATTTAGGTGTAGGGGCATATCCACAGAGGGATAAGCCAATTCATAGTCAGCTTATGCTGCTTTGAGCATCACAGCCAGCTGTTAAAATGAACATCAGGGAAATGTTCCTAGATGTTAAACAATAGGCCCATGAGAATAGGGATGTATTTGATTGAGATTCAGCCAGTTCGGAGGACAATGATTTGATTTGTTGATTCGAATCACTGTCTCCATTCGATTTGGCTGAATTCAGTGCTGATTCGGATCAGCTGGGGAGAGGCAGACACAGGCAGGTGGCTGCAGGTTCTCCTGTAGCTCCTCTGGCTGTGCCTGCCTCCCCCCCAGGCAGGGGGAGCTGTGGGAGAAGCCCTCATAGCTACCCCCATGCCTGCCCAGCCCCGGCCCCGGCCCCGGCCCCGGCCCCGGCCTCCTGGTACTTAAAAGAAGGAAAAGGAAAAAGCTTCATACTGACCGGCTCTTGCAGCGGTGATCAGGACCTCTAGGGGCTCGTGGCAGAGCTCCCTTGCATAGCGTGGGGCAGTGGGGATTGTGCCCCCCCCACCTGGCACCCGTTCGGCAGCTATCCCATGTTGTGGGTGTAGTGAGGCTTTGCAGGGTGTCACATACTGCCTGGGAGCTGGGGCCACTGGGGCTGAGTGATGCCGGGCTGTAGCTGACACATGGAGTTCCCCCAGCACCCAGACAGCACGCGGTGCCCTGCTGAGTTGTGCTGCATCCACGCCATGGGGCAGCTAATGTGTGGTTGCCAGGCAGGGGAGGCAATCCCCATTGCCCCCCACTGCCCTGCGCTGCATGGGGGGGGCACTCTGATTGCTGGTACTGGTGAGTGTGGGGCTTTTTTTTTTTTTTTTTTTAAAGGTGCTGGGAAGCTGGTCTGGGCAGGGCAGAGCAGGCATAGGGGCTTCTCCTGCAGCTCCTCTGGCTGTGCCTGCCTCAGCCCAGGTGGGGGGAGCTGTGAGGGAAGCCCCCATGGCTGCCCTGCCTGGCCCCTTCCCCTGCCTGGCCCAGCCAGCATAAGGGGGTGGGGGGTGTGATGCAGGTGTGGCTCACTCCCGTATCAGCACTGGGGATGGGGACTCTTCTGCCCTGCTGCTGCTTGGTCAGCTGGCGGGGAGAGAAGGAGGGGAAGTGGGGTGCGATGCTGGCACGGCTCGCTCTGGACGGCAGCAGAGCATAGTCCCTACTCCCAGCACTACCATGCCTGCATCAGTGTTGGGAGTGGGGCCTCTGCCCTGGCACCACTTGCCTGCTTCCTGGAGTAAGCCATGCCCGCATCCTGCTTCCCTCCCCACAACTAGGCAAGCGGCAGCAGGGCAGAGCCCCCACTCCCAGCACTGCTGCACCCGCATCCCACGCCCCCCTCCATGAGTAATGTGCCCCCCCCAGCTGGGCAGCTTGTCCCAGACCCAATCCCTCCCCCTCCATGTCTGTTCGCTCTCCCCTCCCCCAATGCCAATAGACTTACCAGCTGGAGACAGCAGTGTCAGCTGCCAGTTCAGTCTATGGCCGAATCTCTGAAGTGGCTGAATCTTTTTTGAAGCTTTTCTGAATAGATTCGGATGCTTTGAATTTATTTGGAGCTTTTACTTGGTCTCATGATTCGATTTGGATTTGGAGTTTCGGTCCCTGAATTGGGCCAAATCTCCTCCAAATCAAATTGGCTACCGAAGCTTTGCACAGCCTTATTAAACAGGTCATTCCCAACTTAGGTGATGGAGGCTTATTCAGCTGAATCCCCCATATTAGTTCATGACAGAGAAGAGAGCTCCCTTCACAAAACAATCACTTCACAAAAGCGAAAGAAAGAAATGCAAACATGCCACTTTGTGCAGGCAGAGAAAGGCAGTATCACGCTGCTGCAGCATATTGTTAGGGCTTTGATTCTGTGTATGAAATAGAGTAAGCATGAGGGGCCAGATTCAATTCCACCTATTAGGCACCTAAATGCAATCCTATTCCACCCTGTTCAAGTCCCTGATCATCCATTAATGCAACTATTTTTGTAATGTGCTTTCATCTGAACCTAAATCACAAAAAGCAGCCAGGAGGAGGATCCACCCACCTTCCCTATTAGCATTTCTTTGGGGACTCAAACAGTGTGGAATAAGATCGCACTTAGATGCTTAAGTCCATTTTGGTGTCTACTAGGAAGAGCAGAATCTGGCCTCTTGCTTTATGCTATGTTCTCGGGGAGGATTATTTTAAAAGCTAATTGTGAGATAAATACCATCATTTGCCTTCAAAAGGCACAATTATAAGGTCAAGCTAAGTTTCAGGCCTAGGAGACTCAACTTATCATAGTTGTTTTAAATTTCAGGATAAGACTATGAAAGTTGCTAGCTGCTATATTTCTGACCTACATACACTTTGCCTTTATTATAATTCCTGCGCATCTGAAAGCCGCTAAGAATAAATAGAGCTTTGCAAACCCCGCGGTGCAGCAACGGACAGGGCGTTCGCAAGTTGAACCCTGCAGTGCAGTTCCAGGGGCCCAGGATCAAGTCACGGGTTTGCTTAGATTAGGGTTCAACAAATTCCAGCTTCCAAGGAAATACATTTCCCTATCTTCGGGATCCTTTTTCCTACTTCCTCCTCCTCAGAATCCCCCATTCTCTCACCCCCAAGAATAAATTTAATTTAAAGCACAGGGTGCCCAGAGCAGGATGGGGGACAGGAACTGTTTTCATAGCTGGTTTTTGAGAGAGGGAGACTTACCAGTGTGGATGCTTTCTGCATGGTGAGCAACATGTTTTGCAAAAAGGGCAGGGGGACTAATTTCAGCATGGTGTTTGCTAAACACCAGCTCCTTCTAACAGCCCATCACGCTCCTTGAACATGTCCTGGGACTCAACTTCTCTACAATAAAGGGTACCTGTACATGAGCGTGGAGGTTGTTTTGATGATTACCATCCTCCAAAAGCCTCCTGTGTCTCATGTATAAGTGTCCCCATGAACAAGCTTTAGTTCAAGTGCCCCCACTATCACTTTTAAGTGCAGGGATGCTGATACACGGAGTTTCATAGTTTCATAGTTTCTAGGGTCAGAAGGTACCTGAGCAGATCATCTAGTCCGACCCCCCTGCCATGGCAGGAAAGAGTACTGGGGTCAAATGACCCCAGCAAGGTGTTCATCTAACCTCCTCTTAAA
>NW_017728886.1:10081493-10121374 GCF_001723895.1 Crocodylus porosus | reverse complement strand
GGTGCTTGAACGACCTCCGCTGGCAGACTGTTCCAGACCTTGGGGGCTTGGACAGTAAAGAAATTCTTCCTTATGTCCAGCCTGAAAGGGTCTCGCAGGAGTTTATGACCGTTCCACCTCGTCATCCCTTGGAACATGGTGCATTTAAACCTTCAGGGTTTCATGGTAGGTAGCCTCTACCTGTGCTCATTCTGAAGCATAATCCTTTGATAGGAGGTCATCGTTATGCCGTTGCCTTGGGGAATGCAGGCCTAGGTGGTTGCCATCTTGGGACCTAATCAGTGCAATTCAGCCAGAACCTAATGATGTTGCTACAGCAACCTGATGTGACTATTGTTGGGAACCTATGTGTATGCAGCCGTGCTGACTGTACTGAATGCCGTGTGCCATGTGCCAGGAATATTTAGAATTGGCCAAATGACCCAGCATAAATGGGACCCATGTGGTCCAAAGTGAGTTGAATTCCGTCCATTATGAAAATGGAGGTGTGGTGCTGTCATGGAGTTCCTAGGGATTTGCACTGGCATACACAACAGAATTTGGCTTTAAAATAAAGAAAATATATAACTTTTCACCATTAAAGCTGGGCTTTTTTATTATTTTTATTTATATTTGCCCGGTTAGGCATTTGAAGCAAGGTCACTCATGTCCTACCAGTTGAGGCACAGCCAGGTAGGATGCTCTGAGGTGGGTCTCTTCTGACTGCTCCACTTCATGTTAACACCTTTCTTTATTAGTGAGAAAGTGCAGCTGAGGCTCTACCTTGGCACTTCAGGGAACTTGCCTGGGAGGTGGGATATAATGTGGGATAACATCAAACAGAAGAGTTTGAGAATCACCCCCGGACTGTAGTGACTGGGGGACTGACTGGTGATGTGGGCTCTTCTCTCAGCAGAAAGGGGAGGAAATCCAATCTATATTCTTGGGGGGCGCTCTATCTGCTGAGCTCCTTGATACAGGGTGAGCAGCATTAGCACATTTATGAATGCAGATTGTCCTTTTCTTGCAAGCATCTTAAGCAGAAGATTTTATCTGGGGTCAAACAGAACCTACGTTGGTAAAGAAAATGTCATTTTGGTTCTCTGTTTAGGGCAGGGGAAAAAAAGAAGAAATTAGCTGTAGCTAAACCACATTTTTTTCTTGCAAATTTGTTTGGCTGCTAACCCCTTCGCCCAGCCCCCGACTCCCTATAAAAACCGCCCCTCACGCAGCTTTTTTGACACCCATTTGAGAAACGGAGCACTGCAACAATATTTTGCAGCAATAATGCTAGAGCGCGGGTTTCATAGTAGCAGAATGTGTTCCTGAACAACACGGAAAAGTTCTGTATCTGCTCATCAAGGAAAGAAGCAAAGTCAATATTTTGCAAGTCAACATGTGTGTGTGAAGTGGTTTTTAAACAATGATTTTCAGATTAGCTAAATACATATTTTCCTTCTATGAAAAGGTCCTGTAATTGCAGAACATCTGCTCTTTCAGGGGAGGCCTTTGTTTACTTGCAACTGCAAGCTAGCCCTCCTCTCTTATAAATGTATTGGCAGAGAATACAAATCCATTAAGACTCACATTTAATATTTACAAATCCCTATTTATCTCTAAATGCCCTTCCATCTCTTTTTCAGTCTCTCGATCATCTCCTACTTGTCTGCCTCCATACATAATGTGTCACATTGGAATACAATTAGGCTTTGGAGAACCTGCTGGCGGTTTGGGTTTTGGCAAAGCCTCTACAATATTTTTATTGCTTCCAACTGTTGCAAAACACTTCATCCTTTTCACTTGAGCTTCTGTTTTTACAAGGGAAACACTGTTAGCTAAAACATATTTCCAAACAAATGGAAGTCCAGACTGTGTAACATGTAGCCAGAAAGCAGGCCTTCCCCTCCTGGAAGATTTAGGACATGGGCAACAAGGAACAAGCCAGCCAGCAGGCCAGAACTCCGGTTTTAGCAGAATCCAGCTGGAACCTAAACCTCAAGTGTCCTGGATCTAGATCCAGTCATGAGGAGCCTCAGAGGGGGCAGGGGTTTGCTTTGTGGGGCTGTGTCCAGAAACAGGCCTATAGCTAAAGCAACTAGGAAAGATGCCACGGGTCAGCTTGTGTGAACTTCTGCATTTGCGGAACAACCTTCAGCTGGAGAATTTACACCCCGAGAGTGAACGACGGCATCAAGATCAATCAATTATGACATTTACAAAGACGTTCTGCATTTGGGACATTAGGCCCACAGAGTGCCACGTGGAGCGAAGTGCACAGTAGCGGCTTACGAATCAGTGCGTGGATTTCTACAGGGAGTTTTGCATACAAAGTTTCCTAGGTCTAGTATAGGGATCTGTTAGAAATGTGCGTCCAACTGCTCTTGCAAATCACAATGGACAGAATGGGTGCCGCAGCAATAGTGATGTGGCACCTACATGGCACCTCTGGGGGAACAAACAGCAGTATTTCAGGTCATCCACATGGAGCACCTCTGTTTTCCCTATGCACCGCTTCCTGGCACCATTACAAGTCTTGCAGCTGCACTTGGTAAGCAAGCTTACAGAATATGGCAAGAGTCAGCGCTGCCTCAGTTAGCCATTTAGAGTCATGCACCCAGCACGGGTCGGTTCCCCAGTCTCCCGTGACCCCACGGGCTTTCCTGTTGGCAATGAGCTAACCTCATAACCCTATGGAGGGATTGCTACTAGCTATATGGTGCTGGAGAAGACTACCAACCACTTGCCTTTCCCATCTACATTGCTCCCCTCCCCTTGCTCTTGTACTGGGTCCAGAAGCCACTGCTTAATCAAATGTTCTTTTGAAAAAGGTGCTTTTGTAAGAAGATCCCTCTGAGTCTCTCCTCTCTTCCTTCTGGCACTCCTGCTGTGGCTTGCAGTTCAGGACTTTGACCCTTTTCACAGCGAGAGCTTGAGATATCAGAGAGAGAAGATCGTGACCTCTAAGTGTGAACAAGTCAGAGGAGGAGATAAGTTATGAGAAAGTTCCTGGATGGAATAATTCAGTGACAAGGTGTTTTGAAGCACAAAATAGTCATAAATATACAGACCGTAATTCCACAATCAGCCTCTCTCAGCCTTTCAAAATGTTTCCCAAACTGTATACAGCCCCAAAACGATAATGCTAGAAGTGGCATTTTCTGATTTCAATCTGAATGAATATAATGCTAGTAAATTTTAGCAACAACACACACAGAAGCCAGCAATGGCTTTTTATCAACATACTATGCCAGAAACATAAATGTGTATGATTTAGGCTTGAGAGGCTCTTTACAAATTTAAATATGGTATTTCACAATAATTAGAAGTAACATTAGTACTTTAAATGGCAGAAAAGCCTATGTGATGAAAAAGTGAAAAATACATAGAAAAAAATAGAAAGATAATGCTGTAGGTGGAAATGTAACTATGGATATGAGATCCTGGAATTAAGATCTGTCTGTTGAATCATATCCTACATGAATATGTAGATGACCCATGTGCCCTTACAGATGTTAGGGAGTTTTTGCTGAATCATATAGCAGTTTTATAAAGACTAGTCAGATGGGTTGTGTGTGCCTCTGCCAAACTGCTTGTATGCCTGACTCAAGACCTTTATTAGTGGTGGACCCACACCAAACCAAACCAAAGCCATGCTCCTATGAACTTAGAAGATCTTTAGATCCGAACATTACAGCTTAGGCCTGTCTAGTAGATGAGCCTTGGACAGCACATGCAAAATAACATGGTTTGTAGAGAAATTTAGAGTAGGATCAGAAGGTGGCCTGAATTTCTTGATTAGACCCCCACTGTAGCTGTGGGTCTGGACTGTGAACTGTTACGAAGCAAAAATCTGAAATGAAGCCAATGACTCTGCTTCAGATTGACATGGTTGTGGTCAACAACAGGATCGGTCATTTTTCCACTTGTATTCAAAACTGCAGATTTATTAAAAATTCATTTCCCTTTTCATAATAGTGATTTAAATCCCTACCTTTTAGCGCTAACTTGATTATGCCTGCCTGTCACTGCGTTGTGCTGTGTAGAGATACCCTTATTCTCTGTACCTCAGTTTCCCTATCTGTAAAACATAGGGATTAATTTCTTGTTTCTTACAAAGTTGAGCCACTGGATAATCTGAGAGGAGTGGGGCATAGAAATCCCTAAACAGACCTGGGGAAAGACTGTGCTTATCTCACAGCCTGTGTAGGGGAGGCCTCTTCTCAGCCTCAGCTCCAGGCAGCATTATTCCTTGCATTTCCTTCTTTCTATAGTACTGGTTTGTGGCCCAGCAGTACTATTACAGGTAAGAAACAAGAAAGTGAATCCAGCAATCAGCCGAGGAGTGCATCAGTCATTGGGCAAGCCCGAGCTTCCTGCTGCAGGTCACACAGAAAGGAGATCCCAAGGTTTCCCCCACCTTGGGAGTGCCCTAACCACTGGTTACAGGGTATAGGGCTGGGAAGCCCCATTGGCAGTTTTGCAAATGATGCCTTTTGAATCCAACCTGGGGGGTGAGGGGAAGAGATCAAAACATCAGTACAGTTCAGTGTTATCTTCAGGCAAAGCTATCAGGAGAACTCACAAAAGGTGTTGGCTACCCTCAAACCACACTTTTCAATGAGTAATTGATTTGCTTAAAAGTAAAAGAAAGGCATCATCTAACACTAATTGGAAGGGAAAAAAAAGACCACAGTGCTAATTAGTTATTTGTATCATGTCTGAAATAGTTTAACAGCCGTTAGCTTCAGTGGCATGCATAAAAAAAGAAGGAAATTTAATGCATTTGTATTAAGTTCCGACTCAGCAGTGCCCATGTTCGTCCATTGTGGGTTTAAAAAAAAATCAAGATTTTGCACAAATTGATGGATGAACTGAACAAAATGAAAGCAAAATATCAACTCAAGACTTCATTCTGTCTCGGCTGAGCAAATCTTTAGGCCCCTGCAGAACCTATCACTGGATTGCAAGCCTGATCATTACTCCTCTAGACGATGACCTGGGCCATTGGTTGCTTTTTAAATCCATTTCGTGGGGGAAACAGAAGGCACTGAATAACTTTGAATACTCCATACAAACATGTGGGCTTTGTCCAGTGCTGCCCGCAGGTGGACCTTTCATTACTCCAAAGGGCGTATTCCATTGAAAGACATTAGGTTCCTGCAGCGAAGACTCTCCCCCTTCTTGTGGGAAACATGGATTGTAATAGAGCTGTAGGACTGAAGACAATTGGTAGAATAGCCGATCACATACCTGGTTTCATTTCCTGCAAGTGTTATATAGCCATAGAGTATTGCAAACAAACCCTTTCCTTGGCTTGATCACAACTGGCTGCAGCATCTTTCAGGTGAGAAGCTCCAAGTGCTTTATAAATATTAAGTAATTATATCATGAGAACTTGCAATACCCCCTTAGAGGTAGGGAAGGATCTAAATACCAAGATTAACTTCTAGTCTTGGCAGATATTTTGCTGAAAACGAATTACAAATTCATAAATTATTCCCCTCTCATAATGACTAAGGCATCTAATGCACCAGAATAATAGCAGTAGACAGGCACTGGGTGCTGCTCTTAGTCACACTTGGACCCAGCCTGGCAAGTCACTCATCATATCCAGCATGTGATACACCAGCTTTTTTCATCCCTTATAGATTTAAGCCCTTGCCCCACCTCATCTGGCCCCCGGCTTGGAAAGTGCCAGCTCTTGGCTTTCACTCATTTATTGATTATGGAAAAATAATAGTGCAATTCTTCTGCTGCAAAGCGCTCAGAAAGCCCACAACAGGACAATACCTTTGACAGTATGAATTCCTCTTTGAAATCTCTGGGTGTATCTTGTGAATCCTGTGTAGGCAATTGCACACTTAACAGAGCCAATATTGCATGGAAACCTATGGCACCCTTCAAAGGATCTCCCAGCACCCTGCCCTTTCTCTTCACGGGATAGGGAGGAAGTGGAGTGGGATCGCTCAGCAGAACGAGCACTAGGGGACAGCTCTAGCCAAGCTAAGAACATCTCTGAGATTGCTGTAATTCAGGCAGGGGGGCTGGGGTGGCTTGGTCTCTCTAGTTTAAGGCCAGGATAAGGGTGTCTTACAGCCACTTTTGATTCCCTTCCCACCAGCTCCCTGGAGGCCAAGCCCAGCCCACAATGTTTTATGAGCTGCAACAAGTCAGGCCAAGGATGGCAGCCGCCCCCATCAGTGGAGAATTTCAACAGCCACCATGATGTCAGCAAGCCCAACTCAACAGCTCCCTTTAAGCTTTTGGTTTCTCTGTCACTTTGGTATCGCCCGGAGGCACAAAAGCTGTTCGGTATCACGTCTGCCTGTCATCTGGTCTGAATCAAGGTGTCAGAGCTGATGGCCTGGAAACTTTGGAAAGTTTTTCAGCTCACTGATAAAGAGCAGCAAGCATTCTCAGTATTACACATTCTGGAGCCCCAATCTTATCAGCAGCACTTGGGATGCATTCTGTATACACACTTCAGGCCAGACAGCTAGAGCACCGCGTCGAACTATGTGGATCATGCTGCCAATGATGGCGAGGGGTTTTATAGCTTTCTTTTTTTATTTGGATAGTGGGAGCCAAAAAAAGCAAAACCAGGGGGCCATCCCCAAGACTGGCACAGTGCCAATTCGGGCCTTCTTTGCACAGACAGACGTGAGACTTACCAGCAATTTGTCACTGCAAGGTTGGAGGTTGAACTCCTGAGGCTGCCCTTTCAGATATGCTCACGGAGCAAGAGGAGGAACTGGAGATGGTTTGGGGGTTTGTGCTCACCTGTACACCCACACACAGCTCAGGCCTATTAGTGTCAGAAAACCTGCCTATATAAAAATCATTAGGCAGTCTGAGTTTGCATTCCCAGCCTGTAGTTGGAACTGGGATTTGGAGCGGAGACAGAGATAATCGGAGCTATTGCACCTACATCAATATAGCCTGGTGCAGTAGGATGTAGGGAATTCATAGTCCCCCCCCCCGCTCCCCATGCATGTAGCCCTTAAAAAAAATGTTTAATCCGAGTGCTGTCAGCCCTTGGAGTGCAAAACTCCTGAGGCAGAACCCACACCTCCCCACCAAACACACCACATGAAGTGAGCCTAATTTTTGCTTAATTAAGAAACAGTAAATCTTTTTGTCTGCCTTCTGGCTTTTGAACTCCCCTGCCTACACCCATGTGCACAACAATGGGCGTGCGTTAAAGTTCAACCACAGGCACGTGCAATTTGGGCAATCTGAAGCCCCATTCAGGTCACACAGGAAAGGTTTGCTTTTACAGAACATTTCTGCAAGTTCAGAATAAACACCTGCATTGTTAATCAGGGCTCCTAGAAGCTGGGCCAAACTGATTTTTGGAAAACACAAATAACAGTTACAAGTAACAGCTGTAGGGACTCAGTGTTTTGCTTTTTGATAAGAAAAACAACTCCCTGAATTGTGCACAGTCAGGATCCCATTGGGGGCACTGGGGAGGGAAGAGGTCTGGTTTTTGTTAAGTGTATATGGTAAAAGTGGAAACATATTACATTCAATAGCGATAAATGTGCAAGAGAAAAGATTTTTTAAAAAGTGAAGTTTAAAGTGGTTCTGGGAGGTGTTGGAACCAGTGGATGGAAGGACCTACAGACAACTGAGCAGTAACATTTCTGGGCCTCCCAGCAGGTGGTAAGATAGCTCCCATTACTTACTGTACTCTGCAGATTGGCATAATTGTGTTGTCCATAAATTTTTAAGCTTGCCCACTCTTTTGAACATCCTCTTTTCTCTTCAGCTGCCTAAACTTTAGAAGGGAAGGGGAAGCTCCCCGAAACCCTTCTCCTGGCCTGACCTAGTCCAGGGACAACATCAGTGCTCGGCTCCTCACCAGCTGCCTTTGTCAATACCCAGACTCAAACCCAGCTTTCCCATTTTGAATACAGGCAATCCTTGACTTACAATATTTCAAGTTACAACGTTTTGCACTTACAACGTTTATAAATGACACCCTGTTTCATCTTTCTGACATCAGTTTCGGACTCTACAGCGCTTGATCCAATGCCACGCCATGCCAGCGAGCGAGTTTGCTGCATCGCCCATCTCCCTGGAGAGCATCTGTCCAAACTTCCTTGGACACTTTCTTTAAGAAAGCAGGCAAGACTCCAGAAAAACCTACAGCTGAGACTCCTGAGAAGACTCCAGCTAAGAGCCCTTCAAAAAGTCCAGCCAAGTCACCTCAAAGAAGTCCTTCCAAATCAATATGATTGCTATTCACAATATAAATACATTAATGTAGCTGTATTACTCATCTATAATTGACTGAGACCAAAATTTTGGGGTATTTTTGGTGAAAATAGGGTATTGGGGCCTCGGTTCAGGAACCAATCCCCCATGTATAATATTGTTTCTTATGAGAAAATTGGCTCAGGGTTACAACATTTCGACTTAAGACGTGGTTTTCAGAACCAATTATGTTGTAAGTCCAAGGCTGCCTGTATTTACAGAAGGTGAAGGCAGTGAAGCACGAGTCTGGTCATGTGAATTTGTATCAGAAGCAGACCGCAAACAAATGCAAGCATGTGGACTATGATACAGATAATCACATTCCTCCCTTAGTTCCCAGCATGGTATGCTTCAAGGCACAGAGACCCTCTTCCCATACATCCATATAATGCCTAATACAGACGGCCCTTGCTCCTGGTTGGGACCTCTAGGCACTGTTCAACAAATGTTTAGTGTTAAATGGGTAAGCTTTTGAATCTTCTGAAGATGAAGGGGATGCCTACGTTGCCTGCGAGAGAGGGAGAAAGCAACACAGCAAAACCACAGCTTACTTACTTCCTCCTGCCCCGAGCTGAAGACTCCATGCTTTTTTGTTACATGGGGACAAAGGGTGCGTTTCCACTATGGGGCCCCTCAGCATGGTGGGAACTGGTGCAGTCCGGCCTCAGTGCCTGCTGCCGAGATGCTGCCATTTGAATAAGCACAAAACGCAGAGCCCAAAACACCACAGGCTTCTGTAGCCAGTTCTTGATTTAGGTATTTTCTTGAATGGTTTGCTTTATAATTTACATTATGGCACTCCAGGCTATTTAGTCATCATTAAACGATCCCCTGCCTTGAATTTATAATGTAAACAAGAGTCTGCCAAGATCTGACTCACTAGACAACACAAGGAAACAATAAGGGAAGAACAGACTGTGACATGGCTCTTGCCTCCTTTTCTTTCCTATTCTGTTAGCGAGGTACTTATATTAGTCTTAGCCCTAAGCCTGCGTTGTCATCTTATATAAATCAATCTGTCTTAATTCTGATGCATGTTAACCTTGCTCTCCTCAGCCTTATTTTCTTCACTTCCCATGAACAGTTCACCAGTGGCAGTAAACTAAATGCAGGTTCTGGGACTAGGCTGGTTCACATGCCCACTGCCTAGATTTGGTGGATGGGCACCTGGTACCCTATGATTTGAAAGGTGATGGAGATTGCTATCAGGGGTGACTGGTGCCTCCTGAGTTTGGGGAACACAATTTGTGGGCGGGCCAAAAGCCCCATGTCCACTCCTATACTTCTGTGCCGTGGCTTAGTGCCCCCTCCTCCCTCCCACCTTCCCCCTACCCCAAACATGCTGCTGGCCGGCGTGGCAAAAAAACTGCCCTGTCCCAAGCTATGCCAAGTTGGGGGCCAATATCGAGGGGGGTACGTAGCCTCCCATGCGCCCCTACCAGCCACCTGTGGTTGCTAATGGACACAGTTGTGGAGAGAAATAGGGAAGAAAATGGCGCACCATTTTCTTCCCTATTCTCTCCACAACTGTGTCCAGTAGCAACCAGATTCGTCCTGCTTCTTGATGTTTCCCTTTCCTGAGGCCTATTCAACCATTCTCTTCTGATTTCAAACTTTCCTTTTATCAAACTTTGTCATTTCCTCTACAGGCACATTTACCAATGCAGTTGCCATGTTGGTCTCCATTATCTGAACAGCAGGGAGACAAGAGCCTAACTCTGGAACACTAGGAAGGAGATGAACAATCCTGAAAGTAAACCCTCATATTCCTAACACCTGACACATGGTTATTCTATCACCATATTCCTGAAATATTTAAAATCTAAGCTGAAGCAAGATTAAATTAATAAATAACATTGCATATGAAGAATACTGTGCGTTAAAACCATATGTACCGTTTAACCTAGACTTTTATAGGAGAAAGATGAAAAGAAAGTATAAGTCCTTTACTGAATGGGGGCAGGAAGCTAATAATGGATGATGTGGTAAAGGCTTCAGTATTTAATGCCTTTTTACTTCAGTTTTCACAAAAAGGTCAACTATCATAGGACACGCACAGCTGGCAGTAAGGATGTGAGCATATCAGCCCACAGCAGGGAAAAATAGGTTAGTGGTTTAGGCAACCTGGATGCATTCAAATCATCAGATGAAATCTCTTGATGAGATTCATCTTAGAATACTAAGGCAATTGGCTGAGGTAAATGTAGAGCCATTGGCTATTAACTTTGGGAACTCATGGAAGTCAAGGGAGATCCAAAAAAAATGGAAAAAAGTGCAATGATGGTGTCCATCTTTATAAAAAATGGGGGTGGGGAATGAAGACCAGGGTTCAAATTACACTTTGACTCTTGGGGGAAGGGAGGGGGGGGGGTCTGCAAAAAAATAAAATAAAATGGTTCATTGGAAGCAGCAATCCAATCAGAGACACCCCCCCCCATGTTATGATTTTCAAACCTTACATGGGGGCTCTTGTGTCTTATGGAGGGGCTGAGACCCCTTGAGCTCCCCCATAATTTGCACCCTGAAGACAACACTGGAAGTTACACATGAGTTGGTCTAATTTAGATACTCAGAAAGATATCAGAGCATATAATGAAAGAATCTATTTCTAGCCTGACAACAAGGTGATAAGGAACAACCAAAATGGATTTGTCAAGACCTAGTCATGCTTAACCAACCTGATTTTCTTCTATGACAAAGGGATGGGCTTTGTAGATGCAGGGAGAGAAGCTGATGTAACGTACCTCAAATTTAGCAAGGCTTTCAATGCTGTCCCTCACTCTCTCATAAGCAAGCTAAGGAAATATGGTCTAGATGAAACAACTATTAAGTGGCTGCCTAACTGGTTGGATAAACGTGCTCAAAGAGTAGTCAATGATGGCACTAGCAAATGGCAGTTTCTTAGGGGCCTGTCCTGAGTTCAATGCTGTTAAAGATCTTCATTAATGACTTGGAAGGTGGAATTGAGCATAGACTCAGGATATTTGGTGAAGACACCATACTGTTTTCAGTGGAACAGCAGACACTTTGGAGGACTGGATTAGGATTCAAAACTACCTTGAATAACACATTAGAAAAATGCCATTTGGGGTATTTCTAGAAAAAAAATATATGGACATACAGGAGGAGTGTCCCCAAAGGCACATTGAGTAAAACACTTCAAAGGTCTAGAAAGCATTACATACAAGAGAAAGTTGGAAGAACTGAGATTATTTAGTTCATAGATGAGAAAAAGGGTGGGGGGGGAAGCGATGACTCTTTTTTTATTAGATGACTGCTATTATAAGGAAGGTGACCAATTGTCCTTTCTGTCCATGGGTGGGTGGGGGGCAAACAAAATAGGACAAGCTTAATTTGCAACAAGGGAGATCTAAATAAGATATTAAGAAGATTTTTCTAGCGATGAGGGTGGTTAAGTACTGGAACAGATAACTTAGAGAGGTTATGAAATCTGTCATTGGCACTTCTGAAGTACAAGTTAGACAAGCATTTATCTGGGATGGTTTAGACAGAAAAATAGGTCTGGAAAGGGTCTTAGGAGGTCATTTAGTCCAACTCACAGCTCAAAGCAGGATCATTTCAATGATTCTAAAAGCAGACAGAGAAACAGGGCATAATCTCCAACACAGTTCTTTAAAAGGCTTCCTCCTTAAAGTATCAGATCTTTTCTCCCCAAAACAGAGGCGTCAGTGACCTGCTGTCCCTCAGAACTAATGAAGTATTTATAGGCCTATAAGAGTGGTTGCTGCCTCAATTTCTGTTCATCCTCACAAGATGAATGTGAGGGAGATTTTTTTTTTTAAAAACAGGGGTGGAATTGAGGCGCCGGGAGACAGAGCAACTGGCCCAAAGTCACGGAGGAAGTCAGAGCAGGGAACTGAAGGTCTCCCTACTGCCCTAACTACTGAACATACTTCCTTGCTCCTTTGCATTTCTATAGGACACTACATCCCAAAAAATCTCAAAACAATTTAAGCCTGTCATGTAAGTAAAAGGAGATCAACTCTATGGTAACTGACCAAACCAGGAATGCAACCCAGGCTGCTCGGTCCAAAGGCCTAGTCTGACATTGCTAATAAGCAAAGAAATAGGCAAATCTGGCAAATATTGAAAATTCCCCCTCCATCTCTGTAAACAGCTCAGTCATAAATAAAGTGCATAAACACTTCTGAAGCAGCGCAAAGAACAGAATATATTAGTCACACAATCCCACGGGCTGTGCTATCATGAGTACCACAAGGGGAACCACTAAGATAGTCAGTCTGACAATAGGACTAGAACAGCAGAATCTAAGATTTTTAATTCCCTTAGACTTTATATTTACAGCCTCTCATGTACCCTTACTGCAGGGAGAGATAAAACACATCTTGTCAGGAGTTTGCAAAAAAGAGACTGAATTGCCAAACCAAATACTTCCCTTGTTCAGTTAAACCAAAATGAGGGCTGAAACCATGCTCCACGGTTGTTGCTGGGTTTTTTTGTTTCCTCCAAGTTTTCCACCTTTTCAAAAACGCCGGGCTGTTTTGAACAGGCCCACAATCATGAAACATTCCAGATAAAAGACAATTACGGGGAGGTCAAACCTACCCCTGCATGCAAGGCACTGCTGCTGAAAAGTGTGCTCTACCTACCTGTTCCCACTTGGCACGCGTGACAGAGCACCCTTGGTGTCTGTCACTTTAAGGGCTAGTCCATGCAGAGACATCTGGCAGGTGCAGGCCAGCCCTGATGGGGGGGGTGTCACATGACCATAGGAGAGTCACATGATTGGAGGAAAGGGCTGAGCAGATTCCATCTTAATTGGTAGGCAGGCTGAGCAGCTGCTCAGGGACACCTTGGAGGTAAGGGCAGCCGCTTTAGGGATGGCAGGAGGCTCCTAGTCGTGGGCATGACTTGAAACTGGACCCTGCTGGTGAAAGGTGGCTTGGTGGTGCTGCTGTGACAGAGCAGCTCCTCAGAAAAGCCAGGCCAGTTATCTCCTTAGTGAAAAGGTGGGTAGGGGGTGCCTTATAACCCCAGCCTCACTACCTAGTGGTTATAGAACAGACAATGGGGCCAGGCATGCCTAAGGAGAGGTACTTGAGCCCCTGGCAAAATAAGACCCCAAGCCCCAGGAAGGGGGCATAGAGTCAGCCCCAGTGTGGGGGTGGAGAGTGGCCCCAGGAAGGGGGGTGGGCAGGAAGAGCCAATTGCCTGGAGAGGAGCTAGTGGCTAAAGTAAGCCTAGTGTTAGGCATAAGGACTGCCACCCATAGAGTAGGGTGCATGGGGCGCCCGAAGGGCTGCGGGGGCATCACCTGGAGTGTAAGTAAGCAAGCCTGATGGCCCAAGCACTGAGTATCACACATCTTCTCCCCACACATATAGCATTACACTTTGTTCTTGAATTATTGCTTGGACTAATATGCTTATCCTTCCTATCCTCAGCTGTTGTGGGAGTTCTGCTAGTCACCAAGCTCCACCACAGACATGGCTGCACGTGCACAGGAGAAGAAAGGAAATTACAAAACCATAAATCACTCTCAGGGTAAAAGGCAAAAATCAAAATAAGATAACACTGTGCTTTGCAGGTGTTTCCAAAGGCTACTCAAAGGAGCAGGGTGGATGGAGAGTGGCAGTGTGAAAGAGGCCCTGTGAGAGGGAGTGGAGTATATGTGTAAGCTGAGAGAGGCCCAGCTTCTGGTCGAACCTATTACAATTTTGGATGCCATCTGCGAGGCATGGATCATGGTAAGGGGAGGTTGGAGTTATGTGTAAACCCCTTGGCATTGGGGTATTAAAAATGGGCAGCTTCCTGCATATTGCATCAGGTTCATCCCAACAAGTTATGGTGGGAGAGACTGGGTGGACTGCCCTAGATAGGGGGGTGGCCTGGCATGGTAACAGGCCCCCTGATCACCCTCCCTGTCACAATGCGCACCAGATCCTGGAAGTGAACCAGTATAAAACGCCGACAGGGTACACACCCAGAACCACCTTTAGCCTTTGCCTCAGCCATGTTCCTTGGCTGCATGATTCACTTCTGCCTCATTTCTGGGATTTGGCTCCCAAGTTCAGTGAGAGCGAATGGTCAGGGCTTGCTTCTTGGTGCAAGTCCTGGTAGTATAAACGGGGCTTAAGGATGTAGTTTCTTATAGTTGAAGCCACATGTTTGGTCAAGGCAAGTTTGCCATGAAATATATGCTCATGTTGGCAGGAAGAGTTGGGATTGGTACAACCAAGAGCTAGAATAAGGTTAACTGTGTATTTTGCATCCTCTAAACCTGGCCACATCACTTGCTTTTAACATCCTTTAGCACAAGCCACTCCGGATTGGTTCATTTTCCCCATCATCTCCTGCTTGTTGCTCTATGGAGAAATATCTTTTCAAAAACACATTAACAAAGATTTGAGATAGATAGCAAACAAACTGAACATTTGTAGAAAGAACGATGGTGAGCACGGGAATACTGAACAAGTCTTGTAGTCCATTAAGGCCACTAACTTGACTCAGAGCACCAAGTGCAAGTAACCCAGCAGCAGGCAGTTATTCCAGTGCACCCCATGGGAAGAAAAGTTTCCTTTTAACCTTGAAGAATTATCCTCAGCTCTGAAGTAGCACATTCTTATTCCCAAGTAAAATTAAAAGCTCACAAGAATATCTGGCTCTGTAACACTCGTTGGATTACTGACTAGAGGCTCTTCATTGGATTGATTTTTTCCCCACTACTTCTGAGTGTTTTTTCTAGGACATTATATACCAATAACTTTCTGTCTTCATAATTGTACGTGGGATGTCGTGACACATCATTTACGCTTTTTAGCCTCTTCCTTCCTGCATAGCTGCCACTAGTTAGGAATGTGCCTCCCCGCTCACTACATCTTATTTAGAGCCTGCAGATGGTGGAGATGGTTTTTATTAGAAACATACTGGTGTCTTGAGACAGCGGGCAGTCCTTGAGATCCAAGACCTCTTGTTCAGTTCTCAGCTCCATCAGAGAGACCTCTGACTTTGGCAAGTTACCTGACCTTCCCATCTCTCAGATCTGAGGGGACAGTACATCTTTTGTTAGTCATCCTGACTGCAAGTTCTAGGATGGAGAAAATAGCTTACAAAACGATGTGCAGCACTTTGAACAAGGCCCTCCATGAGGACTGGTAGCCTTTTGGCATAACTGCGTCTTCCCTCTGCAAGTGCTCCAAGAAGCACTGTTTTCAGAAAGGAAGTTGAAATCCAGTTTCTTTTAAGAGGGTGATGAACTCCCAGCTGGACCACAAACCTGCAGAGTCAAGAGGGGAAAAACTGCTGCAAGAACTGCCTCTGGAGTGCTCATCAAGCTGTTCCAAAAACAGAGGCACTGGGAAAGCCAGCATTTCACAGATATGTTTAAGGCCAGAAGTGACCACTGTAATCTAGTCTGACCTTTATATAGCAAGCCAGCAGCACAACCAGGACAGAAGCCATGTCTCCTGGCTTCCACGCTAGCACCTTATGCCCCAGATCATACCACTTCCCTTAAGTCTGAAGGATGGGTTTGGTCCTGCCCTGGTGGATCCTGGAGAACCATCTCTGCAGTGACTGAAGATCCTCACCTAAACAACCAGTCCCTTGTGTGGCTGCCCTTGGCAAAAATACTTCAGCAGATGTTTTGGTCCCCAGTGTCAAATTCTGATATTAGCAGGGAGGACTAACATGAGACAATGATGCTAAGTCGCATTATCTGTGTGGCTGTCTTGGTACAAACTAATGATGGATTTTGCAGGAGGCAGTGCTACCCCTTTATCTCCTTGCCCCAGATTTAGAAACAGCCAAGGCAGAGGCCATTTAAGAGGTGTTAGGAAAGACAGATGCCAGAAAGTCTCTCAAAGAGAGGGAAATAATTTATTTCTGGAAATTATTTCCTGAATCAGTTCTTCCAGCAGTGAGATAAGAAAAGTTGCTGTAGAAGTACTGTTACCCCTCACATGTGCCCCAAGTGTCATACCTGTATTTTACACTACCTCTTTTCCTGTGCTATCATCCCATTGCCACAGAAGGCAAATCTTGCGTCTTGACATTATCCCTGATCCCATTGAGTTGCTTTATTTTTAGCAGCTCAACTGCCATTAAATCGAACCAACAATATCCAAGCTATTACAGAGATCATTGCTAGTGATTATACCATATTGACATCTCCACTCTGAAGCAGTATTTGCAAGTAGTGCATCCACCGGCCACAAGAACGGCGAGGTAAATGCATTAAAACGTGTACATTAAGAACAGTAAGTCTTTAGAGCAGCAAGACAGGATGGCCCAATCTTGCATCCAGAAAGCCTAAGACCCACTTGTATCTGCTACTTTAGGATACGTTCTCCCAAGCCTGTGACCTTTGCTTCTGGTACTAGAAATATGGGTCAACTACTTTTGTCGAGGTAAAACTCGAGAGCAATCCCATCCTGGCTCTTAAATAATTTCAGCGCATGAGAAGTCAGAGCAGCTGCTGTTGCTTCTACATCCCCAAGCAATGCGTGTTGCTCATTGCCAATGATTCTTAATCCTCTTTGAACTCCTGACTCTAAATAGCAGATTGTTGCTCTATGGAGTAATAACTGTGTATCATGGTCCCTTCACTGTAAGCATTTTACAAGGTGATACAAAGTCAGGAAGTGCATTGTCAGGAGCCACAAAGGAGTCACAGAGGTTACTGAACACAAATCGGGTATTTGCGTTGGCCCTAGCATCTAAGATGTTTGCAACAGAACTATGAGCAGGGTATCAAGTGTTAAAATGGGAAAAATTCCCCCTGCATCCTGTGAAAATGTTGGCAGCTGGAGCATAGAGCATGCTTGCGAGTGTGGTAATACAGTATATGCTGGTTGCTTGCTAAACAAAGTAGTGGTTTCAAGCACCAAATAAAGGGACAGGGCAATTCTTCCAGATGAAACAGAGGCTGGCAATTAATTTGAGGAGCAGCAATAGAAGTAGGCTCCTAGGTCTGCCTGTTACATGCAAACTATTCAGGGTCATCGGCTTTTGCAAGTTAGAAATCACAAATCTTGTAATACCTGGTGTTTGCTTTAAATGTGGAACTCTGTGACTACATGAAGCTCTGCTTCAAATATGATTAAAAAAACGGCCAACATTTCTAACACTTGAGCAAAGCCCAATGCCTGGAAAAACCAGGAGAAAAAAATTAAAAATGCAAGTGGGATTTTTTTAACTCCCCCTTAACAAAACACTCTTTTGAGGAGGACAGAAAGGTGGACAGGAAGAGCCTGACTCCAAGTCTGGAGCCTTGTGAGTAATTTTGCTCAGTAGGGGCTTTTTACACGCGCTCCAGGAGGCTTGGGGGAGGGGGGGGTGGCACTTTAATTAGCGAGCTGTGCTAATTAAAAGCGCCTAAGCATCATGTGTATTGGGGTCCCACACCCTGAAAAATGGTGGTGGAGTGCTTTCAACTAAAGCTCATTGAACAAGCTTTAGTTCAAAGCACCCCTGCTGCCATTTTTCAGTGCGGGGGACGCTGATACATGTAATGCTAGAGTCTGTTGGTGTGAGATTGATTGAGCCTGCTTCAGCTTGCTGGATTTTCAGCACGTCGGAGGCAGCTCCCTGCACATGTATAGGAGCCTTAGGGGCCCTGTTTTGCTTCCAAAACGCCCATAATTTTACAGAAGGAGTGGCACTAGAACCAGTCAGAAATTGGTTTTTTTCTAGGCATGAAAAATTGAAAAAAAGTTACGTTTGTATATTTTCTTAAAGTTTTTTTATTTTTATTTTGTTGAAGCAGCAGCTTTAGAGGCAGGGGCCTGACTTCCTTACCAAACCAAAGCAGTCTCCAGCAAGCAGTTTTCCTGGGAAAGCACCTATATTTGATAGCCGAAATATTTTCTCAAAAAAACCAAAAAACAACCAACCAACCAACCAACCCCACACACGCCTTAGGGAAAAGATTTTAGAGCAATACTGAGCAACATCCCAAACTGCCCAGCTATGCCGGCCCATCACACGGTTCTCGTATCTTCCTCTGAAGCATCTGGTATTGTCCACTGTCAAAGACAGACCCCAGGACCTGCCACACTGGATCAGACCCGTGTACTCACTTCAGCACGAAGGCATCTATCAGTATAGCTACAGAACGTCATCCACACTCGGGGGCTGCACCGATTTAACTTTTTATGAAGACTTATTTAAATCAGTGCAAGCATGTTGCATTGACCAGCTCTAATTAGCTGTATATTCGTGATGCCAAGTGTTTCAGATAAAGAGTGCCCTATCTATGCCAGCTGGGCACTGTTCTAACTAGAAGGTAGCATTGAGAGCTCCTCGGGAGGGGAGGAGGATTAGATTATGCTTTAGAGATGTGGTCCTTTAGGATGATGCAGAGTTTACCCTCCAGTTGCATCTGGCCTACTACATAAGAGCCAAAACCTCACCCTCGTCCTCTGGCTCCTACCTCCTCACTCCCTTTAGGTTGCTTAGTGTTCTCCAGAGGCTATGTAGGAAACATCCCTGTGCTCCCATGAGCATCATGGTGTTTATGGTCCTTGCCTGGGAACCAGTCCCAGGTGTCTTCTTGCCCTGCCCCAGTGGCATCGGAGCCAGCCTCTGCTCGAGGCCCATTTCTGAAGGGCTGCCACCTTATGCTTTATTTGCATCCGGTAAAACAAGCAGCACAGCAGTTTTAAGTGCAGACAAGAGGAATTACCCTTTCATGCAATAGGTTCTCGCTATGAGGGGGCAGTAAATTATTTCCGATTGACATGGAACAGGTAAGACTTCACTTCCCAAAAACCTGCTGTAGAAAGAATATCCTACTATCGCAGCAGGGCCAGCCCCTAACGAAAGGTCAGGGCAGCCAAGCACCTCCTGTCATGCAGGCTTAGCCACCGATCATAATCAGAACATTTTCATAACTTTCTCATTAATGAATCTTGAATGACACGTGCGCAGCTTTATCATCCCGACGCGCCTCTTTGGATTGATGTGATGCTTAGGAAGCCTGGCAGTATATTATATCAAGGAACAACTTGACGTCCGCATCCTACAGACAGGCATTTGACATCCGAGTTGCTTCAGTAGGGCCGTTGCAGTGTGTCAGGTCAAGTATGCATCCTGAAGCATTTTTACAGCATACCTTTGCCTGAAATAGAGATGGCCCCTTGGAGCAAGAGACAAGGAGAGATTCTGCTCTCAGCCATGCAGGCATACATCCAGATGCAGTCCTGTTTCTCTAGATCAGGGGCCAGCAATCTTTTACTAATGGCAAGCTGCAGCTCCCAGCTTATTCACTGATCCCCTGCTTCTGTCCCAGACATCCCTGCTGTATTCAGAGGGCTGCTTCCTTGTGCCCCCAGTGCAGCCTCCACTGAAACAGTGCGTGACCAAGAAGACACGGTGAGCGATACCTGGGAGAGGCTAATTTAGTGGTGACAGTAAGGAGAACGAAGGGGAAGGTGTAAGAGAGCAGGCAGAGATGCTGACCCCTGCTCTAGATTTACACTGATGTAAATGGACAATCAAACCTGTCCCTTTTCAAGGGAACAAAAAGGCTATGTCTTGGATATAATGGGGAATGAGTGTTGAAAATTATTTGAGAGGGGTGAGAGAAGGCTCAAATCACTCTTAGGACTGGGCATCACACATCTTTTCCCCACACATCTAGCATTACACTTTGTTCCTGAATTATTGCCTGAACTAATATGCTTATCCTTCCTATCTTCAGCTAGGTCTGCTAGTCACCAAGCTCCACCGCAGACGTGGCTGCACGTCCACAGGAAAAGAAAGTAAATTCCAAAAAACCATAAATCACTCTCGGGGTAAGAGGCAAAAACAAAATAAGATAACACTCTGCTTTGCAAGCATTTCCAAATGAACCTTTACTTACAACTGGCAACGTGTGGAGGAGAGAGAAGATAGTGTGGCAAAATTATATGCAGTGAAACTATTAGTAGTTTAGACCACTATACACCAACCAGCTTATGATGCTGAAGTCTTTGCTAGGCAGTTGGTGCACATATTAAGAATGATTATTTTTTCCTTAAGTGAAAACATTAAAGAAGTTAACATGCTCAAAATTGAGGAAATGGGAAAACTGAGGTAGAACAATATTAATGTAGGTAGTGCCTGCATTAATAGGCACTCTACCGACACTGCCATAATATTTTTAAAAAATATTTTCCTCCAGCTATGTCCACTGGCAGCAGGCTGCTGTGTACTACCAGGGAAGTAGAAGCTGCTAATAAAGTTGTTGATGTGCAAAAGTCCACAGAGAAAAGGATAAGAGCTCTCATGGAAGTCCTAACCACAGTGTGTCAAAAAGGGGAAAAAAAAAAGTTATGTTGGCTGATCGTTGGCACAGGAGACCTTGATGCCTCTCCTAATGCAATCTTCAAAATACTAGTTTTAGTGATTTATTATTCAGGCCAAGTACAGACATTACATGTTACTGGTATAAGTGATCAGAAACCCACCTATACCAGTAACAGAACAGAAGTTCAGTACACATAGACCAGGTTCTGCCATTTTTAAACCAGTCTGAGATTTACACCCTCCGCCCCCAAAGGGTAGATGCACGTTCAGTTCACTATGGATCTAAACTATGCCGCTTGCAGAAAACCATGCCAGTGGTATAGATTCAGCCTCAGGCTTTTTGAATGTCTGTACCTAGCCTCAGTAAGGCTGCGTACTGTAAGGCTTTAATGTGTGGGAAAGAGTTGCTGCAAGGAAGTCCCACGATCATGTTCTTTGAAGAGAGGGAAAAGGCACAATATGACACCAAATTTTAATACTAAATTTGGGAACTTCTCATTTAGGAGACTCTGGCTTTCCCAGTAGTCTTTCCCAGTTTTTCAATTACCCACTTGTTGGGAAAGAGGGTGAAGCAGTCACTGACTGTTTTCAGTAGGATAACGAGGCTGTCTGTCAACGAGCACGGGCAGGGCCCTCTCTAGTCAGAAGCTGTTACAGACCAGCCCCTGCAAACGTAATACTGGCAACTGGAGGTACATTTAGTAAGCGCTTCACTCAGGCCTAACAGAGTTGAAATCAAAGGCTCCTGGAAAAGTGGGTCTGTTAGTACTTACTGCCCACTTACTTCTGTGCTTCCCTTCACAGATCAGATCATCACTTGGTATAAACTGGCACAGCTTTGTTTTCAGAGCCATACCAATTTACATCAGCTGAAGATATTGCCCAGAAGACAGGCTAATATTTGTTCCACTTTTTTTTCTTTCAAGGGTGATTGGGGGGGATTTAAGATTTTCTACAAACTGGAATGCAAACTCAAACTGCAAATATTTAGGGCCAGGTCCTGGGGGGAGGGGGAGGAAGCAAAACCAATGTGAGTTTTGAAGAGGCAGGGTTTGAACTTCATCATCTGTCAGCCAATTATTATTGGCATCCTTTTGTCTGGGAGAGACTATGTATCGTAGCCTATGGTGTAGATGGTTTGCAGCGTCTTACGTGACTGGATAGTCCAATCCAAAATTTGCATGCTCTGTGGCAGTGGTTGCAAGTGTATGCATCACAGTTGCGTGGCTTGAGAGCTGCATGCTTCCTACAGACTCTTCTCTTTTCAAGCTGTTAGAGTCAATTCCCATCATGGACTCCAATGCTGTGGTGCAGACCACTTGTTCCAATTGCTTGCCAAGGTTTCCCGTTGGCCAGGATCAATTCTAAATGCCTTCATATCTCGCTTGCATGTGTCTTTATAGCAAAGCTTGGGATGTCTTGTTGCTTTTGTTCCCTCTGATCATTCCCCGTATAGCATATCCTTGGGTATATGTCTTCTAGTCTACTCAGATGGCCTAGCCAGCTCAGTCATCTCTGCCTGAGTAGGGCGGTCATGCTTGGTAAATTTGTCCTTTGAGGAACCTCTGAATTGGTAACTTTATCTTGCCATTTGATGTTGAGTATGCAGTGTAAAGGTGGAAGCTGTT
The DNA here is from genome assembly GCF_001723895.1 of Crocodylus porosus. Lineage (NCBI taxonomy): Eukaryota > Metazoa > Chordata > Crocodylia > Crocodylidae > Crocodylus > Crocodylus porosus. The sequence continues at coordinate 10,099,238 of NW_017728886.1, read as the reverse complement.
TAATCTTTTCTCTTGATGTATATAAGTTGTCCATTTTTCCCCACCATGCATGAGACTGCTGAATATAAAAGCTTTGTATATTAGCATTTGGTTAGTCTGCTGAAGGTGGTGGCAGCCTGATGCCTCATCCGGTGAGAGGTTGGGGTCACTGGAGAACCTAGGCAGCTGAGCTTTTGGACTACTGCTAGCTCGTTCTCATCAAGGGTGATTGATGGATCTCGTGGAGCTCCCTGTCCTACTATGACTGTTTCCTTTATTATGATAGAGATAGCAAGCTCTTGAAAGGCGATCCATGAGTTCCTGTAGTAGGTCTTCATCGTGTGCTGTAAGGGTAGCATCATCAGCTAATAGAAACTTCCCAATAAGCATCTTTCTAACTTGAGCCTTTGCCTTGAGTTGTGACAGGTTGAAGAGTTTCCCATCCAATCTTGTGAAGGCACACGCCACCTCCCATGTCTTTAAATGCACCGCTCGGGAGTACCGAGAAGAAGATGCCAAAGCGTGTTGGGGTAAGAACACATCCTTGCTTCACTCTGCTTTTTTTATCTCAAAGCTGTCCAAAGTGGACCCATCAAGCTGAACAGCTGCTTTCATGTAGTCATGCAAGGAATTGACAAGACTTAACAAATGTCGCTTTAGCCAGTTCATAGATTGCAGTTCTTAAGCCTTCCCAAATTTCCTCTGCCTTTTCTGGTACTGACTTCCCAAACATGCAGGTTTTGAAAACCTTCACAAACTCTTGACACTTCCTCTGGTTCTTGGTGCTAGCAGTACTGATTTTGGGCTTGTTCCTAGGTTTTCCTCTATGTAGTTGCTTGGCTGTAATCTTGACTTCGCTAATGATCAGGGAGTGGTTGGTGTCACAAATCAGCATTGTGGAACATGCTGGTCTTTTGCACTGAAGGTAGGTCTTTCCTCCTAACAATAAGATCTAGTTGGTGCCAGTGGCCTAATCATGGATGTCACCTTGACACTTTGTGGTGATCTTTTCCTGGAAAATATGAATTGGTAACGCAGAGTTGGTTTGGGTGCAGAATTCAGTACGTTGTTGGCCATTTTCATTCATCTTGCTGATGCCAAGGTGTCCTAAGCAATCTGGCCATAAGTTGTTTACACCGACCCTCACACTGAAGTCTCCAAGGAGGAGTAGTCACTTGGCTGATAGTATTCTTTGACGACTTGGTGCAGAGCATTGTAACATTTATCCTTCTCCTCAGGGCTGGAGTTGAGTGGTGGTGCATAAACACTGATGATGTTCACAGAACCGATGGTAGTCTGAAGTCTAAGTGAGATGATGTACTCTGACTTCCCAGTGAGTGTTTCTATAGGCTTTACCAACTTGTTACTCTGCAAAACTGATGCTGTGCAGATTTTTTTTTTCAATCACTTTTACCTTGCCAAAAGAAGGTACAATTGGCCTCTTGGATAGAACCAGCATCTGCGCGTCTCATTTCCTGGAGTGCTGCCATATCAGCGTTGAGTATGTACAGCTCACAGTCCATCAAAACTGACTTCCATATGCTGCTTGAACACTATAGATCATCATCTGGCAAGCCAGGACATATGCTCCTGATGTTTCAGCTTCCAAGCTGGAAAGTTCTTGCTTTCTTTTTTTTTTCCCCCCTAGGTGTGAGGTTTCCATCTGCTTTTCAGCTTTTGGACTCACCCCATGCACCCAGTGAGGCAGACGACTATGGTGGGTCAACATCTAACTGACTGGGGGCTTCCTAGCATTATGGTGGGCAGTAGCTGACCAGTGGGATGCAATGATTCCTCCCACCATCAAAAGTAACCCATGGCTCCCTCCTCTATGCCAGAGGTTCCCAACTAACAGGCTGCAGCCTGGTACCAGGTTGCAGCGGGTTGGCTGCAGGGTTGTGGCACAGGCCCACTGCTCGGACCCCTGTCCATCTGTCCAGCTGAGCAGCTTCCAGCTGAGCTTCTGGAGTTAAAGCCAGTTGGCCAGGGAGCCCCAGGAGGGAGGTAGCTGGCTCCGTGTGCCTCATCACGTTCCCGCCAGGCCACAGTAAAAAAAAAAAGGTTGGGAACCACAGCTCTACGCCAATCAAGTGACAGCTTATGATCTGTAACTGCCACCTTCTGTGTTGTGTCCATGCTGCCAGGAAGGATGGAGTATCCTCTCCACGTGGTGTGGCTGCAATAGCCTGGACAGTTGATACGGAGATGCTGCTTTGCCCCTGTATCAGAGTCCCCTTCTTGGCCTCACTGGTTTGGTCCAAAGGAAGGGCTGAAGTCGATATATTTGGAACCGGCTATGCTGCAGGAGTTGCCAGTGCAGAGGCGGTCTTCCATCTGCCTGCCTTTTGGGGCTCCACTCCTAGATTGGCTGTCAGTCATGTCCAAAGAGCCCAGTCTGCCCTGTGTGGACACTATTGGCAAAAATCACTGAGTGATTATGCTTGTCCTCCTTTTGATGGCATGTCCTCCATCAAGGGTTCCACCACCCTCCTCAAGCACTCTTCCACCCAAAGCCATTGGCACATCCTGAGGTTGCCAGGTTAATTAACCACCACCTGGCACTGAGCATTGACCAGTCCAGGATGCACTGCTTATGGTCATAGTGGTAGCAGGTTCTCAATCCTGACCTGATCTCTCAGCTGGCCTACAGAAATACAACACACCCAGGCATGAAGCTTTCAGCACTTAGGAAACCAGCTGATACAGCTTGCTGTCGAGTGTCCTTGCAACACTGGCTGCTGTGCACACGTTGCCTAAAGCTCCTGGATTGGAGCCTGCTCTATAGCGCCACTCTTCTAGAAAAACAGAATTTTCCCACAGTAATAGGGTGACCATATGTCCTATTTAAGCTGGGGCAATCCTGGATTTTCAGAGGCTGGTCCTGGCTGGGTGTTGAGAATTATAATGCGTGTCCTGGAAATGCATGGGCATGGAGCACCTTGCAGGTGTGCAGGCAGCTGGCACTGCTACCTGCCTGGCATGTAGCCCAACCCCTGCTGATTGTGATAAGGTAGGTGGAGGAGCAGGGGGCACAGCCCCAGATGTCCTGGATTTCCACGTGGTCAGCCAGCACAGTAAGGAAAAAGTTTGGAGCAAGAGACTGCTTTCTCAGCAGCCAGCTCAAGATTGCCAAACTAACAAGCCATGAATAGGGACCTACATAGCAGCTCCTTTTAATTTTACTTATTTCACCAGATGTGTCACTCTGCCCCTGTCCCCCACCCACTGGCTGGTGGAGGGGCCCCAGCAGCCCTGCCACTTGCTGCTGATCATCTGGGGGAAAAAAAAAAGCATTTTAAAATATGCCCGGCCAATCACTGTTGGAAGGCAAAAACCACAGCATATTTAACACCATGGTTTTTGCCTCCCAGGCAAATCAGCACCAAGGAGCAGGGCCACCGGGGACCTTTGCCAATCAGGGCTGGAAGGCGGCGGTGGCGGGGGGGTGAACAGTGAAATAAGCAAGATTAAAGGAGCTGCTGCTGCAATTTTGGTAGGTCCCTACTCATGAACTACAAGGTTGCTGCAGATCTCATCACCCATCTGCTTCAAGCGTAAGGCACATTCCTTTGAGCCGGCTGCGCACACAGCAACAGGAGCGTGTTTACACAGGATGTGGAGAAAAGAATAATTCAGAACAAAACACCCTACTGCGCCCACTTCTCTCTTAGTAACAGGATAAGTGAGCAAACACGTGCCAGCTGTTAGTCACAGTGATGAATGGACTAGTAGGAGGGGCTCCTATTGTATGTGGATCGGTTTAGTATTACCTTGATGGAGTGTAGAATATGCACTGGAAACCTATTTTTTCCTTCCTTAATAAAAGACCTTCAGTTCAAATCGTGGGATGCTGCCAGCTCCTCCTTGCCCCAGGTTCCTTTAACTCAAGTCCTATGCGACAGAGACCCAGAAGACTTGGGAGAAATGCAAATGCCCCTATTGCCGAGGTCGGTCTCCTTTGCTTGCGTGCTAAGAGCCGCAGTGGCGATAGCAGCTAATGAGTTCACGGCGTGTCGTGTGTGACGGGAGCAGCTGCAGCCGAGTGTGGGGACATTCCTGAGCCAGGCGGTGAGTCGGCAGAAACGCTAATCCCAGAGCATTAGTGATCTGAGGAGGAAACGATGGAAGAGAAACAGGCCGCTGCATGATTGAAGTGACAGGGGAGTCTCTCATAACCACCTCACTATGAACCACTCTCTTCCCCTTCCCACAAAATATGCCTGAGATAAAAGAGCCATGAAAGCCGCTTTCTGGTGCATGCATAGGAAGTCAACAGGGATACCAAGCAGCAGTGTGCTGACTCTTACATTTTGATTTTTACAAGACAGCTTCTATAAAGGATTTAGGAGAGTCTTTTCCCATAGCAAGTGATTCTTCCCAAAAGACTGGCTGGCTTTCATTAACATATGGAGTCCCAGTCTTGCAAGACACAAGCTTTGCTCCAAATTGTTTCCAGTGTAAAGAAGATATATCCCAAAGGAAGTACATCTGATGCATGTAGCTGCTCCTTATTTATGTACTGTCACAGTTGGAACGTTTCTGGGGGACAGTTTGCTTCTCTGCCCTGGCCTTCTTGTCCAGCGTGCCTCCAACGTGACCACAGCGCAGGAAGTTTGCCCTCAAAATTAAGTCAGATGTGGAAGGACGGCAGGGTTGCTTCATTGTTCACTCCAGTTCAGGCATGCCACAAACCAGCTCAGCTCACCTTGAAGTCCAGAGGAGCTGCCGTAGCCTCATCCAGCATTTCATTTAACCCTCTGCATCCCATGGTGGGAGGCTAGACAGAATACGTCTCAGCTCTGCTTAACAAATCTTAACCCTGGGGAAGACCTGGCATGAAGTCAGTCACATTTTATGGTGAGTGGAGCCAAATCCTGCTCTGCTGTAGCCTTGTCCCACCCCCGCCACTTCCATCATCGACCAAATCTCAATTGTGCAAAATACTGATGTTCCCCACCATTTCCCAAGAAATGTATGCTAAGTTTTGCATATTTAAATGCCCCTCAGGAAGATGATACTTATTAAAAAGTCAAATACCAAAGTCTCTTTCATCAGAGCGCACGCTAACAAGTATCACATAGAGCAGCATGGAAGCCAGCGCAGTACCCAGTTTGCCGAGCTGAGCAGCAAATGCGTACCCTTACACGAGAGGCAGCTCAGAGCCTGCGTGCAACACAATAGATTAAGGTTATGGAAGTAATTTTCGCTTGTAAAGAGACTCTTAATAAACAACATCAATTCCAGATGTTGCAGTGTGTAACGGGGATGGGTTTATTACATTGTCAGCTCGCAGGATTGCCAGAAGGCAACAGCAGCTACCTCGATAGGCTGGTGAACAGCCAAAACACGAGGGACCATATGATACCTCGGCCTAAAATCTTCCACAACTGACTTTAAATTTTAGGTGCCAAACTTGATGTTTTTCAGAAGCCCATTTCCAGAGAGTGCCGGACTGGCACTTCGGGGAAAAAAAAAAGAAATAAAGTAAAATAAAAAATAAATCACCCTCTTTCACTTTAAAGGTTTTTGCACATGTTGGCTCTGGATATAGGACCCAGATGCCTTGTTTTGGGGTGGAGGGGTGGACTCAATGCTCAGACCTAAATTTGCCCATTATTGAATAGAAAGGTCGTGGTCCATCTGAGGGTTGGGTTCACCCCAGAACAAGGCATCCGAGTCCAAAATCAAGAGCCAACAGCACCCATGTCCAAACCCTATGGTTGTACACAACTCCTCCAACTCCTCCTTCCAGCAGCAGAAGCCTGGAGGCAGACAGACAATTTCCCTTTCCCTGGGGACTAGAGAAATGCACCCCCTCACAGCCTGGTTTCTGTGCAAGCTTTTTTGACTTGGCTGGCATACGTGCAAATCAGGAATCCAGTCCTGGCTTGAGAATTATACACATCACACAGGAGGTTGCTAAGACGTTTCTATATAAAATGACCTTGCTTCAAGAATGATATTGTCCTCCCCACATGTACTTCCAGGACATCTTTTCCTGGGTGACTCTCAAAGCTTTTAGTTTAATGGAGATCACAGCTCTATTTACTACGGTGGAAACAAACATTAATAGAAATTTCACTTTCATCAAGGTCAACAGATATTAAGTTGCTGACTTTCTAAGGAATTTTAAGTTAGTGGGGCTCTTAGGCACTGTGGTAATACAAATCAGTAGTAATATTTAATACGTGCCATCTCTACCTTACTCAAATGCCTCTTAAAGAGCAGTTGCCAGAAAAGACTAATCTTTTAAAAGCAGCCCCATTTTAAGAGGCATCTAAATTATATCACCACAGAGCAGAGCAGCAGGCCCGAAAAGAATAAGCCATTGAAATGGAAACTCCCTCTTCCATGGTTGCCAGCAAAGACATTACTGCGGCAGGACAACGTTGCACAGGCTTTTCTTAGCCTAACAAAACAACCTCTTTAAGACTTAGCAGCACTTAAAAGGGTGGTCAAATTAGGGTAAAACAAATTGCAACTACATCATTTAAAGCCTTCTGGAAAATGATGGGAAGTGTCTTATGTTTTGGTCATACTTGCATCAGTTGACATCTGGTCACAGTTTACAACATCCTTCCTTTTGCAGATACAAGGAAAGGAGAAAACACATCTCTCTTAACCCATTGGGCTTTGGGGCAAACCCTGCCAGCACTGTTTAAAGCACCATTGTTTTCCCCATCAACCTTCACATAAAGTCCATAGAGAGGCTTGTAGGAGATGAGGTTTAGCTATGTGTTGAAGTCTGTACGTTCATCTCCAGAAAGAGGGTTCAGATGCCCACTGCACCCTAGGCCTGTGTGAAGCGCTTAGTATTTGCTTCGGATTTGGACTCGGCCGATTCAGGTCACAGTGAGTCGAATCACTGTCCAGAATCCATTCGGCCAAATCTGAGTCCGAAATTCAGCTGCTGTCAAATCTTCAAATCAGCCAGGCCCATCCCCCCCATCCCGGCAATGGTTGCCCTGCCCACCCCAGCTCCCGGCACTTGGAAAAGAAAAAAGCCCCAACTCAGTGGGTGCTGCTGTGCAGGGAGCAATCCCCACTGCCCCCCACTGCATAGGGGGCTCTGCATGAGTCCCCGACCCTCCCTGCGCCCCCAGCCCCACCTTGGTGCCCCACCCACCACGGCTTTGGCCCTTTAAGAAAAAAAACCAAAAAACCCCCAAAAAACAAAAATGACAAAAACCCCACACTCACCATTCCTGCCTGGCAGGGGGTGATCCCCACTGCCCTGTGCCATGTTGGGGGCTCTGCAAGAGCCCCACTAAGCCCCGAGGTTGCTGCAGGAGCTGGCAAGTCCCAGGGTTTTTCTCTGGTTCCCCGCCCCCCTTAAAAGGGCTGGAGCTGTGGCGGGCAGGGCAGCCGTGGAGGAGGGGCATCGGGGGGAGCAGCAGGGATCACCCCCCCACCCGGCAGCACCCGGAGAGCACCAAGGCTTTTCTTTAAAGGGCTGGGAGATGGGGTGGGCAGGGCAGCCATGGGGGGGGGCTGGCAGGGGTCCTCCCATGGTCCCCTCCCACAGCGCCCCCCCTTACCAGCTCCGAGTCACTGGGGACTGCCTGAATGAAAGCCCTCCGAATCTTTTCCGAAGATTTTAAGAGCCTTGAATCAATCTGGAACTTCTAATTGGTCCCCCGATTCGATTCCGGTTAAGAAATTTGGCCACCAAATCGGGCTATATCTCTTCCAAATCTAATGACCACCCAAAGCTTTGCACTGCTCTACTGCACCATAGCTTTTTTTTATAGAAATGAACCTCCCAGTGGTGAACAGGACCTGGCTCTGTTCACATTTTGTCGCCCCTTAACTGACCCGCGTCAAGTGGTAGCAATTCACAGAGTATTTAATGGAGACTGAGAAGAAGTGTGCATCTTCACTTAATTACTAGAAGAGGGGCGTAACCAAGCTGGCGAAGAATTTTCTGCAAACTTGTCTTCTGATGCAACCACCAGATTCGAACCAAGGGCAAGGCAGCCACTATACAATCCCACTGGTTGTCTTTTAGGATTGGCTGTGCCAGGTTATGATACCTGAGAATGAATAAGGGATAGTCCATTGGATTTATGATTATGTATCTAATTAATTAAATAATGTAAGATGATTAATTTCTAGTTAAGACACTAAAAAGACTTTAACCCAAGATGCAGATATCAGGTACATCTCCCTGTAATTCTCAAACCAGGATTGGATTCATGATTCACGGTGTGCCAGACAAATGAGAGCCAGGTCAAAAAGCATCCACAGGGAAGGGAAACTGCATTGCAAGGGGGGTGCATTTCTCTCCTAGACCCAGTGCCTGCCTGGAGGAGGTTGGTGGAGTTCCCTTTCTCCAATTCTCCTGCCAAATGAAGTGTTGAATCTGGTCTGAGAGTCACCTCTCCCTTGGAAGGACAGATCAAGTCTACCTGATATTCGCCAGATATCCACAAATTAAATTTGTTACAAACACAGTGGCCAATAAAGCCAGCAACAAAAGGACAGTAATAACAGACGTCACCATTTACAGCCTTGTCTACCCACAGGGCTGCAGGGGTTAATGTAGGTTAGTGTATTCCAGCCCGTAGTGCTTGGCTGCTTTTAATTAAAAAGAAAAAATAAAAGGATTTATGTTGGGATTAAATGGGATAATTTTTGATTGATCTCTGCCTTGTAAATTGAAAAGCATTTGGATTAATCAGCTTTTAAGTAGGAAATCACTCTTTGCTCTGGACAGGAAACTAGGTTTAGGTCCTCCACTTTGCCTCCAGTCATTATTTGTTATGCTTTCTTCGCCCACTGAAAAGAAAATTTTTGTTTCTGCTTTTTTTCCCCCTGGCTATTTAATCATCCACACACGACCTATTGTGAAAATAGGCTCTACTTCACAAGTACCAGGCCCACATTGTGCAATTTGGACACTGCCTGGAGCCAGACTGGCTTGCACTGCTCTCCCAGAAAGATCGGAGGCTCTGCGGATCTCCTTGAGGATGCTGCAGGGGGATCTCTGCCAGTCGAGGCAGGGCTGAAATATCCAGTGTGGCAACAGTAGGGACGGGTTTGGACAAGATAGAGCAGATGACCTGGCTACTCGTGCTTTTTAGGGATCCCCAGGACTTTGAGCATCAGGTGTAAAACCCTGCTCTAGTTCCAAACAGTAGGAAGGCCAGATATTCCCCTCTGCTAGATGAAGATGCAAAAGAAGAAGTGCGCTGCTGGTTCAGAGCTCAGCGACAGTGTCGAAGGGGAAGTAGTGGGCTAGAATGACAATTCTGACTTTTAAATTCTCGTGGAAGAGAAACATTGGCTAAAACTGACAGGAACCCCAAATATTCCCCATTGAAATCATCCCTTGTTGCAGATTTCGAAAGGGGAAAAAAAACATAGTTCCCAGGCAGCAAGACAACACTGTACACATTCAGTCAGTCTGGAGCTAGAGAATGGAGATCTGTAAATCGCAGAATGAAGTGGCGAACGGGCAGCACAATGACGGATGAAATTCCTTTACAGATGCAAAGCAATTTCTTTTAATAGAAATCCTAGAGAAGTAGGGCTGGAAGGGACCTCCATTGGTCATCTAGTCCAGCCCCTTGAGGCAGATCATCCCTACCCAAACTGTGCTATCCAACTGTACCATAATCTGAATAGGACTACCATCATGAACCCTGCCACAAGACATAACACCCTAACCTGCCACAGGTAAAGCAGGAGGACCATAGACACAACCCAGTCAAAATCCCCAGCCTTGGCTTGAGCCAACATCCAGTGCTTTTAAGGAAAGCTTAAAATCAAGGGTATTTGTGCCCAAAATCAAGGTTGTTTGTGCTTGTAAAGAACTTTCTACTTATTTAGTTGGTCTAATAAAAGACATCACATCTACCCAACGAACCTTGCCTGACTATGTCCTTAGACCAAGTTGGCTACAACTAACAAACATTAAAAGCACCCTGGCATGTGTGGTAATAAGGTGAGGAAGGCATAACCAGAAAAGCCAAGCAGCATGGGAATCACCCATAGTAGATCACAGGCATTGCTATGCCTGTCTCATCCCCAACCAGCCCCTGTTCAAATGAGTGTTCAAGAAGAGGTTGGAGTGATGAGATTTCAGATGTGGTTATATATTCGAGCAATCATTATTTGTCCCTTCTCAGCTGTAGTCAGTTAAAGGCTAGTGATTTTTGGATCCCCATCTTAAAAGTGTGAGTGCTGAGCATAAGCCTTCTGAACGTTAGGCCCTTCCAAGATACCTTCTAGAGACCACCCATAAAAATAATCCCAAATCATTTTATATATATTAGTGAAGAGACTAGTATGTAACATGGCAGGGGTTTAAGAAAGTGAATGGTTTACAGAAGATAAATTGGAAACTCTCATTATAAAAATTTCCTGTAAAAAACTAAGGGCACAGCTCTGGGTCTTGAATTAGAAAATTCTAAATAAGCAACTTATTAAAACATAACGCTCCCCCCCTCATAGTGCTTATACTTATTGCAGAACTCACTGCTATAAAAGAACTGCTGCAGAAATTACTGATAGGACTGAAGTGTACATAGCTCAAGATAACATCCAGAGTTATGTTAGCTAGGATAAATATTTTTCTAAGGCATATTGCAAGGCATGCACCAACTGCTCACTGTCTGGTTCTAGACAGAGGCTCTCTCACACTTATCTGTTGGAGCAATTTTTCACCTTCTGAGGAACCTGCTGCTGTTGAAACCTCACCCTGCAAGTCATTTAGGAATACAAGTCAGGGATGCCAGAGTAAGAGGATCATTGGCATAGCAGACTAGAGCCACTCATACGAACATGGGCACAACGTTCCTGCTCCAGCTGTCTCCTGGCTCCTTCTTAAAGGCAGGAACCTTGAATAAAAATTATGAGATCAAGTGGAAAACACTCAGTTTCTGTAGTCTGTCAGAGAAGTGGAGTGGATAGCTGGCCAGGTATCAAGTCAACAACTGTCACTTCTGTCTTGGCTTTTGGTGCCTCATCTGCAAAAGCTAAATATTTCTGTAAGCTTCCTTAACTCACCTGTACAACCAAGAATTCAGTGTTAGGAGTCCTAGTGAAGTCAATGGAACAACTAAAATGCTTGTCTTTATTCAGACAGGACTCTAACTGATGCTATTGCAGACCCCTTAGGAAGGCTAAGAGGGTTGAATGAAGGCTGTTGCACTAGACCCAGTGGAAGAAGTAATACGTGCTTTTCTAGGAGTCCAAAAGTTTAAGAACTTGTAAGACATCTGCAGCGTGGAACTGAAACCTAGAAGACCAGGACAGAGCCAAGGAAGAAACAAAACCAAACCCCCCCCAAGTAGGACGTCCCATTCTGTTTGGTGGAAATTCTCAGATGATAACCGTTGCTGTACTAAATGAGTGCCTTCTACATATAGGTTATGTAGTGTAGTTAACAGTGATCACGTGCTTGTTCCCTCATCCTGTCTGCAGGAGAAAAGTGTTCAGTGGAGCATTTTAATTACTATTTTTATTATAAACACACACATTGTTTTCTCTTTGTTCAGGGAACCAGGGTCAAAGACACGTACCTTGCACCTAGAGCAGGCAATGGTGAGGTTTGCAATGGGCCTTAGTTCTTGGAGAAGCTTATTCCATAGCTGTGGCCTGGATCCAAAAAAATCTATTACCCCTGGGACTATTTTACCCTTTTCATAGGGTAGCAAAGGAGTAAATGTGGACTGTGGTCTTCATCTGACTATGGCACATGTTATTTTGGATAGGTACATGTTTGTCCCAGGCTAGGGCTGCCAGCTTTGGTGTGGCAGAGACCACATGGTGCCTGCAGCTGGCTTCTGGGCTACACATTGTACAGACTGCACAGTGCAGCAGGTGGCCCTCCCTGGAAGGGCCCCATCAGGAAGATGTGCTCAGAGTGGATCTAACATCAACTGCCAGCACTGAGATTGGAGGCCATGTTCCTGGAAAGGTGGCGGTGGGAGCATTATAGCCTTGATATCAGAGCACTGGCCCAGGGAGAGGGAGAGGGAGAGGGAGACTTTCTTAGGGCTGAGGGGGGCTCAAAACCACATCTCCCATGTACAGCACCCATCAAAACTAAATTTCCATATAGTTAGGGTTCCCTAACCCCTTCATAAAGGAAATGATCAACTGTTAAGGTCTGATTTTGTTCCAAGTAAAGAAATGAGTATTTTGTTCTTAACATTGAAAGTAAAAATAATAAAAACTATTGAGAAAAGAGAAGACAAAATATTCACAAGCGATGCTTCTTGCTTCTCACATTGAGAATGGAAATGAACCTTGATAAACAACCCAGGAAACCATTCGATCCCAGAATTCAACCTGTTTCTTCACCGAGGCACCATGACTCCATCAGATACACGCTGGTGAAGAAGGTGGAACAGTGCGTCACATCTAGGAAATTCGGTTGCTTTACAGTCCATACAAAATTTGTTCAGGATACAGAACTGTAGCTTAAATATTAACCCCAAGGAAGCTGCTAATCCTGGTGAAGGTTAGATGTAGAGATCTTTTGAGGAGGTCCCCATGAACATCTGCAAAGCTAACTCACCTCTTCTTCTCCAAATTCCTACCTTGCCAGGATATTAAAAAACAAAAAACCCCCCCAAACTCCTGAACAAAGTATTGACTCCTACCTATCATGCCGACCAACATGGTCTCTTCTGTGAAGTGGTAGCACAATGGAAGTGTGGCACCTAGGTGGATCCAAGCCACAACCAAGTCATGTTTGCACCTTCCCGTTCTCTGGGTTTCTCTATCCTTCTGCTCTTTTCTCCAGCCCCCCAATCCATTTAAATATAGAGCAACCATGACTTACCCCACAGTTTGAGCACTACAGCATACTTATGCCAGGCAACAACATCCTCAAACATGCTGCACTGCTCCATACAGGTTGTCTCCTACCCCAGAAGCAGCATAGCCATGATGTTGCAGTGCTGCAGGTGAGCGAGTTGTCAGTAGCGCAGAGTGCTAATTAACTGCATCCATAGCGTACTTCATGCAGGCTACCCTGCTTTAGGAGGTGGCCTGCATGGACTAATGGAGCACATGCCATCATGGTAAGTTCCCCATGTAAGCATGACCAAAGTTATGGCATCTCTTCTCGATGCCATACCTTCTGCTCTGGAGTCTTTGGTGACTGGGAAACCCCATGGTAGCATATGCTATAGGGACTCTTCTCCTTCCTTCCTCCCCTCCCACGAGTCCTGTTGCAGGCATACCCTTGAGCGAGGAACGTGGCCAGCTGTCCTCCACAGCGCTGGCCCGAGGGCAATGCTCCCTGGCAGGAACCGTATCAGGGTTCGGACTGCGGGGCAGAAGGCTAATGAGGAATATTCCACTGCAGAAGTGTAGGTCTCTGATCCTGGCCAGTCTTAACAGTCCAACTGGCATTTCTCCCAGCAAGCGAGAGAGCTGCTCATGTAGTTTTCTACACCTAGGGAAGAAAGAAAAACAAAGAAAAAAAAATTTGCAGCAGAAGAAATTCTCCAAGAAAACAGGCCTGTATTCACATTAGCAAGGGCACCTGGGCTTTGTATGAGCTTCTGCCGGACAGTAAGACTGCCTCCTGGCCAGGGTTTTCTTTAATGGGATTGTCTAGTTTCTCCCCTCTTCTCTTCTCTTCTCTACTCCCCACTCCAATTTGTGTAACCCTTTTCTCATTCTTCTCTTCCCTTGTCCCCCCCCCCCAACCTGCCCCCTTAAAACCTCTGTTCAGTCATCCTCAGTTTTAACACCCTAATTCACCCCGTACCTCATTCAGACCTACCGAGATCATTCTGGGGCAGACCCTCTGGCTACACCGGCATAACTGAACAGCACCAATTTATGCCAACTGAGAGGTTTCCCTTCCATCCCCCTCTCCCATCCCCTTTCTTCTCCTTCAGTCCCCTGGGTCTTCCTAATCCCCAGTTCTCTACAGTGACCTTTGCACTTGGCACTCTTCTTTCCTATGCTTCAAGTTTCTAAAGACTCTACCTGTTTGATGAAAACAGCCATTTTATTTCCAGGAATGTTGAAGCCCACCAGAGAAAAGGCTCATTGTAGTCACCTGGAGACTTTGCTTCTGCCACTTCTTAATGCCAATTTAAGAGTCATTTACACTGCAAGTTGTAGGTATTTCCTACCAAGGAGGCATAACAGCACCATTCTCCTTGCAGGGGTTTTAAGGCTTGGTAGTTTCTCTATCTAGACCCAAATCCGCAGAACTGCACATAAAGATCTCTAAATTGCAGAAGACATTGGGACAGAGGTGTGTGTGTTGCAGGAGGAGAATAAGATGCTCTTAAAACCAACCCATACCAATGTGATGCATAACAGGAGATTTTGGCACCCCTTGCCTGGAACTGTTGCACCACCATATTTCCCAGACACTCCTCTGGGGTTTGGAGTTATGCATTTCTTTACAGGTCAAATGAATCCTGGGTGTCATTCTAGCATTGTTAATGGAGTTCTACCAGAATAGCTGAATTATGCACAGTTGCAGATCAAAGTCTCACCCACGGTTCAGCATGCTGCTTCCCAGCGACTTGAATCAGATGCGTAGGAGCTGCTCACTGTTTTTAAAAGGCAGCAATAAAACAAATTCCACAGTTTGAAGTGAGTTGCTTTATAAACGCTCTTCAGACAGTCTCAGTTTAATATTGTTCACCATTTAAAGAAATTTTTTTTTTTTAAATAAGAGCTATTTTAACCTCACAACAAATCTGGCACATAGGGGTTTCTTGCATTTCATCCCACTGTCTCCTCTCTCCCCCACTTTTAATTTAGCAAATTCCTAAGTCAGGTCTCTCAAATAATTAAAAAAAAAGTACTGACTCATGAGTTGCACTATCAAGTTAATAGTTAAACACAGAGCAGAACTATAGCAGAGGTATTCCTGGAGAATATCAGCATTCATGGTGATATGCTTAGTATCAGTGGGAAGAGATAGGGGCAAAAAAATTCTCCCTCTCCTGCTGTGGCATCAATGGGTTTTTTTTGTTGTTTTTAACGTGCTCCATGCAAGCCAATTGTGCTTATATAATATTGGCTCTGAAGTAAATGCTACCATGTTAGGGCTGGGAGATTATAACTGGAATGCACAACTAATGGAAGCTCTCCGACAAATGCAATCTTCCCTGCCAGCCAGAAGAAAGCAGGGTCAGTCCTGAAGTGCCTCACTCAGTGTGCCTTTCCAGAAGCTGCAAGATGACTTGTTCACCTCTTCTCAGCATAGACTTTACGCCCCCCTCCCCTCCACCCACCTCTCGGCACCTATGTTAACTGAACAATTTTTAAACTCACATGGCTCAACGATGGGATTTTTCCGCAGAAAACAATCCTGTAGAAAACATTGCGTGTGGCTGGGAAAAAAAAAGTCAGGCATTATTCTCATCACAAAAATCTACATCGTGAATGCAAATGAGCGTATTCAGTGACAGACAGAGGCATACAAGTTGTGTTTGGCAAGTAATGGACTGTAACAGTTGTCAGGCATGGGCATATCACTCAGAGGAAGATTGTTCATGTGCGTTCACGTGGTCAAGTATCCGACTGAAAATTCGCTCGTGTTGCTTTGTGTTTCACCACATGTTTGGTGTATCAAGTGTCCCGTTAGGTTTTTCAGGTTCATGAGTTTGCTGTGTGGCATGTACAGCATAATGCCATCATAAAAATGGAATGGGCCTTCACCACCGAGGACAGCTAAGAGATGCTTCTCAAAACACTTAGATATTGAAATGTTATCTTAATAGGGCTTAATCTACTCCAACTATGCCTCAGAAAATACCACACTTTGGAATGCTCCGCATAGGTATTAGGTTTTCCACTTGCACTTATTTGTATTATGTAGCTGTTAGATGCCAACCAAGCTCAGAGACTCAGTGTGGTAGACGTGCATGCATTAAGAGACTTACTCAACCTAAAAAAGTTAAACCATGTCGACACAATGGGTACGGGGCAGGACGGCAGAAGTACAGCAAGGCGAGGGAACTATCACTTACATCACACAACGGGTTGCTGTGAAAGTCAGGACTAAAGCACAGGACTTGGGTCCCAGTCCAACATCCTGTCCACAGGGCTACGCCTCTATATGAGCATAATAAGTCAGTGATAAATGGCCAAAGCCCTTGCTTACTGAAGGGAGGAAGGACAGGATCTGCCAGAATTGCTGTCGTCCCTGCAGCACATTGAGAATATACCTGTTCCAACATCTGATTTTATATCACTATAAAGATGAGCCCAAGAAGATTGCTGAGGTCCTGTGTCTACATCCAACAAGGCTCTGTGAATTCACACTGGACATCACTGGCTTTAAACCCACAAAAGACACCCCACAAGGAAACAAACCACAACCCCCCCCCCCCAAAAAACACCTTATTACACACGTCTAGATACCAGCTCTGTCTGAGAAGACAAATATCAGCTGGAAGCAAGCAGTTACCAAAAAGCTTGGAAAGCTTATTAGCTATATTTTTTATTTGAGCAACTGTGTCCCATCCCTAAAGGGCAAAGATATTAGGGGGGAGAGAACCAAACCCTGAAGGATCAGGCCTTGCACAAGTCAAATGCAGACCGAGTCAGAGCAGCGAGTGTGCAAATTCCCTGAAGGGTATCCTACCTGTCTGTACCTAATAATACCCATCTAGGAGTTACTGGGAGCCTCACTCCATTTGACTTATACACTCCATGCTCTCCCCTTATTTCAGTTTGTGTCAAGTCATACAAGTTTATCTAGTTTTCTAGATGCTTCCACAAGCAGATACCAACCCTCTTCCATGCAGCCAGAAAGTGAGTAGTGCAGCCTCCCCACTGCCTCCATGAAAGCCTGCTGGGCTCTACATGGAGGCCAGACAAACTACTTATATATCAAGAGTCTTTATTATCCCCATAAGACCCTCCTGTGCTTCATTGACTCGAGATGGATTAGGTTTCCATGGGTACTGGGGAAACTCATTGACCAGTGATTCTGTCCACGCTACAGTTGCTCAGATCTCAAATTCTTTCAACACCATTCAGCAAAACTTAAGCAGAAATGGCTAACTATAAAAAGATAGGCTTCATATGTGGTCAAGTCTCTTGCCAGGCCAACTGAAACGGCAAAGCAATCCACATGGTGATGTTAAGGCATCCTCCCCACAGCCAGTACATATATGCTCGCTTACTCCTTTTACCTTAGCTACTATGTGAATGTGAGCCCGTGAGGTACCTCTCCCACTGTTTCTTTTTCCTCTCAGGGGAATCAGTCCAGGATGTCAGGACAACTGTGTTTAGGGTTTAGAAGGAAATGCAAGAAACCCCCATATTTCTGCTGTGCTTACATGGAAGGAGACAAGTGGGATTCTCGAGCTTTGCTTATTGCTTGTGTAACCCGGGTGGTACTCCAAGAGGTACTCCCTCTCCAGTTGAAGGGATCAAAGCAGGTGCACAAGCACTGTGGGAGGTGTAGGGACTCTCCTCCCCCTATAGAGCAGAGCCAGACCACCAATGGGGACTTACCCATATACCTTTTAATATTGGGAACATAACAGGCTTAAATCAGAGGGTACAGTGGACACTACCATGCCCCAAGGGGGCAGGATTCAACAAAGATTAGACACTTATAATCTGAAAAAAGACAGGGTTAACAAGATATAAAACACGAACAGCAGAACAAACAATATGGGTTGGTGAAAT
Source organism: Crocodylus porosus (assembly GCF_001723895.1). NCBI lineage: Eukaryota > Metazoa > Chordata > Crocodylia > Crocodylidae > Crocodylus > Crocodylus porosus. Next base: position 10,081,628 of record NW_017728886.1, on the reverse strand, counting down.
ATAAAAAGGCCTGCACTGTTCAACATCTTCATCAGCGACTTGGATGAGGGGGTGAAAAGCACCCTGTTCAAATTTGCTGATGACACTAAGATGTGGGGGGACGTGGGCACACTGGAAGGATGCAACAGGCTACAA
>NW_017728886.1:10072321-10080979 GCF_001723895.1 Crocodylus porosus | reverse complement strand
GTGGCCTGTTACAGACTAGTCAGGGGGGGCCTGCAGGCATTGGGGGAGTCACTGTTCCCCCGAGCACCGCCAGGAGTGACCAGGAATAATGGTCACAAGCTGGCAGAGGGTAGATTTAGGTTAGACCCCAGTACTCTTTCCTGCCATGGCAGGGGGTCGGACTCGATGATCTGCTCAGGTCCCTTCTGACCCTAGAAGGTATGAAACTATGAAATGATAAGGAAATATTGGGCCTTGGTACCTGGAGGAGGAGAAAACACAATGACCCCTTTTCACTGCAAGAAGCTTTATTTCTTGTTATCTCACTCACCCCAAGTCATCTCAGCTGGGACTTCAACCCAGATCTCGTATGTGGCAGGCAGGAACGCTGCCACGCAGACACCACTGGTGGCACTGCTCAAGCCTGCTAGGGGTCTTGACCTTCCAGGAGCCCCGGCCTCACATCAAGCTGCCTGGCCTCTGAGCGGAGGAGCTGGAAGCAGAGCTGGGAATCTCTCAAGTCGCTGCTCAGATCCTTCCCGGAGCGGGGGAGCCTCTCCTGCTGGCTGCAGCCTCTCCCCGGGGATCCTGGAGCCCAGTGGGGGCCTCTCCTGCCAGCCACATGCCGCACTGCTGAGGGTCCCACTGCTGCCTGCAGGTCCTGCTCTTTCAGGCTCTTCTGCAGCACTGCTCCTGCGCCACTGGCTCAGCTCTGTGAAGCCCTTCCTTGTTGTCTCTCACTGGTCTCTCCTGCAGCAGCCCATGCTGCCCCTTTTATCCCCCTCCCTAAGGGGCCAATTGGGATACGGGGGTGGGGGAGTGAGTCTCTGGGGCTGATTGGTGCAGAAAGGGAATCCCAAGTCCCCCAATCATCTTTTGCCCTTTCAAAACCCCATGGGCTAGGTCACTGCCAGAGTCACACTTGGATAAGCATGCAAGTCGGGGGGGAAATACTATGCGAGCCTTTCTGTAGGACTCCGTTTAATGCCTGCTGTGCTATGGTATGGCTTTGTACATGGCAGTATAACTACAAGTGATATGACTTATGAATTCTTTGACTTTTATTTAAGGGGCCATCTTTTCAGAGCCCCTCTCAGCGACATGAATGACATGAAAATCTGCACCTTGCTGGCAGACTGTTTGATCCCGTTAGCTTCAGGCAGATGAGTGTTTTGAATGCAAGTGCTCACTTTTCTCTGTGCAGGCCAAGAAAATGGTATCATAAAGGAAGCAACCCAGGTGGCAAGACCAGAGAGTGAGCAAAGGAGAATCTCTGTCCCATTTTAAATACTATGGGACATAGACTCTCTCACACATGACTTGATACTATCCCATGTATTTAAAATGTCAGGATGGATCTGAAAGCTCATTAGATGGAGAAAGACTGGGCCTCCTTGGAAAAGGGGCAGCCTCCAAGACCTTGGTGTTCATCTGCCAAGTAGGTTAGAACAGTAACTCAACACCCCTGGAGACACAAGAGAAAATCCTGAATTAGGATGCTAGTTGCATTAGCATGTTTTGGACACCAGCAACCAAAGCATTTACATCTCCGTAGGTGCAACAGTCAAAGCTCCTTAGTGCTGGGTCAGGCCACGGGCTAGCCTTGAAGCTTGAGGGGTTTGGACATAAGGCTGATACCTAAAAGTCTGCTGTTTGCGTGTGAATGGCACCTGCATCAAGAATGAACAGGGGCTGGAAAGGAGGAGACAGCTAAAAGACAGCCAGCCATCTTGACATCATTCCAGTCTCCTGCTGAATGCAGTCAGGCGGTGCTTCCTCCAAGAAGCTTCCTTTGACTTTGTTTGGAGGTTGCCTGAATAGATATCAAGAAGAATTGGATTCAGGCAACTTGAGGGTTTAGTGCTGACTGAGCTCCAGTCCGACAGGTTAGATCTCAAGATCCCCCATTATACCCCCTACACAGACTCCCGTGTCCAAAGAGTGGTTCTGCGCATCAAGTTGATCCCACAGTCTTGGGCTAGGGACAAAAAGTTACATGTAAACCAGCTTAAATGATCTAAAACTGGCTTAAAACCTGTAACAGAACAGAAGCTCAGTGCGTATAAACCCATTTCAAAATGGCTGAAACTGGTTTAAGATAAACCTGGTTGAATTTAGTATCAGACTTAGCTACTTTGGGTCAAACCAGTTGTGTATAGTAGGAAGAAGTTCATAATTATTGAACTATCTGAGTAATGAGTTCACAGTTTGGCCCCAAAACACCAAGAAGGAACTGCTAAAGAGCATTTCACTGCTCTAGCAGCTCAGAAGACTCGATGGATGCCTATGGCATCTCAAGTTAATGGCACTTCTTATGGGGGCTAAGGGTGGAGAAGAGGAGGGGAATGTGGATGCACTTTAATAACTGACACATTAGCCCTTAATATTCAAGTCATGCTGTCATAAAGCTGACTGCTGGTTTCACTCTGAAAACCCAATTCCTTCTTCTGTCTCTGCTTTAAAGGATAAGAGCTCTACTTCAGCTGAGCCAAGCGGATTTGATAATCAGTTGTGAAATAGGATCAGGTGATCCCAATTTTCCCCCAAGCCTGATCCATAGCCCATTTGTTCAAACCTCCATTAAGGGCTTGCAACAAAGCACAGAAAGCCTCTTGTCAAACAGGCTGTAGGGTGCGAGAAGCTACTTGATTTTACTGTGAACCCGCAGTACCAGCTCAGAGTTGGACAGACTGGCACATGTTTTGCTCTGCGTGACAGTCTGAGAGTTCATGGTGAGGAACGTGGGCACAAACTGTAGCCCTGCTCCTACTCCGGGGGCAAACTCTTGTTGTCTGGAGTTTAATGGCAACAGCACTGGGTCTTGGAGTATATGACAGCTGGCCTTTCTGGTGACATTTAAATTTATCTGGTTAGCTGTGGGAAGCTCCCTGTTATACAACCTTATCTAAATCGTGGTCCAACACTACCATTGACCATTACTAGCTTGTTTTGGTGGCCGAGCACAAAATGCTGCAGGAATTGAATAACATTATTCCATCTCCCCTTTCCCTTAAGGATGAAAGGTAAATGCATGAGGATTGACTTGAAACCAAGCCCTTTGGCTGTATCTGGAGTTAAAAAACAAACAAAAAATAAATGCCCCCCCCCCAAACAGGATGTGACTGACTATCTGGACTTGTCAAACTCAGCTCCCCCTGTAGTCCTAACTTATTCCCACTGTTAACTCATGCAGATCTCTGGGGAGGGTATCCCCGTTGCCAGCTGAAGTCTAGAGGGCAGGGCATAGGCAGATGTTTGCTTCTCCCAGATACATGCCAGGAGCCGAGTCTCGTGGCAGGAGTGGGTGCAGCCTTACACAATCAAGCCTGCAGTGGCTGGCTTGCCCAGCTGAACAGTAAGTCACGTCTGTATTTTAGCTCTGTATCACAGCAACAGCTGTATTGCCACGCAGCACTATACACTGTTGACTGCCCACGGAGACAGGTGCTGCAGCATAGCAGACAAGAGTCGGGGAGCTCCAGAGCACATCGATGCCATTATTTTAAACTGCTTATTTCCAGGGGCATGGGACTATTCAGGGTCCTCTTCTTTCCCCATTTACACAGTTATGGCATAGCAGAGGTACTCCAGCTCCTGGTTTGGGAGTGCACTTACTTATCCTTGCACTCAGCCAATACAGCCTTCGAGATTTAGCCTTACAACACAGAAATGCCTCTGTAACCTTGGCTTTAACTCAACTTCCCCCGCTTTAGGGATTCAAATAGTAGCCTTTTGGCACAGTGGGTGGGAAGTAGCTTGCTTTTAAAGCATGCAGGTGTCCCAGGTTTTCTGCTGAGGGTCACATCCAGGCTGATAACATCATTGGGCTCTCCAGCTAAATTAAAAGTCCGTCTCTTGCAGGAGTCCATGAGCACTCTTGGGGCCCCTTCCTAGGGACGATTGGATTCTTCCCTGCTTCTCCCTTTGTATCAGAAGAGAAGCCTTGAGGTCCTAACTCTTTCCTATCCTTCCCAAGGTTTGCACAGCACAGAAAGAGGCCTCCAGCCTGCTTCTCAAATACAAGCATCAGCCACAAAAGCATAAAGTTGCTTTTTTGCCAGGGTCACTGCAAATAGCACCTCATGGCTTTAGAGCCTCAGCCTGTCCTTGGCCACTACATCACAGCACGCCAAGCCACCGTGCTCTCTAGATCTCCTAATGAGCACAGGAAACTGGTTCGTCCCTTTCTCACTTCAGCTGAACAGAGTTACTTGAGATGGGAGGAAAGCCAAGCACAGGTGAGAGCAGGGCTTGCGGTTCAATTAAAGGCCTAGCTCACTCTGATAGCGGGATCATATCCCGGTAGTTGTGCCACGGCCTCTGTGCAAGTAACTAAGTTATAATTTCCAGCAAACAGAGGCTCAGCAGCATGACCCTAAATGTGGTATGTGCATCCTTGAGCATTAGTGCCTGTTGCCGCCTGCCCAGGGACATCCGCGAGTTCCCAAAGGACACTACCTATCAGCCCTTCCAATTTGCCACAGCTGGAAAAGATCTGTGGGTTTCCAAACCCTTTCAGGAGTTGGTGTGGGAAATGCGGTCTGATGGTTGTTAGTGGGAAAGCAACAATGCACTTGGGGAAGGTGCAGCCTATGGGAACAGGCTCCAGAGTAAGACTCTTGAGCAAAGCACTTCCGCTGCCCTAGCCCTTAGGTTGTGTGGAAATACTAGCCACCCCATCCTCAAAGGAAGGAGATAGCCCTCCCACCTCTCCCACATACAGCGAGATGCCTGGCTCAAGGGGTCTCAACTGACGTCTGCTCGGGGAAGGAGGTAGATCATAGCAGTGCAAAAAAAACAAACCCCTTTTCAACACCTGCCTGTGTTTTGCCCTGACCCTGGCATTGGCCCAGGTAAAAGCATCAGAACAGCCAGCTGGCACTGACCCTCTTGGCCTCTTTCAAAGGAAGGCCCTTCCTCCAACTGCAGTTCCCTCTAGCTGAAAAAAAGAGACATTTCTGGCAGGTCTCTTCAGTGGACAGCAAGCTGATAAGGCAGGTCTTCGCGCACGTGTTCAGGACAGCTTGGGGAATGGGAAGGAGAAGAGGGCAGAAGCAGGTCGGTGCACCTGGTGCTGCACAGGCAGGCTCTGCCTGCTCAAGAGCCCTTCCCAAAACCAAATACCAGTCTGTGGGCACCCCTGGGTGCCTGCAGCCTCCATCTCCCTTTTGAGCCCCTCATAGCTCCAACAATAACCCTTGCTTCAAACAAAGAAGCAAAGGAAACCTTCAGGCTTTCTCCAAGCAAAAGGAAAATGCCATTTAATTCCAGCTCAGGATATCAGTCTGCTTTCACCCCGATGCAAGCTGCTTGTTTTTTCTCCCCCTTGGTCTTGTAACTGCCTGCTAATCACCCACAGCTGGGTTCCTACCCCAGGGTTACCTGCTTCCCTGAAGGGCCAGATTGCTCTGTTACACCATCATTGTAACTTTTTGAGGTTGGGGCCTTTGCAATCCCAAGCATAACTTAGAGCAGCCTTAGTGTTTCTCTGCATTATGACAGCTGTCCCCAGATACAGTGATACCGGCCACAGCGAATCCCCATTAGGGATTGCCGGAAACCGCACAAAGCAGCCCTCGAGAGGGCAGGATTTCCCTCTGAGGTTACCTATCAGCCCTTTTTTATCTCACTTTCAAATCTAAAGGAGAGAACATGAGAAGGACCTGTTTTAGTTTCTGTCCTTCCTGCACAACCAGAACAACTTCAGCATCTAATTCACCGACAGGAGTACTTGTGGGAGTGACTTAGGAGTGAATGCCACCGTTCTGGCTGGTTCACCTCTACTGAATGAGGAACCTCCACATGGATGACAGCTACTCCAGGTCTTCAGCTGGGCCCTCGGCGGATTCACGTGTACTAGGGATCAGGAACAGAAGATGGCCTGTAGTTCATGTTCACGTCGGAGTTGGCACTGAAATGGATTTGCAGTTAAAATAGGGCTTTGTTCTGCAAAGTGACTGTACACATGGGACAGCAGGGGTCCGGATGCTCGTCTGTTGATTCCAGGTGACAAAGGAAACTGGCCCCATGCAGCATACCTGGCATCAAACATCGTCAATCATAAGGGTTTTGCAGGCCAAATGATGCCCTTTATTTACTTCTGTTATGACCCAGTTGCCTTCAAAATGTGTTGCTGTGAATGGGATTGCACACTGAGGGTGTGAATAGAGCTTTATAACCAAAGTGGCTGATGGTGCACAGACTTTGAATTCTCATAAGGGCAGCAATGGTGATCAAAAGTCCCAGACACAGGGAAAGGAGAGCAAGCATTGTGCTACCTCCTGTTGGCTCTGGGCACTGTTGACAGATGGGCTGACACCTCAACATAGCTGTAACCTCTCTCCTGAGTAGGCTGGACTAAATTTTGACAGACATCTCAGGGCTTCGTAACGCCTTAACTTTGACCATTAACTTTGACTAATACATACCTTATCCCAGACCAATGGAGCTATTTCTTGAACTCTTCCAAACCACCCCCCCTTGCTACCATACTCATACCAGTGAAAATAACCCTCATTGTGTTAAATTAAAATACCATCACTCTTTCTTAAACTGAATGCATTCTGCAAAGTTAGGGAAATAAAGGCAAGTACAATATATTTTTGTCATTAAGGTAAGCAGCTAGACCTGTGCATACAGACACAAGGGATCATGCTTTGACATGGCCAACTTTCATTGATACCTGTGGGGCCAGGATTTCACTGCAGAAGATCTGAATAAGTATGTGACGGTGTCTGTGCAATAGCACTGTAGTGTTGTATCCACGATGATCCAGGGAAACAGCGAGAAGCAAGATCTGTTTAGTAATATCTTTTATCAAACTAAGAGTTAGACATGCTTTCAGGCACAAAATGCACTTCTTTAGGCCACACAGTGAGAACCTCGCACTGTCATTCTCCTTTTTTCCAGCTCTGAATTTACTGTAGGCATTGAAATACTCAGTCTTTTGCTTAAAGCCCCAGCTCCTGAAATCAGTGTCTGTCTTTGTATCTCAATTTTCATTTGGGGGGTGGAAAAAATCTACCCCCCATGGCTGCAAAGGGAGACTGGAAAAAAACATGACCCAAGGATGTCCTAAAGGTTTTGAAAACAGTCAACAAATAAAATGTACAACAAAAAGCGATTGCTTAAAAAAAAAGGAAACTGGGTTTTTGGGCTAATCCTGTGATATCTGAATTCAGACTCATAATTTTTTTTTAAAGGCCCAGGATGATGAGCTCCTGTGCGGTTATTTTTCAGAAGAAAATGACACACTAATGAAATCCCAGGTTCCTACTAAAAGGCAATATAATGTGGACACCATAACAATGTCTACCATGACGGCGAGAATCCCACTAACCATGAAAGTGGTTTCAAGAGCTCCGCTGCGGTAGGAGTCCATGGCATGTAAATTGACTGAAACGGCTGGGTTGTCAGCTTGCTAAAATAGCTCGTACGGAGGTGCTGACAAAAACATCCTGGCATTGCAGTCCAACACCTCCAGTCCTCACAGGGTTATCAGTGACGTTTGACTCTGAAGCATTTTTCTCTTGCTGCCAACAGCCATGCCACTTGAACTATTTGCTTTCACATGCTTTCCCTTTGACACGGGTGCTATTTCTTTGTAATATGTAAACACTCAGGAGGATTTCCATGTTTGTTCGTTGGGGAGATAGGGGGGGAGGCCCTTATTTTCCAACGATACATAGAAAATGACATGAAGAAACTGCCTCTTCCACTTCCAGTTTCAGTGTTATTTGTGGGTGATGTTTTCCTGCCAGGTTTCTCTCCTTTTTATCCCCCTTCTCCCAGCATGCTGGTTATAGCCGGAAAATTCATTGCCATTGCTCTTCTCAGGAATACAACAGTCTTACTGTCACTGCGCATGGAGTCGTACGATACCAGAGGTTGGTGGCCGCCTGCTTCTGATTACAAAGACACGGGTATTTCTTTTCTTTCTTTGTGTGCTCCTATGCCTGCAGCTGTTGATGATTATGAAAACTCTCCCTAAGAGCAAAGCAAATGGCCATAGCATCCTGTAATAGATCTCCTTGGGCTGACCTACACTCATGTAACATTAAGAATTGAACCCAACTCTTGGATTTTCAAAGCTGCTCAGAGATTTGATTACGCAACTACCACGGAGGAGCAAAACAATGGAAAGTTCCCGATCAAAACCCTGATATCATTCTGAGCGCTGGTCTGGTCTCGCGCTGATTTACTCCAGTGTGACAATCCCGTCAGATTCTCCAGTGCTTCGTGCCATGGCTAATCAGTTCTGCATGATCAGAAGAGGCCAGGTCCTCAGGTTGTGGAAATTAACACAGCTTCATTAACTTCAATTAAGCACCAGCTCCTTACAAGGAGGATTTGCCTCACCAGCTTCTTTTCTGGAACTAGCCAGAAAACATGAACTTTGTTTTACCAAAAATGCCAAGGTTTCATAGTTTCATAGTTAGTCGGGTCCGAAGGGACCTGAGCAGATCATCAAGTCCGACCCCCTGCCGTGGCAAGAAAGAGTACTGGGGTCAAACAACCCTGGCAAGGTGTTCATCTAGCCTCTTCTTAAAACCCCCCAGGGTAGGAGCCAGCACCACTTCTCTTGGAAGCTGGTTCCAGACCCTAGCCGCTCTGACCGTGAAGTCGTGCCTCCTGATGTCTAACCTAAACCTACCCTCTGCCAGCCTGTGACTGTTATTC
>NW_017728886.1:10029653-10072011 GCF_001723895.1 Crocodylus porosus | reverse complement strand
CCCATCCTATTCTCATCTGTCCCCCCGTAACCTGTTTAGGTCTGATTGCAGCCTATTCCTCCTTCTAGTGTGCCCACGTCCTCCCACACTTTAGTGTCATCAGCAAATTTGAACAGGGTGCTATTTACCCCCTTGTCGAAGTCACTGATGAAGATGTTGAACAGTGCAGGCCTGAGGACCGAGCCCTGGGGGACCCCACTGCCCACGTCCCTCCAGGGTGAAAATGACCCTTCCACCACCGCTCTCTGGGTGCGGCCCTCCAGCCAGTTGGTGATCCAATTGACTGTGTGGGTGTCGACACCACAGCCCCCCAGTTTCTTAATGAGAACGGGGTGAGAGGCAGTGTCGAAGGCCTTCCAACAGTCCAGAAAGACTACGTCCACTGCTACCCCTGCATCTAAGGATTTGGTGACCTGGTCGCAGAGGCCACCAGGTTGGTCTGACAGGACCTGCCCCTAATGAACCCGTGTTGGTTGCCTCTAAGCATGATCTCCCCCGCTGGCCCCTCGTGGACATGTGCCAGGATAATTCTCTCAAAAAGCTTGCCCAGGATCAAGGTAAGACTAACTGGCCTATAGTTTCCCAGGTCCTCCTTCCTCCCTTTTTTGAAGATGGGAACCATGTTGGCCCTCTTCCAGTCCTCTGGCACCACACCAGAGCACCACGAGTGCTCGTACAGCCATGCCAGGGGGCCCGCAATGACCACAGCTAATTCCCACAGCACTCAGGGGTGGAGATTGTCCGGACCCGCTGATTTAAGTACGTCCAGTCCCTCCAGAAGTTCCCTGACTAGATCCTCCCTGACCCTTGGCCTAGGTGCGCCTCCCCTGGGGCCTGAGGGGGTTTGGTGGGGGGCCTGATTTGGTCCCTGCTCAAGAAAATGGAGGCAAAGAAGTTGTTTCAAAATGTTCATTCAGCACCAGAACAAAAATGAGAGCTTTTCAACATTTCCACCAAGAGACTCACACTCAATAGTCAATACCGCAGCATTTAGTCAGGTGAATGGGACAGGGAAGACCCAGGCCGGAGCCCATGCTCTGAGCCCTGCAAGGAAGACGGCATGCATGGGTTGCTCACCAGTGAAGGAGCTTGGTCCTGGCTGTTCCTTCCTGGAACTAAGACGTTTTCCCTGGAATTGATAGTGTTTCCCCAAGTGTTTCCGTTTCAATGAATGGGTATTGGTATAATGAAAAACAGTCTGTCAAAAAAACACTCCACTCACTCTCCTCTCTAAACCTGGCTGCTTGGATGTTACCTATTTTAGTCATCTGAACTAGGGTAAGTTAGGATCTTACAGAAGGCAAGGCAAGATGGTACTTTTTAGAGTAACTGGTTATGTGTAGGTAAACTTCTCATTAAAGGTGAAATAGGCCCTGTTTACATGTCAAACTGCACCAGTTTAAGGTAAAGGGGGAAGTTAAACCAATGTTCTTTAACACAAAATACTGCCTGTACCCTTTAAACCAACCTTATTTTTATCTACTTGAAGTTGCTTAGAAGCAAGATAATCTTATGTAGAAATAAGCATCCCAGACAGGGATTGCATTAGTTTAAATAAACTGGTGAAAATCTATTGATAGATAAGAATTGATTCAGACAAACCAGATAGAAGCTAAGGCCCTGATCCTGGACTTAACTCTATGTATGCAGACCCCGAGTCCATGCAGAGCCTTACTGAGGCCAGTGGGACTCTTTACAGTGCTCTGGACTGTTGAAGTGGAGCTTATCCCTTGGGCAGGATCTCCAGCACCATGCTCAGTGCGAAATGTCTTGCTTTCTTTTTGCACCAATTTTAATATATGACTGAATAACAACACCAACATGACTTAGCAATCTGATGAAATAGGAAAGAAACCTGCATTAGTATTAGTGAGGTCTTATTATCTCTTGCTTGGAAAAAATATTTTTGATCACTTAGGCTTGATGCCTGGTTAACAGCAGCTCCCATTCCCCCGCAAGTCTACTGGGAGGGAAAGGCAGAACTAGTCATGCCAAATTGGTCCTGTACATTACTCATTTCAGAGAGAAGCTTTTAGGTCTGATCCAAATCCTCCTTAAGTTAATTCAATTGATCACAACCAGCTTTGGATCAAGGCTTTAATCTGTAGCAGTTAGCCTTACAATAAAAGAACCACTTGAGTGGATTTCATTGATTCTTCACCTCCTAATATATGTGAAGTTAGATGCCCTCTACTTCCAAAGCCTAATTTGCCTGCTGTACAAGAGCTGGAGGAGTCACATCAATGTTGGTACAGGAACAAAAAAGATAATGTGCCACAGAAAATATTTGTTATCCTTATTTATTTAATAAAGAAACATAATAAACTTGACTTTTTCCAGGTACAAAGAGCTTCATATGTCCTGTGATATTGGCTATCTTTCCCTTGCTCTTTTTATAGTTTGAATGATTCATGCTGTACTCTTTATTGAACAGATCAACAGAAAATGACAGCGCCCATCATGCTTATAGTCAGTACGCGCCATCTATCCAGTCAATAGCTTTAAACAATATCACTACATTGGGAGGTTGTACCATTGCTATATTGCAATCGATATCTCTGTTAGCAAAGACTTGCCGATAAGGTTACCTGAAGTTTTGAAGGGAGATCTGCATATAATACAAATATAGCAATTATGCTTCAGTGCTAAAGAAATGTTCCAGAAAACAATAGAAAATCCAATAGAAAAACCAACATTCCATTTACAAAGCTTTGGAAACTAATTTACAATTTATTTTTTAGAAAGTTGTTCTGTAAACAGCTACAGTTAAGACCCTCTTTCAGATTCACTTTACAGCTTTGGGGTAGGACACAGTAGAGTTTGTAATTACATTGATACTATAGGGTCTCACAACAATGAAAATAGATATTTAGCTCGGGGATGATATGTCTGGTGGAAGAGCTCTCCACTAGTAATGTTATCAATGGCCAGCTAATTTTCCTATTACATCCCTCTCGTTATTTGGTTTCAGTGATTTTTTATTATATTAGGAAGTTACAATTTAATATACTATCTGCTAAGTAAAGTAACAAATAATTAAAGTAGCAGTAAAAGAATGTGATCAACTTATCACAGCAACATGTAAGCTAGCAATTTTTTTGTTCCATGATACGGTTTTGGTGTATGGAAAAATAAGATGAGAAATACCCATTCACTTAGCATTTTTCCTTCTTCATTTTATTCTGAAACCTTGAAAAGCAAATAATCCTCCTACTAGTTGTCAGCCAGTAAGTGTTGCTTTGTTCAGCATGTACTAGTTTCCGATTAAACTTTCTGCAGTTAGAGGCAGCAGCTCATTTCTAATGACCAAATTTCTCTCAGAGAAGAAAACATCTTTACCAGTAAATCATGTCATTTGAGTGCCAGCCACTCTTAAAAAATTCATATGATACATACATATAAATATAAAACTTGCATACTCTTTATGGGCGTTATGTACAATCAGAATAAAATTACAACATAAATACACATAGACTCTGCTCCTCTAATTTGAGATGGCTTGAGCAAAATTTAGTAAGGGATAGGAGAAAAAGAACATTTTCACTCCAAAAAACACATCTGGAGTAGTTCCCTTAACTTAGAATCTGATTACATACAAAATTCAAAGGCAACAAAATCCTCAAAGGAAAAGCCCTATGGAATATGCAGTAAATACCAGGTTAAGAGGACAAGAGAGGATATTTATAATAATACTTATTAGAGTGCCTTCCATGCCCTCATAGCACTTTGTAATCATTCAGTCTTACAACACCTTTGTGAGGTAGGTAAGTATTATTATCCCCATTTCATAGATGGGTAAACTGAGGCACAGAGAGGTTAAATTATTTGCCTAAAACTCACATAGCAAGAACCACGAATAGACTCCAGGAATCCTGACAGCAAGTCACCTGGACTAACCGATAGACTAGTCTCACAATTGAATGCTCCTCTCACTGGATGAAGATAATGGACTTATATATTATTTTATATTATATCTATGTGTATATATATACATATATACACACACACACACTCACACACATACACAGAATTTTTTTTAACATATTCTGATTCACTTTGTCAATAGATCATATGGTGACAAGAACATTTCATTGCAACATTGTCTTGTTTTTGGATCTCTTGAATTCTTGTGTACAACTCCATGTGCATTTTGACTCCTTTGTAAGCTGGGAAGTAACTAAATGTTAGCTCTGGTATACATTAAATACATTCTTCATAATTTGTTTCTCCAAGGTGAAAAACATGGCTGCTCTCCCTTTTAGTGCAATGACTTATTACTGACTCTTCAGCCAAGATTTTCCATAAAGGCCAACCAAACCCCAGTACCATGAACTTAAAGATCTCAAATAGAGGACAAGCCCGTAACCACGAACTTGTCTCTTTATATTCCACAGACACTTCCACATATTCTACGAAGACTGAAAGGTTGATCATTTTTTTTAGAGCACAAACCATTAAAAATGTCCTGAAGCACTTATAATGGGACCCTGGTGCTGTTCCTTCTTTGACCTGGAGCCAACTGACATGTCAGCTACAAATATTTCTTTGCTTGTCTTCCCCGGCAAAGATCTTCTTGCTTTCTTGATCCATGAGATTTCTATTGCTAATTTTTATACTGTTAGCCCTCCTCCAGTAATCTAAGCGCACTCTCTAATACAATGAAGGATAGAAAGCAATAGAAAGAATTCTAAATCTCAGAACATTTGTGCAGACCCTTAGGCAATTCCCCTCCCACCGCACCGATAGCATGGCAAGAAGCTTTCTGCATTGAACAACCCGCGTCAAAGCATTTTGGAGTAATATTGATGCATACGGCTTGCAAGCAAGCATGCTTGGCTCAGTGTCACTGAGGAAAATGTCCCTCCCACTCGCTCAACAAAACTCTATCTGCATAGACGGGGCTTTGGCACCCTGTCCACCCAATTACCACATGATACACCATTACTATGAGACTTTGATTGCAGTGTGCAAAGCAAATTCTTGAAACGTACTAAAAAATTAGTGCTTTTATTAATAATTTGACAAGCAGAATCCATTACTGTCTAATTTCCTGTAAGATAGAACAAGCCATTTCTTTTTTTTTTTTTATTTAACATTACTTTCTTCCTCCAGTGTTTTAATTACTGCTGACCAGCAGTTACATGTCCCAAATGGGAGGTGATATTTTAATAAACACTTGAAATGTTGTTGATTCAATATTTTACTTTGCAACAACTTTCCTCAATGTCTGATGGGAGTCTCACCAATTCCTGTTACCTTGATTCTGAGTTTATGATGTAGAATGTAAGGATGATCTATCTCCATGGAAAAAGAGACGATTATTTGATTTAAGTAAAAAAATATCAAATATAATAAATTTATGAAAGACCATTCACAACATATACAATAAGTGTTACAGTTTGCTACAGCAGCTGTGATATATCTTTTTAGATATATATCTTTTTAGATATACATATATCTTTTTAGAATGCAAGGTCATACATTGGCATAAGTAAACACACTAATATAAGTAAGACCTTAAATGAATGTATACAGCCAGGCTTTATCTGTGGATAGATATACACAGTGTTTACTGTTTTACAGTCTAGCATGTTCATGATCACACCACTGATATAACAGCTGTGACCCTGCACAGACTCTTCCTGTGCATATATAAACATTGAGCAAAGTTGAAAAGAGCAGGGCCAATGGTTATATAATGTACTGACTCCCATCGTTAAGGGTAAAAACTCTATTGTTTCTTTTGCAACTAATGTTTAATAAGAAGGCTGCTTCCATTGTTGTGTAGTTACAGCGTTACATTCTGTAAACGGTATTTTAAAGCGGTCTAAACAAATATTTAAACAATGGATTCTTTATCTCTGTCCGGAGATAACAGACAATCTATAGCTTCCTCACTCTTGCTAGAGTCTGTCATTTTTAGCTGGAGGTTGTCACTGGTGGCTCTTGTGACACTGTCATAGGATGGAGGGAAAGATGTTGAGGAAACAGAGTTTGATTTGTCTATGGGCCTACCATAATTTTCATTCATCATAAAGGCAATAAGACCTTCCTTCTCGGGGGCACCTTCTTCAATGATGTTGCCATCACAAGTTCTGTGACGGTATAAGTATGAAGCCTGTTTCAGAGAACGTAGAAACAAATGCCTTCGATATGCCCGCTGGATCACAATGGCAGAAACCTCCTCTTGTTTCCGCCTAAGCGTGGTTGTGATTGGTTCATAGGAAATCTTAGAAGGGTTGGCAGCCATAAACTTTTCCTCCATCTGTATTTTAAGGGCATCCATCTCTCCAGATTCTCCTAGCACCTTTTTGGTAAAAGCAAACAAAATATCCAAGCAGTGGATCCTGTCTCCACTGACCATGGGAAGGTCCATTGCTATGAGCTTAATTTTGTTTGGTTTTGGTATGCGTAAAGGTTCTGACAGTGCATCTGCAAAGTCTGAAAGTGCAGAATACTCAATAAACTGAGTTGCTTCAGGATCAAACTTCTCCCAGATTTCATAAAACATATCAAAGTCATCCTCGCTTAGAGGCTCTGTGCTTTCCTCAGTGGCCACACTGAAGTTCTCTAAAATAATGGCTATATACATGTTTACAACAATGAGAAATGATATAATGATATACGTAACAAAGAATAAAATCCCTATAGCAGGGGTTCCACAATCTCCTTTTGAACCATTTGCATTTAAGATGTTTGGATCACAATATGGTGGTCCAGTGTTTAAAATAGGATTGAGAAGCCCATCCCAGCCAGCTGACGTTGTGATTTGGAAGAGACAGAGCATGCTGTTACCAAAGGTTTGGAAGTTGAACATGTCATCAATCCCATGCTCCATCTTAACGTAGGCAAAGTTAGCCATGCCAAAAATGGCATAAATAAACATGACTAGAAAAAGCAGGAGACCAATGTTGAATAGAGCAGGAAGTGACATCATTAAGGCAAAAAGGAGAGTTCTAATTCCTTTGGCTCCCCGTATAAGTCTTAGGACTCGGCCAATCCGAGCCAAGCGAATGACTCTGAAGAGTGTAGGAGAGAAAAAATATTTTTGAATGATGTCAGAAAGGACAGTGCCTTTAAGAAAAGAAAGAAAAAAAAAACAATTAATACCCAAGCCATGATTCCAGGTGTATCTTAAAGTGATCATCTTAAATTATCAAGAAGAACAGGAGAAGCTCCTCCACACTGTTCTCCTAACAGCTATCTCGGCTGCCGTCTGCGGGGAACAGTCTACAGGGGTGATGGCTTGGTTGGATAGACATGCCCATTCAATTCTCAGGCTCTTCGCTGAATCTATAAAAAGGTTCTATAAAATGTCCACTGACATTTTGTTGGAAAAGAGGAAGCTGGCTATTATGAGTTTGGAACTGGGATTAATTAATGCAAATGACAAACTGCCACTTCTCCACTGTACTCTATGGGTTCCCCTGAGCTGCTAAAGGTACACAGATATTCGTACTATTTTCATGTTATGCAATGATACTTCTATATAGAATCACAGAGCATCATGGAGAAGTAGGGCTGGAAGGGACCGCCACAGGTCATCTAGTCCAACCCCCCTACCTTTGGATCATCCCTATCCAATCCATAATCTGAACTCTGTGTAAGACTACCATCAACCCTGACACAAGACAGATATAACATCCTAACACCTGTCACAGGTTAAACAGGCCATGGCAGCTCATGTCCTGCTTCCATAAAATACTGTCAAGATACACTCAGGACAGCCTGAGAAGAGGGCCATGGCCCCCACTAGAGGAAGGCAAAACCCCCCCAGAGTTGGTACTAATTTAAGCATGGGGTAAAATTCCTTCCTGACCCCCAAATACAGCAATCAGTCTGCCCTCGAGTGGAGGGGCAAGACCCTCCTGTCAGGAACCTGGCTTTGGTTCCAGCAGGAGCATTGGCCCATCCAAGTCAAAACCCCCAGCCTGATCTAAGTTATGATGATTTATATGATGTATATGTCACTATTTAAGACCCAACCCTACAATTTGGTTTCCCACTATGGAGCTGAGGATGACCATCACTTAACGGGAAGTCCTCCACACTACGTCATATGAAGAATTTTCTTCTGGCCAAACAATTCTCTACTTCCTCCCTTTTATTTGTTTGGTTTTGGTCCAAATTTTCTGCTTTTCAGATTTACCTACCCACAATGGATAGAATCACAACAACAAAGTCAAAGATATTCCAGCCGTTGGTGAAGTAATAGTGTCTTAAAGCCACCATTTTAATTATGCACTCTCCAGTGAAGATAGCAACAAAGAGCATGTTGATTATATGAAGGATGTGGACTTTTTCATGACTTTGGTCATCTGTTTCTACCATCATGGTGATCATGTTAAGGCAGATGAGAATCATGATGGTGACATCAAAGGCTTGCTTTGTGACTATGTCAAAAATAAAACCTTGGTATTTGTTCTGAAATAAAGTAAAAGATCATTATTATTGCACTCAACACTTAATGACAATTAATTCCCCTCCTCTCACAAAAGGACTCTAGAGGATAATGTGTTTATATAGACTCACATCAATGCAAAGGAGGTGTCAGACTGGCTAAATTTTCATGTAATGCTAAAGCTTTTTTTGGTCTAACAAGAAAGGTAACAATCATAGAGACAGTCTACACATTATGAAGAATTGTGTATTATGGATTGGGATTTGAGGTCTTAAATTCATTTAATAGTGGCCACAATAGGCAACTCCAAAAAAAATGTTAGCTGCAAATCATCACTGTAATGCAGTGACAGTTACAAGACACACAATTTACTGGTTGAAACACTGGCTAAATCCAATGTATAATTACAAAAGTGGGGAGTGGGGACAGGCTATTGAATTCTGTGATGAAAAAATATTCGCTGACAATATGTTTCAAAGGGAAACCCTTAGATAGTCTTACCACTGGCCTGGGGATGGGTTTTTGTGGTTTTTTGGACCCCAATTTTTTCATTGCATTGTAATACTTTTTCTGTTCTTCTGTCATAAAGATGTCTTGCCCACCTAAGTACAGGAAGATAGTATTGCTATTATTTTTTGATCAAAAAAATACAGCAAAATGAAACAAGTCTAAAGTTTTGGGAATCTTCATCCTTCCCTTATTTCTTATTTTTTCTGTCTTTTTGGTAGCTTTTATCCAGATGCCTAATAAGGACCTAAACAAGAGTGGTATGGTAGGCAGCTATCTGGAAGAAGGTGGGAGCTAGTGGGGAGTAATGAGTGGGCATGTCTACATGTGCTTATTAATGTGCTTGAATAAACTTTGGAGTTTATTGCTTTGTTTATTGCTCCCAGGCACACATTTTTATGTGGATCCAGGACCACAGCACTGTGATCCAGGGCAGAGCAGCCCTGGCTGGCAGGGAGCTCAGGAGGTCAGCCTGTCAGCCTGGGGCTGCTCCCCCAGCTCAATGTGCTGTGAAGGGGCTGGCTGGGGCACGTGGGTGCTTTAGCAAGGGATGAGCTGGAAGGCTTCCCTGCACCCTCATGCCCCAGCCAGCCGGGGCAACATATACGTGTGTGCTGCTGCAGAGTAAGTTAGTTTACTCCAACATTATAGGGGTGCATGTGTAGACACGTTTACTGCACAGCTAATTAGTCTAGTACACAGTAAACATCTTGTGTCAGTGCCAACTTATGACAGGACTCAATATGAATGAACAGGGTGAGGGAGACTACTGGAAACTTCACTCCTGTGCTTTACACGTGCAGGCTACTCAGAAGCACAGTTCTCAGCAGAGTGCAATGACTGTTCCCTCCTGGAGTTCATGAGCGCATTTAAATGGGAGTGGGAGGCTGTGTTGGGACAAAGAGGTGGTGTCATTCTAAAAAATGGTGACGTTTGCACACCAAGGACTGGAGGAAGGGATGTGTCTATGGCACAATTCCTCCCTGAGGCTCTACTGGCCAGGTGTTGCTTCACACCAGAGGTGTAGCAGGACAGCTGTGACCGGGGCGGATGCAGGGGGATGCACTTTCGATTCCTGCTCCACCAAAACTTTAAAACCAGCTGCCTGGATGGGGCAGCACCATTTTTAGTCAGGCAGTGCTGAGGGAGTCAACTGATTTTAATAGTTTAACATCATCTCCCCCAAATCTGCTAATTCCTTTCTACCCCACAGGTGTTAATGGCTCTCTATCTTCTTTAACTGGCTTGATGTTCCACTATTCAAATTAATCTTTTTTCTGCAAATTTACTGGCTGTTAGCCATTCCTTGTAATGATAGACCTGCAAACCATTTTCAGATGTAGCTAAATACCTTAACTCTGGTGTGGTAACATTAACTCAGATGTAAAAATTACCAAAGTGATGTACTGGAGGCACTGTCATGACAATTAAGAAAACTCGATTTTGTTTTATGAATCTGAATAAGAGATGCACATTTAACTATAATGGCTGTAGAACTAATGACAAAATATCTTTTGATTATCTCGACTATTTTTGGCTTAGTTTGTTCTGCTTTTTAAAACTTAATATGTTATTTAGCAAATTAGTGCACAGTCCAGTTGCTGTATTTGTTTTTGCTTTGATCTTAAGCTAAAAAATGTAGTGCGAGTTCCCTAGCACATTGGTAAAGATTCTAGTTTCTCTTTAACTGGAAAAAAAATGTGTGTTGTGCTATAAATAATGATGTGCTACATCTTCAGCACCCCACCATTTCAAAATCCTAGATCAACCCATGGCTGTGATGGCACCTATTTTTGCACGCCTCCCCCCAAAGGTAGCCCCCTCGGTTACACTATTGTGTCACATGAGTCCTCCTTTATGTGAGCACAATCTTTTTGTCCATGTCTGCAGAGCTCTCATCCTGAAGAGATAAGGGGCAGCTGCAATTGTGTTTTTGTAGAAGTAATACAAGATGGTTTCTAAGGATATGCTGTTAATCAAGATGCTAGAGTGGTTACGCCATTGCTGATAAGTCCATCCCTAGTGCCACTCGACGTAGCAATCACAAGGGGCTGTGCAGCATATATAGTACTTATCTTTTTCTTTTGTTGGTTGAAATTGTCAATAATGACACCTATGAAGAGGTTCAGTGTGAAGAAAGACCCAAAGATGATGAAAATCACAAAGTAGAGGTACATGTATAAACTACTTTCCCATTCGGGCTGCTCCTCACTCTGCACAGACAAAAGGCAAACATAAAAAGAAGAGGGAGAAAAATTGTGCCATCATCACATGTATCAAAATATTTTTGCTGTTAAAATAATCTGTCATTCAGTTGCAAATAATAGAAAAGTTAGGTCCCCATTAAAGGTTCACTTCTGGTGTCCAAAATGCCACAATGATTTCTGTTACATTTTACAGTGCTGTCACTATGATAACACCATCATTACACACTAATGGCAGCTTATCAAAACGTACACCTTTTGAATGCATCCACTGTACTGTATTAAGTAGGAGCCCAAAAGGGTAGCAAATTAAAGTCCTGATTAGCCGCCTTCTTACACGAACTAGAAGTACTCTTGGATATCAATGGCAGAGCCACAGTGTAATTATATGCTAATAGATGTCACTGTATTAAAAGCTATATGATAGTTAGAAACCACCGATTGTTAATTATAAGTTTTCTTTCTTACATTAAGAATATGAACTAATGTGATCCCTGTTTGAAGTCTATTGGCAAATGTTAATTTCTTAATGGTGACCACTCAGAACTAATTGCAACTGCCTTTTGATATCCTGTAATGAAAAAAAAAATGGAAAATCGAAAGATCTAGTCAGTCTCAAGTTTGATGCCAGCAGTTCCAGGGTTTTAAGTTTTCTGTCTGGCTCAGGCACTGTGGGGAACAGAATCCAATGTGGTATTTCCAAAAGTTATTTTAACATGTAATGTAAAGTGCTGTAGCTCCATTCAGCCTATTTATACCAGGTCTGCATCTGGCCTTTCAAATCCTACTCTCCTGTTTGTGTGACAGGCATCAGTGCGAGTGTGTTGCACCTTCAGATGAGGGTGTCGATCCCATGTTTCAATACTTTAATATGATTATACCCTTTTAGTTACATTTCCAAGGTAACTTTGAAAACAGTATGACCCCCACTACACAAATGATATGCCAGCACCTACATCTATTCAGAACAATGGCAAAACTACCATAGTTATCAATGGATATATGATGAGGTGCTGTATATCTTATTCACTTGTCTACCACTGACTACATTTAGTGCTGAACTTCTATTGCAGTGGTTCTGACTGTTTTTACCCTCAAGGAAACCACCATAGCTTTTTGGACTTTAGAGACACTCCAGTTGACAGCCACTGAACTAGAATCTAGTTAGTGCCAGGTCAGGGTAGTGGGGGTAGGATGTCACCCTACCATGTCCTGCTTTTTCACCATCTGCCCCCTCCCTGCCTCTGCTCTGGGCCTGAAGGGTCCCACTGCCATAGCTGACTTCCAGCGACCCTCACAGTAGTGACCAGCGACACATGCTCCCACATCCTGTCCTACCTGCCCCAGGAGCATGGGAGGAGTGGGAAGGATGAGCTGGGCTGAAAAGTGCAGCTTTGTGGCCCCACATTCACTCAACTGCTCTCATGGGTGCCACTTGTCTGCAGGATGCTGGGGCACCCAGTGGGAAGAGGATCAATTACTTATCTCCTGGCACAGGGGCTGGGGGCTGCAGCCCCCCTGGAAGGATCTCATGGCACCCCAAGGTGCTGCACCACCCTGGTTGAGAATCACTATTCTATTGAGTGATAACATTCACTAACACACGGGGACAAAATTCTTTACGTTAGACCTAGTGCATTGCCAAGGAAGACAAGTTGCACAGGCACAACTAGGGCCACCATTATGGTCTTTCATTCTAATGACTGACTGGTGACACAGATGACTCCAAGTTACCAAGCACTGGAAATCAAAGCCTGTAAGCTATATCAGAAGCAAGAGTAGTTAAGGAACATTGTGAGGAGAGAAGAAATAAGGGGGTGGCAATATTTTGGGCTGCTAATCATCCTGACTGGAGCAAAACTCAACTAAGACAGGAAAGGAGGAAGCAAAAGGAAAGCATTTAGTTTCATTAACTTACCCCTCGTGAATCGACTGCTGCATACATAATTTCCATCCAACCTTTAAATGTTGCCTGAGAAAGAAAAAAAACCCAAAATACATCATTCTGAAAAATATAAGCACATTTCAATTGGTTACATCATCACTTTCTAGTGTCCTTCTGAAAAATATTATGCAAAGTAGGCTCTTCACTGTTAATAAATTGCTTTTTCCTTTCAAACCATAGGTATGCACGGGTATTTGTTCACATCAGGTGTGTCTACATGTGCATTTAGGCATGCCTAAATTTAATGTACACTAACTTAATGCTCATTAAGGCGATTTAGGCTCTCATCTACACATGCATGCAATAAAGCACATTAATGCTGAGTGCACGGGCCGACATGGGACTAAAGTTAGTTCCAAGTCCATCCATATGCAGCATTAATGCATCTTAACACATCTACACATGCATTAATGTGCTTTAGCTATTCATGCCTAAATTTGTGGGTAGATCTTGCCTGACCAATCTCATTTCCTTCTATGACCAGGTGGCATATCATCTGGACAAAAGGGAAGAAGTTGATATCATATATTTGGACTTTAAAAAAGCCTTTTACCTGGTATTCCATGATGTCCTCATGGAAAAATTGGGCAACTGCGGCCTTGACTACTCCATAGTCCAATGGCTGGGGAACTGGCTCTGCGGCAGGACCCAGAGGGTGGTAGTTGACAGAACTGAATCAATGTGGCACTTGGTGACTAGTGGTACCCCCCAAGACTTTGTTCCTGGACCTGTACTCTTTAATGTCCTCATAAACGATCTGGAGACTGGTGTCAGAAGCAGACTGGCTAAGTTCGCTGAGAACACCAAACTTTGGGGAAGAGTGTCCACACTTGAGGATAGGCTGGTGACCCAGCCTGACCTCAATAGGCTTACAAGGTGGGCAGATGAAAAGCTGATGGCATTCAATACAGAGAAATGCAAGGTGCTCCACCTCAGGGAAAAAAACCCCGCATCACACTTATAGGCTCGGCAATGATACACTCGCTAGCACCGTGACCGAAAGAGACTTGGGGGTTATGACTGACTACAACATGAACATGAGCCATCAATGCGATACTGCCGCTGGCAAAGTGAACAAAACTCTGGCTTGCATTTACTGATGCATCTCAAGCAAGACCCAGGATGTCATCCTCCTGGTGTACTCAGCCTTGGTGAGGATGCAGCTGGAGTACTGCATCCAATTCTGGGCTCCACAATTCAGGAAGAATGTGGACAAGCTTGAAAGAGTGCATTGGAGAACCACACTCATGATCAGAGGGCAGGAGAACAGGCCTTATCAAGAGAGGCTGCGAGCCAGGGGACTCTTCAGCCTGGAGAAGCGCAGGCTCAGGGGTGACTTGGTGGCAGCCTATGAGTGCATAAGGGGTGTGCATCAGGATCTGGGGGAACACCTGCTCACCAGAGCACCCCAAGGGATGACAAGGTCCAATGGACACAAACTCCTGCAGGACCGTTTTAGGCTGGAAAGAAAAACATCTTTACTGTCTGAGCCTCCAAGGCCTGGAAAAGACTGCCCCAAGAGGTGGTGCAAGCTCCTACTCTGGACACTTTTAAGAAGCATTTGGATGCTTATCTTGCTGGGATCCTATGACCCCAGCTGACTTCCTGCGCCTGGGGCGGGGGGCTGGACTCGATGATCTCCCGAGGTTCCTTCAAGCCCTAATGTCTGTGAAATCAATTCAGTCTCCAGAATTTGAAATTCTTCCTTTCTGCACACATACAATTCAAGTGCACAAGAAATACCAATGTGCCCAACTGTCTGCATCTCTCTGTGCTAAGTTTGGTGCAGGACTTGGAGGAAGGAAAAGGAAAAGGGGGCTTCATGACACCTCTGCTGCTCCTTACCAAGTTTCTTAAATATGAAAGACATTTCTGTTTAAACCAAAGACTCTATCAGGGTTCAAGTCTTTTATTTTTAAAGATTTCTCAGGTGTGAAAGGGTGGCAGCATCAACTACTAAGATGCTAAGAAGTGGTTTTTAGTATTCTGCATCAAGAATATTGCCCTCTGTTTCCAATATATGCTTTCCACAGTTCCAAGACTGATAATAAATTACACAGCCTTAAACCTGCCTCTGCTCTAAATCACCCTCACTTTATCAGATTCTCATTCAAGTTGCAAGGATACAAATAAGGAGTAAATCAATGGCTGTATTTTGATTTTATAATTGTTATGAGAAAAGAATCAGCTACGTTTTCTTTCACTGAGCTACCCTGATTTATACTAGTATGCTAGGAGGCAGAATCATGTCCAATACTCCTGCTGACACTTGGGGTTGAGTTTTCATTGCACCTAATTCCAGATAATGCTAACTGGAATTTTGTGCGTGACTCCCAGAGGGAATTCAGCCCTTTGTGTGTAGCTAGCTTTGCCTAAAATACTTTGTGAAAAGTTCCATTATATACCCTCTGCTATTCAATTAAGTCCTTTGGGTAGTGCTTGCAGTCTATTCTCTCTTTTAAATACTACTTAACCAATACAAATTTTATCCAAGAGGTCAGCCCTATTTATTTTTCATGAATTCACATAAAACTATTCAAAATGCCATACACGTTTCCACTACAGGCTAAAATAGGCAGTCCCTGAAAATCAGTACTTGGGGAAAAAAAATCTATCCATACATGACTGTTCAGAGTGTCAGAAAAGAGTTTAGAGGTCAGGTGACATTTTATTGAAACAAATGAATATTTAACCCTGCCATGCTGATCTCTCTCAACCCTGCCATGCTGAACCCTCTCAGCTACTCTGATAGTTTCCTTTTTGCTGCTTTATTTCTAATCCTGTAAAAGGCTCTCCCATTTTATTATAGACGCTTACAGTTCAGTCTTCTGTTTAGAAAGGCTGGATGGAGGAAATAAGAGGTTGCATCATCTGTGCCAGCAGAAATTGATATGCTCCCAACTTGTACTTTCCTCCTTTTTTAAGAGAAGTCTTTTCACTAGACATTATATCTCTGGATATTCCAGCGCATGTCATAAAAAGGCATTTAGCAAAATACAGGGCAGTACTTGGTGACAGTGATTGGTGAACTGTTCTGAGAAAAATATCACAGGAATGCAGAGCTTTGATTTTGTATTTTCCCCAAGATGTCCAGAAATAAGAGCATTAAAAATCCCATCTGGCTTCTGGAAGGCTTCCCTAGACACTTCCGCAGAGAGGAGCAGATATCAGGAATGAGAGAAACATAACACTGGGACAAGACATGATGTATCTGGAATTAGTAGCCACTTATACCCTGGATCTAGAAGTGACAAAATCTTCATGGGGGTGTTTGTGATATTATCCTTCCTGGAAGCTATCCAGAGGAACACCATATTCAGCAGAAATTGTCACACGATGAGATTATCTGCTGATAAACACATTTTGGAGCACGATTGTATTTCATGATTTGACTGTGGGTAAATTAGGGCAGGTGTGGATAGGTGGACCATGGCAAACTGCCCCTCACCTTTGCATGACCAAAAGGCACCTTGAAATAAAACAAACATTTCATTTTTACATTCTGAGGTTTTCTTTTCAAATGAGAATATAGACATCACAATATGAATATCACAATTAATTTTCAGTGGCTGCTTTTTAAAGGCAGAAATGATTCATTTTTGTATCTTCAAAAATACTTTGACTGGAACGCCTCCTTAGAGAAGCGTTTTAAAACTAAAATAAAACTGTGCACCACAAGACTTAAGGAACAAAGGCAAGATATCATCCACAAGCAGCAACGAGTTTCTTCCTCTTCTGTGTTAACTCTGTTATCTTCCAGTTTCACTACTGCTTGTCTCCAATCCATTTTATTCTATAGCTAATACTAATTTAATGTACACCGCTGTGCTGATTAGCATGATTTTTGTTCCCAGAAAGACCCAATTCAGGGCTTGTGAGCCCTTTGTGAGAGAAAAGCTGATGCCACCTATGCTGCTTCTATCTAACAGGTTCATAAATTCGATCACATTGCGATCACTTTCTCCCAGGTGTCCCATCCTTTTCACATTTTCCACCAGTTCTTTCCTACTGGTCAGTGCAAGAGCCAAGATAAGAGTATCCCCTATTTGTAACCACAGCTTTCTGGATCAGAAATAGATTAATAGATTGTGACGTTGGAAGGGACCTTGGAAGATCATTGGGTCCAGCCCCCTGCACCAAGCAGGAAAGAGAACTGGGGTCAGGTGACCCCAGCAAGGTGCCCATACTAGTTAGGTAGTCCATCTTAAGCTCCTTAACTACTGATCTATGCTATATCACTTTGCATAAAAATATCATTTTTATAGTCTTAAATGGGCAAGAGGTGGGGATGCTGCTTGCCGTTCTGTCTTGAAGCAACAGGCAGTAAGAAGGAACTGGGGCTCAGGTGGCCTTGCTCATATGGGCACGATGTACTGTCTAGTAACGGGGTGGAGGGAACTTGTTGTACAGGTGTGGCTCCAATAGACACTGCTGGCATCCCAGAAGCAGAGGACATGTGGACAAGCACTCGAAGAAGAAAGGTGAGCCAGCGTCATGGAGAGAACTAAACCTTCAGTCAGCTGGGGTACAAAATGCACAGTCTTCAAAAAAATAAGAAATTCAAATGATAGAAAGTGCTAGAAGCAACCTAGTGGGCTCAGTCACTTATCAACAGTAAAAAAAAAAAAAAGGCGGAGGAAGCCTTGTAAATGATACTCCCTATTTTAGAGCCATCTTCTACCTGAGAAGAAGCTACACTTAGTCTGGATGTGCAGTGTGTTGAGAGGGATGAGGCTCAGGTTACCAGCCTAAGAAGGTGAGGAGTATTGTCAGCACTGATAGAAAGGGGAGACAAGGCATGTTTTAACCTTACAGAAGCTTCTCTAACAAGTCTTTTTCCTATCTACCCAGACAAGAATAATAACAGGGCATGAACACTGCCACACTTCACCTTTATGGGTAAGCTGGCCATGGCTGCACCATGAATGGGGCTTAAGCATAAAGGTGAATATGACTGATTGTCTGATAGAGAAAAATGGATGTCTCCCTTTGCTTCTGGTCGAATTTTCCAAATGTATGTGTCATTTTAACTAATTTTAGACTGAACGTAGAATATGCATTGATTGTCAGAGCCTTAAAACAGACCTTAATCAGAGACCCAAAGTGTTTCATTTTTCAAAATCAATCCTCATGCCAGCGTTAACACGGTACAGAATATGTTCTCTACATTTCATTTAGATTAACTCATTTTGAAGAGAGATAAATCTATTATGAATAGAAAATGTGTGGGCTTTCATGTCTGAATAGCTGTTTTACTAATAACTACCAGAGGTCTCTACCAGTTAATGTACAGTAGCCTCTGCAATTATTGGGACATTACTCATTGAATTTATCACGCAAGAAACTGTCAGCTTTGTAGGCAAAACTTGTACATGATCACTCCAGAATATATTGGATTGTTAGGACATTAAGGGGATGTCAAGCTTCTTCACACTGGGGGCATTTACACATGCGCTTTACTGTGGAGTTGACTAATTAGCTCTGCAGTAAAGCGTTGCATTCTACATGTGCACTAGTATTAGGGCATAATACATTAATTAACTCTGCCATAGGATAGTCAGGAACAGTACTATCCTGTGCCGGAGTAATTTACTCTGCTAAAACACACCTGTAGACGATGATAGGACTGGCTGGAGCACGAGGGTCCTAAAGTGCAGGGGGCCCAGCCAGCCCCACTGCCACCCGGGGCTGACCCCTCAGGCCCCCTGCCAGCACAGGGCTGCTCTGCCCTGGCTCAGAGTGCTGTGGGCCTGGGTGCACAGGTAACGTTGCACCCGGGAGCAGCTGACTCCAGTGCAAACTGTGCAGAAGTTTATTTCATTGCACTAATAGCATGTGTAGATACACCACTGTGCACCATCCTTTAATAGAGAGGTCGTCTAATTACACCTTCATCTCCTGCATCGTATGGATTGCTTTCCATCCCATTTGTTATCATACAATTACATCAAGTAAACCGATAAAGCATTTTGCAGAGGACATAAAGGGTGCCATCCTCAGTTTCTACAAATTGCCAAAGCTCTCTATTTCAGTGAAGCAACATAGATTGACAGTGGGTGAGAATCTGGACCCAGAGGCCGTGATGCTGCCTATTAATGAAATTCAGCAGCTGGAAGTGGGGAGTAGAAGGAGCCAGGATGACACTGGTATGAAAGAAAGGAGAGTCATATTTTCATATTCCATATCGGACCTAACTGGAGTACTGGTGAGTTAAAATGGGTTTGGTACAGTCCAGACACCATATCTTGACACAAATTCCTTCTTAAAGAGCTACTTTCTCTTTTGGAATCTCTGATTCAATTTTGCATTGAGTTACAAGCACAAAAACCAACAACAAAGGTGACTTCAAATAGAGGATCCTGGTGAGCTTGGAAGCCCCCTGCAATCCTGTTTCCTAGGGTTTTGAGTGCCTCCTAGGAGACAATATTTTAGCGGTGCATAAAATTTGTCTTGGGAAACTCCTGATCTCAGCATAAAACCAAAAGCTACTCTGAATACCTATATGATAGTTTCATCAGCTCAAATATAAATAACTGACATCAGCTAAAATGTATGCTTTGCTGCCAAGATAAAGGAAAGCATAGCTGTTAACTTGGTATTTAATCCTGCAGTATGCTGATTTCAATGGGAGTTGGCCATACCATTAAGGTTTTGACTGCTGGACTTCTACCTAGCAAGAAAAAATGTTGTACGTAGAACTAGAACTTACCACCTGTAGAAGAGCCAGGTAACCAGCACCAACATTGTCAAAGTTGACTTTAACTTTTGTCCAAAAGTAAGTGCCAGTCGTATTAGACTCTGCGCAGTCGGTCATGTTGTTAATAATTCTGTAATCTAACGGCATATCCCCCGCAGTCTTGTTAATGCATTTTCCAAACTTCCCTGCAAATAGGTTCACTCCCATGATGCTAAAAATGAGCCAAAATATAAGGCAGACGAGCAGCACATTCATGATGGAAGGGATGGCACCCACCAGGGCATTCACAACCACCTTAAAGAAGTGAAATGAAAGAAAAACATACAATTAGTGTGGGCACTCACATGAACTCATCCCTGAAGAGTTGTTTTGGACACTGAAGTAATGGGGCCAAGATCTCAACTGGCAAAAACTAGATTAACATGATCTGAGGATCTGTTTTGCTGCTTTGAAAGATTTAGTAACACATATTAAACTTCTTTTCCATTGTAGCTTTAAGGAACCATCTATCAGCATTTCACTCATGCAAAGAGGATTTGCCAGGTGGGATCTCTTAAGTCCAGGGAACAAATCTACCCCTGACCATTATAGACTGTTACTATGACACCTCCAACTTCATACTGGATAATGTATCTTAATCAACTCACCCCTGCTTACTAGTGCATTTAGGTGGTAATCAAAAATCACTGAGTTATAGCAAGTATTCTCAATGTGTTTAATGGATCAGGAAGAAAGGAGAGAAGCTTTCTTCTAAGCAGTAGAGCATTTAAATCTCCTTCTGAACTCAGGTCTTCTATGAAGTTTCTGGAGTTTTATGAAGCATTTTGATTAACTAAGTAAGAATTGATCCAAAGCTGTTTCACTTGAAAATAATATTCCTGTCTGCATGTTATCTAGAAATAATACCACAACCCAAACAAACATAGATTTAACATGTAACTAGCTTTTTCCCTCCCACTATAAACTGCACCCAGTTCTGCATCTTTTTATTTGTTGAAGATTTCCATTGGTTCCAGGTAGGACTGATGAGCAAACTTGTATAAAATCATGCATTAGAACATGGCATAGGAAAGGAATTGGTTATTTAAAATACTTATAGATAATACTCATGGCGGTATTGGCATAGGAACAAATGTCAACGTTTGCAATATGGTTCTCAAGCAATGCAAAGGGAATGTACAATATGCACAATATGGACCTCAAACTCACATTTTCAGTAATATCAACATGCACATCAAGGTATAACACTGATATGACAACCGAGCAATAGACATGCTATTCAACGTTCTACACCACTATACAAAATAGGAAGGCCTTTGATGCATGCAAAGCATACCATTAAAGACATTTTCCAAAAAGAAATAAAAGCAAAACCCTGCCACAAAATGTAATGTTCTTCTTGCTATATTAATGGCTTGTACACTTTTTACATGTCCACAGCTGCTGTGGCTGTTGCTACTACTTTCCAGAAACCATATAAAGGACCTGACAGCCTTTATACAGATTCCAACTGTTAACAGGAATTTCTCTCCTTGTTTGTTCATACTTTCAAGATTAGAATCTGCTTTGCAGACACAAAGCCATTCCCCTTTTCTGCTTACATTTCTGAAAATGAGACAAAGTGATATTGATCCACAAAAATGAAATTTTATTCAGTTCTAAATCCGATTATGGAAAATATGAGTTGTTTTCTATCATATTAGTGTCCATTTTTTTGACAAGCCAATAATATAAAATTCACTTCATTATTATTTATGTCGTTCTGCATGGGGAAAAAAAAAGAGCACAGTAAAATGATCTGACCCATTTATAGTGGCAGTTTATTTTGGTACATTGAAGAAAACGCAGAATTAGGAAACTCTTTCAAAGCCAAAACTACATTTTGCCCATTTCTAAAAGAGGCGTTTTTTTTTGGCAATGAAAGGCTTCACCTGTTCTTGTGATTGGCTATTTACAATGACTGTTCTTTTAGGGCTCTGACAGAGGTTACATTTACGAAGCAATTCCCCTATTAATCGCACCATAAATAGCAAGCCAACCACATGTTCAAGGAATTCATGGCATAAAAAAAGGAAACAACCAGGCACAAAAATGGCCCACAAAATATGTGGAACATTTTTGTGGCTGTTTCCCATCATGCCTTAAATTGAATGTGTGGCAGGGTAGCCTGCATGGTGGAGCTTGATTGACAGCCATGCTATGGGTTGCACCTCACAGCTTTAGATGCTGACCTAGGAGCCCATGTAGGGTCATCATAACTTCACACAGTGTTTGCCTTGCCATGTGGCTCCCATGACAGACAGTCAAGCAGTCAGGCTTGTCTGTGCCTGGCTGGGCTGATGGGTATGGGGGAGGGTTAAACTGCCCAGCAAGGGGAGGCCCTGCGCTCTTATGGGCAAGAACCTTACTAACCCCAATTGGTTTGCAAGGTTCCTGTTAAAATAATGGTGCAATTGGGATCAGTCCCCGATTCCAACAATCACTCATCCTGCCACACACACGTGGCACAATAGGACCTACGATTTTGGGGACTGGAGATCAGATCCCATCTTACCATCATTTTAATGACTGCCAGAGGCCTTGGTTTTCATTTTTAGATGTAGTGCTGCTTCTACAGCATAGCTTAGGTATTTATTTTGCATTTATTGGGTAAACCCAAATGAAAAATAAATGATGAGGCAAATGATTGCTCAAGTGCTGCCAGAGCTTGTATATTAGCTTTCGCTGGCTTTTTCGTGTGTTGATGCTTTTGTTCAATGTCCATCACTTCCTGCCCAAAACTACTGCAGTTAGAGAGTGCGACAGAGGGAGAAAAAAAACAGGATTATAAGAGAGGGCAATCACAGTGCAAACATTCGTGCACAGGGACACGATCATGCAAGTTAAACATGGTGCAAATGATGGTCACCCATGCATGCTCCCTTTTAACCTCTGCTGATTGATGCTCCGTGGCTTGTAAATAACAAAATGTGACACAAGACTTAAAGTAAATCATGTAGCACCTCTGTGAATTAATTATTCATAAAGGGTCTAATTCTCCTTCCACTTTCACTGATTTGACACCAGAGTAATTGTACCATTTGTTTAAATGGAGCTATTCCTGATTTACACCAGTACAAAGAAGAACTGGTGAAGGAGCTGAATACGTAAAGACAAGTACTTTTCATTAATTCATGTTAAAGTTGAGACTTAAACCTTACGAAAGGCAGAACACGTTACTTCTGTGTCTCAAAGCTGTAACATTGCAGAGTCATCTACAAGAGATGGTAGATGACAAGGAACGGTTCATTCCGTTACAGGCGAGACCCGAGACCTCTTTTCCCAGAACTTTTGCTGTCCATCCTGCTAGCTGCCAACTGGAGCTGCTCTAAATCCTAAGCATTTCCCCTCTGATATTTATAGCAGAGCAGATCCTTTGTTGCTGTAAACTGTTATAGCTTCACTGATTTCATGGACTATTACATGAGCCAAAATCTAGGCAGGCATATGTTTAAGGCTAGAAAAAGGCATTCTGATTAGTTAGCCTGTTCTTTTGTATAGTACAGGCCATAACATTTTACCCAGTATTTTTTCTCTCCAGACAATAAACCTCTGGGAAAGCTTTGAGCACATCTCTTAAAAAGATATAATTTAATAATTTCCAGTGATGATGAATCTGCCACGTTGTTAGGCAGGTCGTTCCAGCTATTAACTACCTTCACTGTTAGAAACACATGCCATATTTCCTGTTTAATTTGTTATGTTTGAACTTCCAGCCATTGTGTTACATTATACCTTTGTCTGCTGGGTTCAGAAAATGTATCCATCAGAAATTGTCTCCCTATGTCCGTACTTATTATACATAAATAGATGGACCTGCTTAAATCTCTCACTGTCAGGTGGTTTTAGGACCTTGTAGTTCTTTGTCAATCTTTCTGAATGTTTTCAATACTCATTTTAAGTGTGAATACTACACTTCCGATACCAACCTCAGTAATGTTGTATAGGAGGTGGTCTTACCTCTCAATTGTCAAGTAAAAGTCCCTTGCTTATACATTGAAGGCTTGCATTAGCCCTCTGAGCTCCTGCATCATACTGGGAGCTTGTGTTCTTCTGGGGTACATCTACATAAGCTATTAATATTATAAATGCTTAATGCATAGTAAAATAGTGTGCAGTAAGTCTTGCCTGTTGAGAGCAAATCTGCTCCCAAAGGGAGCAATCTGATACAGGACTGCTCCTATCCTGTGCTTACCCCCCTGCAGCAACCAGGGGGAGCTCCAGGCTCTCTGGGGGTGGTAGCCTGGGGGCTGGCAGGGAGCACTGGGCCAGGAGAGCTCTGCCACCTGCAGGAGCAACTGTCTCCTGGCCCTGTGCACATTAGGAAGGGTCCTTATGTGCACGGGGCCTGGAGACAGCTGCTGCTGCAAAGCTCTCTCAGCCCCGTGCACATGGGACAAGTCTCATGACCAGCAAGGTTTCCCCACCCAGTCAGGGCCTGGCAGGGAACTGCCCTGTTTCTGGGGTATCTATACATAAGCATCTAGCACAGCACAGCAAATTTGCTCCCAGTCAGCCCCAACACCAGGGGGCCAGAAGGGATGGGAAACTCCTCCAGTCCTGGCACTGCTCATTTCCCAGGTCCTCCCAGGAGGAGGGAGCCAAGTAGTGCTGGAATGGGCTAGCTTTCTGCCTCTCCCCTGCACTGGTGTTGCTCAGCTTTCTTCTCTTCCCCTGTACCAGCTCCACACACAGGAGCTGGGAGCTGAGCAGGGACCAGACTGGGGGGGAGCTCTCTGGGGCTGGCCAGAAACATACAGTGATCCCCAAGTCCTGGCGCTACAGTACAGAGTCTACTGCACAGTTAGTTTGCTACCTGTATTTACAGGTATTAGCTAACTGCACAGTAGGCTAATTTACTGTGCAGTGATATGCATGTGTAGACAGTGATGCTTTACTGCACAGTAAATTAGTTTTACACACCCTTGATGTATTAACATGCATGTTTGTTCAACTGAGTCCAGATAACTATCTGATCCAGGTCACTCTGTATAAATGAACCATCCCTAACTATCCCTATTATTTACTATTCCACCATTTTTGTGTTATCCATAAATTTTATCAGCAAAGATTTTATATTTATTTCAGATCATTGATTAAGTTTTTGAACAGCTCTGGGTCAAGGCTATCCTCGCTGAGGGACTCTGCTAGAAACATATTATCACTGGGCAATCCCCCATGTACAATTACATTTTGAGATTCATCAGCCAGTTCATAATCCATTTGAGATATGTTGTATTGATTTTGCATAGTCCTAGCTTATAAATCAGAGTGTCTTGTGGGACTAAGTCAAAAGTCCAATCATAAAACAATATGAAATGTGTTTGATAAAACTTATTTCCCTGAAATCCTTCTAAATAGGACTAATTCTGTTATCATTCTTTAATTCTTTGTGGATGTGTCTCATATTAACCTTACCATAATTTTGCCTGGCATCATTAGTCAGGCTAAATGGACTATTATTATAACGGGGGTAGAGAGGTCATCACATGTGATCTTTTTAAGATATGCATGGGCACAGTTACAGTTGTCATCCTGAGGGAAGAGGCGGCATTTGGCCGATGAGTATGTACCAGCAGGCTTTCATGTCACAGAGAAGGGCCTTGGAAACAGGTAGAAGTTTGAAGTCTAGCGATGACAGTCCCCTGCCAAGCAGAAAACTCACGTGTAGGTGGGACCTGCTTGACACCCTCCCTACACATCTATTGAGTTCTCTGATTCACTGGCTTCAAACCTCCTCTGCTCTTTCCCACACAACCTCATCGTCTAGCCAGGACTCGAAAGCCTATGCACAGCATAGTTTAGCAAAGCATATTCTAGCAGGCCTAGAGGACGATTTTCTTGTTCCCCTCTTAGTCCTGCAAAGTGCTTTGAGATCATCAAATGAAAAACATTATACTAGTTCAACCTATCATCTTCTTCCTCTGTGTGCTTTTGTCTCAACATTAACATTATTTAATCCATCTCTGTGCTGGTAATTGTCCTTGCGTTCTGGAGCATATGACCTCCTGATAATGAAAGGTCTTACTGTCCCTAGCCATGTTAATTATGGTTAGACATTACTAAAAATAAAATGATTTGATTTTCCAGTAGCACGTATTCTCAATTACACTTTATCATAAATTACAAGCTCATTCAGTACCTCCAATAGTTCAGAAAAGAGGAGCCACAAGGGCTAAATATGTTCCTACTATGCCAGTGGTGCACAGAAAAGAAACCCCTTGTGTCATGGAGTGGCTCTAATTATGGGGGCATTAGGATTCAAACTCTTGGGAGTGATGTAACAGAAAATGGCCCATTTTATGCCACATCACTACCGAGCCAAACTCTATTCCAGAACTAGCCCAGTAACCTTAATTCTTCTCCATTTCCTCAGCAGTTCAGTCCCCCAATTTCCCCCATATTTTGGGCTACAAAATGTTGCAAGCTTTAAGACAATTTAGTTATGCTGATACAAACCCATGCGTACACACTCATGCCATCTTAAAATATGCTGTTTTAATTTGGGTGCACAAAACCAATATGAGCCAATACTAAGTTAGGTTTAAATCAATTTAAGTTCTCACACAATTTGCTCCTGGAGCCACTTTGTGTTAACACCAGCTTTTGTGGCTAGTTATCAGTGGGGCTGGGTGTATTTCGCCATCTTTTCCTTGTAGAGACACAGAGTCAGATCCTCAGCTGATATATATATATCATATATATATATATATATATATAGAGCTCCATTAACTTCACTAATGCAACATCACTTTCTACCAGCTGAGGATCTGGCTGCTTTTGCCTATGCACTGCTGCTTTTATTACATTTTTGTGAACACTCTTTCAAATATTTTATTATCTAGCTTCACTGAAAAAAAAATGGAGGTGAATCAGGATAGTTCAGATTTGAAGACCTATCTGAATACAGCTCCTTGAACCTTTTGTATGTCTCATCATGAACATGGATAATAATACACTGTGACAACATTTTGCTGTATTTTATTAGTGATATCAATGCCTTCAAAAATGCCAGAGTGATAGTTCTGTGGAACAATATATCCACTGAGCAAAACTGGCATGGGAGAAGCATGCCAGCTCCTCCCACACGACTCCATCCCTATGCTTCTATTACTTCTAGTCTTAGTTCAGCTTCTGGGCCCTTTCTGCTCTTGGGTTGTCTTACCAGGATTGCGATGTGGGCATCTGATTGCTGGAACTTTGAAAGAGCTCAACAACTTATTGCAAGAACTTCATACTTTGTGGCCTAGAGTGAAAGTAGCTGTATCCTAACATCTTTTCACTGTTTGTTTGCCATATTTTAGGGATTTTTGCATCTCCAGGCAGAACATGTCATTTATACATCTGCACCAGAGGGTGCACCTACACGAGATGTGTTAGCCTAATTTCATATGCATTACAGGTATGCATCTACACATGTGTGCCCCCAATGTGCATTAAAAATGCTAAAATGAGGCTAATCAGGCACTTACGGGGAGCCGGCTCTAATGTGCTAGAAATGCAGCACATTAAAACAGACTTGATTAATCGAGTCTGCTGGAACATGTAAATTGATGTGCACTGGCAGCCTCATGCATTGTGTGCATCAGCAGCGTAGCACACCTCCGCGTTGAGAAAATGGCGGCACTGAGCTTTGAACTAAAACACGTTCAATGTGCTTTAGTTCAAAGTGCACCGCCATCATTTTCACAGCGTGGGGATGTGCTGCACCGCCGATGCATGCCATGCATGGGAGCTTTTAATTAACATGGCTTACTAATTAAAAGCTCCTGGTACCACATTGGGAGCACATGTAAAAATGGCCATCATGCCTAAATTGTATCATGCTCATGCAAATGCAGGTATCCAATTTAGGCGTGATTAGTTAAAGCATATTAACGCACATGTAGACACAACCCAGCACTAACTTTAGTGCCAGGTCTGCCCAGCCCCTAGGGGCACATGGCAGGGCTGCAGGGACTTGGCACTAACTTTAATGCCAAGTGTCTGCACATGAAGACACATGCCAAAAATTGCTTAATACACATTAAATTTAGTTGCACTTAAATGCATGTGTAGACACACCCAGAGATCTTAAAAATAGTGCTAAGTTATGCCCTATGTTCTCCTCAGAAGTTATAGTTTGCACCATAGGTGAATTCTAACCTTGCCATTGGATTTACATAATCAGTATTAACTTTGGCTAGTACAGAAGGCAGTTCACATCATTTGCTAGTCAAGCATGATAGAATAGTTAAGTAAAGAAAACACAGGTCTACATTGTTAAACATACTTGCTATGCGAAACATGCACAAACGGGTGCTCATGCAAGAAAATGTGAAAGGAAGAAGACAGGCATACAAACAAAATACAACGATAAGCGTTAAGTCACTTGGTTACGATGCTAATCCTGGCATTCCATGGTAAGATTGAAATGTATCAAAGGAAAAAAAAATGTTGCATTTGCTCATTTGTTTTCCATGTTTCTAATGCCTTTAATGTTCATTTTCATTGTAAGTGAAAAAGTCCTTGAGAACTTTCCCACCCTCTCTAATTTTAATACAATTTGAAAGCAGGGAGCAAACCCATAGCAGAATCATTTCCCCTGATGTGCTTCATAATTGAGAGGTCACTGTTAGCCAGATGTTCCCTCAGTCAAAAAGCAGGGTTTTAAACACAGCAGGATAAGTTATGCAGCGGGATTAGCTTATCAGGACATCCACCAGAGAGTAAAAGCTGTAGCTATGCTACTGCAGTCAAGACAACAGAGGGATTTTTTTTTTGACACAGCATTTTCATTCGTGTCCTTTTGCAGTCTCAATGAAAACAAAACCAAATGAAATATTGCCCTTTGACATGCTTGATGGTCACACAAGGGGCTTCGACGGTTGCTTTATTTCCTCTTACCCTCATCCCTTCAAATCGTGACAATGCTCTTAATGGTCTCAGAGCCCGGAGGGTCCTAAGGGATTTAATGGGACCCATTTCGGAGTATCCAAGTGTATTAGCTATGAGGCTTATTAAAGAGACCTGAATGGAGACACAAAGCAAAAGTCCAAACTATTAGCACATTCCTGCCATTTGGCTTCTCTTCTGCCTCTCCTACCTGCAAAGAAAAAGCCTGTTAATGGAATGACGAAGAAAAGCTGTAGTCAGAACCTGTAGTATTAGAATAATGAAGGAAAAAAACAGTGTTTTAGCATCCACATATATCCACAGTTCTTTCCAGAGAACAGAGCCTTTGTTTCCAGCTTAATGCCAACTCATTGAAAAGGTACCTAAATGATTTCTAAGGGTATCTTTTTCCCTCCAGCCAAGAATACAGCGCTCCTAGGAATAGCAGTGGGTGTTAAGCAGGCAGGAAAGAAAAAAAAAAGAGCATGGCTGCTTAATAGCATCAACATTTTAGTTTATTTTACAACTTACGGAAGTGTGGGTGCATTTCCCATGATGGAAAATATGATGTTATATACATGCTGTATTCATGGCTTTCCAGGTGGATCGTTCTGCAAGATCCTATCATTTACCAAAAGGGTCAAAAATCTTAACGTTGCCATGATAAACATTTTAACTGGATAACACCATTGCCAATTTAAAATTTCCTTCTGAATTGCCATTGGCTCTGAGGTTATTAGGCTCTTTAAAGGAACTGTGTATATGATTTTTTCAATTCACAGTTTGCTTGTTTTTTGCTGTGGTCCAGCTCTCTGGGCAGCACCTAAAAGAGAAGACTCAATATTATTTCCCTGTAAAGAAAAGTGATCAGGTATTTGGCATTAAAACTGAACACTTCATAGACACTAAAAGATACCCTTACCCTTATGCTTTCAAATCTGGATAAGGCTCGGAGAGGCCGCAAAGCCCTCAGTGTTCTGAGAGATTTCATAGCGCCCAGCTCGTCATAATCAAGAACTGATGCTATCAGGCAAACAACTGAAATCTGTGCAGATTGAATGGAATTTGAGATTACTGGTCAGAGGAAAAATACATGGAGTAAATGGTTATACATGCCACAGTCAGTAGTCACAGCTTCAATTCTTACTGACCACTGTGTGAAAAGGAAATTGTTCCCTGGCACTGTGAGCGTCTCTCTGACTTCGATGGATTCATTTCCATCCCATCTTTTATAATCTTTTCTCTGCTACATTCCTGTGCATACTGTTTCTCCCAGCAAATCCCTTGCTCCCACCTGTCTGGAGGTATTTGTATGCTCCTCCCCCTCAATATCATAGGATTTGAGAGCTTCCCAGTTTTGAATAGATTCATCTATCTTTGCAACAAACCTGTGATGGAGGGAAGTGGTGTCCAGAGGATCAAGGCTCACAGAGATTAAGGCCCAGTCTCACAAAGGTATTTAGGCTCTTAGGGCAGAAATTTCACCCCAGGTCTCTCAGACCCCAAACTATTGTCCTAATCATTGCATAGTCCATTCTTCTCAAAGTATATTCATTTAACTATGCAAACTGGAGTAGGCAGTACTGATGTCTAAACATCTGTGCGCAACACACTCAATATTTTTAATGATTTATACATTTTTGTATGATATTTTAGTGACAACCAGCATTATGGCAGCAGCTCCTGGAGTTACTATGCCCAGGACAGACACAATAGACCAGATCCTTAGTTGGTATATTTGGGGTAGCTCTCTTAGAAGAAACTCTGGAATAGACCATGGAGCACTGACTACTGATGCACTCTTTAACATGGTGCAACGTGCTAACTCACCTCACTGGCCCCAGCTCCAGGGACTGATGGGTAGTGATGAGTACATTATAACATGTTTATAGCCTGGACAGCTAAGCTGGGTTTCAGGTCTGACACCCAGGGAATTTTAGACAAGTGAGATTTCTAATTTACCACTGGGGCACCCCATTTCTTTTCCCCCTGAAATATCCCTGAGACTTTAAACTATGACAGTGTTGTGCAGAGAAAAGCTATTTTATGACAGATGATTTTTATCGGTTTCACATGCATAAAGAGATATTTCAGTGATATATTTCTGCTGCTACTTGCAATTAAATATGGCCACCAGGCTATTACAGGTGGAAGGTAAATGAAAAATGGCATTGCTAAAACATTTTCAAACCTCTCTAACATTTCTGAAATGGATTAGTGGTAACTTGATACCAAGCTTCTACTGATGCATTTTTGAAATGCTGTGTATAGCCTGGTAGCCTTGTTACCATTTGTTACTCTTGTGGTCAAGAAAATCTCAGACTACACCATATTACCAAGCATTCTTTCTTTTCTTACGCCTATATATATGCACACAGACAGGTACATGTGCACACACACATGCATATATATATATATTATATATATATATTTCTGTATACACTACTAGTTTTATAGTATCTCTTATTCTTGTAAATTAAATCTATGTATTTAGGCTGCATTACTGTGCAAGCAAAATGCACAATCTTTGTTTGTCCCTCCTAGGGACCATAAGGAGAAAACTACCTAAATAAGGAGAAAAGGCTGTAGGGTTTGGCCCATAGCACTGGCTGTATATTCACTGTACATATAGGTCAGGTACAGACATTGCACTTATATGGATATGAGTGATCAGAAACCAGTCTATACCTGTAACAGAACAGAAGTTCAGTACACATAGGCTGGTTTTAAAATGGCAGAACCCAGTCTAAGATTTGCTCCCCGCAAAAAGTGTGTCCTGTTTACTACGGATCTAAACTATGCCACTTACAGAAAGCCACGTAACTTAGATCAGTTCTGCCTTGGGCTTTTTGAATGTCTGTACCTAGCCATACACTGTAGCTATTTAATTGCTCTCCCTTTGAATTGTAACATGACATGATGGACATATTCCTTATATAAAAGGTTCCATTATGATATATATTCCTTTGACCTATGGAGAGTTTAATGCTGATAATGACACTCGCCCTGCAGATTCCTTGAGCTCTCTGTCAACCAAGGCCCGCTGGGAAGAAGGGGTGGCTGCAGGTGGGTGCCAAAATACCAAAACACAGTCACAGGTCAGCCCTTTGCATTTTTTAAATAAAATGATTCAAATGCCATACAACGAAGGCCCTTCTTCCCATTATCTTTTACCCTGC
Organism: Crocodylus porosus; assembly: GCF_001723895.1. Taxonomy (NCBI): domain Eukaryota; kingdom Metazoa; phylum Chordata; order Crocodylia; family Crocodylidae; genus Crocodylus; species Crocodylus porosus. The sequence goes on along the minus strand of NW_017728886.1, from coordinate 10,040,165 downwards.
ATGATTTAGAGACAGCACTTTTGACAGGGCTTCCGGCTTTCCAGACATGTGCTTTACACACTTCTTCCCCCAGTTCCTGATTTATGTGCCACAGCTCAGCCTCCACTCAGAGCAGAAGGTGCCTTGTTCAAATCCTGTAAGACCGGCCTTCAATTCAGAGCGGGTTACCATTTTCTCTTGAGTCCCATAAATGTCACTCTGAAATACACCACAGGTGCTGCTGTCCTCCTGACAACAGATTTACACAGTATTAGATATCTATTCAGAGGATTAAGCTGTGAAGCCGTGTGATATTTGGCAATGATTTACAAGGCTGGAGTCAGTCCTTAGTTCGAGACAACTTGTCTAAATACTCTACTGTTGATTTCAAAGGTATTTGATTTCTTCCTGTCAAACTTTATTTATAGGAAAATCACTACAACAGAGACTTTGCTGTTTGGACTTGATTAAATGTGACCCGGAAAACTATTTAAAAAAAAAAAAATCAAGCAGCTTTCAAAATCAGTACTGACTGCCCCACATAGCTGTGGCAAAAGGGCAAGTCAGCATTTTCTTAATGTTATGTTTTTTGTCTCAAGCTTGTGACGTCCAAAGCCTTGATAGCACATTGCTTTATGTTCTGTGTTATGTCGGACTCATTGCCATATCCTGACTGAATCCAGAAACCTCCTTTAGAAAGAATGTAAGTCCCAATTTTAACAATATTGTATGTCTTAGTCCTGTGATATTTCCTCTATATGCTTTTCTACGGAAAAATACAGTTGGAAACCACACAATGCTGTGACAACAGGGAACTTGTTTGAATCCTGTGGAGCTATTATAGCCCTGTGACTGTTTTAAATAAAATACATAAACTGCCCAGGTCTTCTCTGCCCAGATGAGTGCTTTACCCACTAGGCTAGAGAGTCATGCACTCTCTTTCTGGAAGTGAATGCTAAATTCTACCTTTTCTTCCCGCAGGAGGGGTAGAGAGTATCCCATCCCAGAACAGCTTCATGAATGATCATTACAACCGTCTTCAAGGAAGACAGAGAGTTTCCTCACAGTCTGGGTAAGTCTTTAACCACCACTCCTGGTTACCTTTCAGAAGAAAGTTGTGACTGCATTACATCCTCATCCTGATCCTTTCAGCAGGCATCAGGCTTTCTCAGTGAATATCCACTAGAATAAGCTGCTCATGGGATTCAGGCGAACAAATGACTGGATCCCAGTGGGGACTGGGCATGAGGTAGGTGCTTCGTCCTGTGAGGACCACACAGCTTATGGGACTGTGAAGAGGCAGGATTGTAGGCTCTCAGGGGACTTTGAATGACAAAAGTAAGGCACGTATGGAGCATAAATACCTATAGTCGGGTGACAGCCAAGCAGGGGTTTTCAGGATCATAATTTGGGACCTAGGCTTCTGAATCCTGCCTAAGTCCCAATGTAGTGTTTAGTTCTCTTTGGAAAAGAAAATGATCTTATTTTTCCAGGGCCTCAGTTTCCCATCTGCAGTGTTGCGAGGGTACATACAGAACACGTGTCAAGGCATTCAGTTATTATAGGAGGTTTTAAAGGTATCCAGGGTAGCTAGTCTGTAGCATCTGACAATGCAGGCTTGCCTTCTGCTATGTAGGCTGTGGAGTTTTGTCTAGTCTTCTTTCTTTCTTTAATTATTTTAATTTGCAAGGCATTTTTGCTTCTGGCATTTCCAACAGGTATTTTTCCAGAACCTAACTGATCTTGGGCTTAGGACATTTACCCAGATATTCAGTCTAAAGTTTCTTTTACTTAATTTAATCCAGTTGCTTTTTGCTATGTTGTCCTGCAGCACACCCTTCCTGTCCCTCATTGGTGGTCACACAATTTATCACCTGTTTTCACGTTCCTATTTACTAGTTGCTTCAACTTTGTCCCACACCCCCCCTCCTACTCAGATTTTACTTAGGCAACATATGTCTCTTAATGTAGGCTGTTCAGGTGCTTTCCCTAAGTAGATATCATGTAAAAATGGAAGAAGGATGTCAGCATTTTTTTATGAGGCAGTTTAGTTATTTTTCCAGGATGTCTTAATCTTTCTAGCCTCCATTTTCATTGCTCTTCCCTGAATCCCAGTCAGTTAACACAGATACAGGCAGATAGAGTGACATGGAAGGGAAGAAATCCTACTTAGTATGCTGCCACACTGATGCTAGAAGCATGCTGCATATTCCAGGTGTAAAACAATGGTGAATTATAAAAATGGATGCGTGGGATGATGAAGCAGCTGAACAAGAAAAGTGGCATCAGGTTAATGCTTCCGCTCCCTCAAATGCACATTGTCTTCACTGGAATTTCCTGTTCCTTCTAGGCAACCAGTGCCCCCTCTTTTTTCCTCTCCCCTTCCCTACCCTTCCTATTCTCATCGGTGCCTTCTACTTAGTAGCTCTGCTTCCTGCAGGCCCTTTGCAGATCTGACGAAGTAAGCCCTCTGCTTACAGAACATCTCTGATTTAGTTAGCCTACACGGCTAGAGACAAAAGTCACACACAAACCAGTTTAATTGACCAGAAACAGGTTTAAACCCGTAACAGAACAGAAATGCAGTGCACTTAAACCGCTTTCAAAATGCCTGAAACTGGTTTAAGAGAAATCTGGAGGGATGTAGTGCCAGGCTTAACTGATTTAAGTCAGACCAGTTTCTGGAACTTTTGTCCCTGATCCCTTCCTGGTTCAAGCTTGCTCACAGTCCCCCAGCATCCCAAGATGCTTTGCAGCCCTGGGCTGTGCTGCCTGCTCTAGCAGAGCAGGGTCTGCCCTACCTCTCTGCTTCCTAGCTGGAGCGCTATCACTCCTCTGGCTGGCTGAGGAGGGAGGTGGGGGGATGCCATCCCTCCAACCTGGCACGGGTCCCCTAGCCACATGCAGCCTGGTGTGGGGATGGGGAGAGAAAGGAGGGGAAGGGTTTGGCTCTATCCCCCAGCCATGCTCTTTGGGCAGCCTCCCGGCCAGCTGGGGGGCAGAGAAGCCTGTACTGGGGCTTGGCTCCATCCCCCAGAGCTGGGAGCAAGAAGAGGGGGTGAAGTCCCCCAGCCACACCTCCTCCTCGGCCTCCAGCCTGGCTTTGGTGGGGTGGAGGGAAAGGGAAGCCTGCACTGGGACTTGGCTCTGCCCCTGGGAGCCAGGAACCAGAAGCAACACTGGAGTCCTGCTGCCACAACCTCGCCTGGACCACGTGAGGGGTGGTAGGGGAGAGAAGCCTGCACCAGGGCTTGGCTCCCCCACTTCAGCCAAGCTGGAGGCTGAGGAGGGTGTGTGGACAGGCGAGTCCAGCCCCACTCCTGGCTCCCAACTCCGGGAGGGCAGAGTAAAGCCCCCAGTTCAGGCTTCCCCTTTCCACCCCTGTGCCGGGCTACTCCCGACTCAGGGTCTGCTGCCGCACCATGGGGGTGGGTTTTTCTCCCCCAGCCCTTCCTTAGCCAGCCTGGAGGCTGAGGAGTAGGTGTGGCTGGGGGGAGAAACAAAAATTGCCCAGTTCCTGGCTGTCTGCAATGACCTGCAATCTGGGAAAAGTGCTCTAGGGCCCCCAGCTACTGGTATGGGCCACTGCAGGGGCCTGGCTGCCTTTCCTGTTTGAAAAGTGAATATCAGTTCACTTTCTTATTTGTTCAATCTACACAGTTTAGAGAAACCTGAAAAGATTAAATCGATTCAGCCTCAGACTCTTTGAATGTCTGTACTTAGCCTAAAAGTAGATGCTTATTCTGCCTTCCGCCTAACTTCAGACTAACACGGCTAACTACCTCTGTCTGCTAATGAAATGCTGGTGCTACAGACATCAATGAAAAGACCTCCCATTGACTTCGGCGGGGCCAGGTCTTCACACAGGGAGATTCTAGGTACGTTGCTCTGCATGAGTAAGGCTGTGGACTGAGTTTCTATGCAAAGGACTTTTCCTTCCTTTATCTGGTTCAGGCCCCAGTTCATCTCAGTACAGCCAAACCAAAGGTCAGCGCAAGCACTGTTAAAGTTTTCCTAACATTTGTTCCATGGACACTGCTCCTGAAATGGGCAGCATGAAGTATCCGGCTCAAAGTCACTGGTAAGTTTTCCAATAACGCTCCAGGCCTTCAGACAAAAATATGCCCAATGTCGCCTGCTCCACCTTGGCTTCTTTCATGTTGTTTAGAAAGGCCGTTGTTGTTGAGCTCCCTCTAATCCTAGCATTTAGGGAAGTTTGTTGCACCTGCTTCTTGCGTTCATTGACCATGAACAGTTTTATCTCTATAGATTTCCCCCGCTGAGCAGGATGACATAACTCAAAGTGAGAGGAAGTCGGTTTCAGATGTCAACCCTATCAGGGCTCAAATCCCCTCGAGTCAGGTAAATACACAGATGCTCTAACCCCATCACTGTCCCATCAGCAGCTGTTTAACAAAACCTTCATTTTCTTTTCTTCCAAACCAAACAAAATACTCCATACTTTCAGAATCTTGTTTCTCAATTAACCACTTGAAGTGCCAGCTCTTGAAATCCCCAGTGATTATCGTACTCATGTATTGGGTTTTTAAAGGAAAAGATACATCATTTCTTGGGGTCTGCTGAATGAACAGCATGTACCCAGAACATCTCTCTGTAAAATATCTGCACATCTTTCCAGGACAACAGCAAGAAGGATCAATGAATTCAACAGAGTTTGAAAATTGGTACCAGGCTCTGAAAAATAAGTAGCTTGACTAACAAATATTTAAAGTTAGCACCAAGCTGCTTCTGGTGAGGTAAATGTCTGAATTAAATCATTGTGAGAGTCCAGTAATAATGGATATTTGACTGGAAAATATTTTTTGCCTCGGAGTCAATTAATTAAACTTTCTTTCATTGCTTGCCACGGCTTTCCAATTTAGTATTTAAAAGGCTATTGTAGTGTTTGTTAGATGACAAATACAGCTTCTTATTTGCATCCCACTGAACAATAACGGAGTCCCCATGGTGGTAGGTGCTGTATATGCATTTTGTCCAACACAAACCCTGCATCGTCATCACAAGTAACATTAGGTAAGCTGAATTTATTTCCTTAATTATTTGGCCAGTAATTTTAAGGAGTCCACTTCATGGACCCATGCTGCATATGTTTATATTACATTCTTTAGGGAAAAAAAAGACCCTGCAAAGCGGGGATGTCAAGGCTGTTGCAAAGTGAAGCCCTCAAGTTTGTAAACACTAGAATTAAGGCTTCCTCTGTCAACTTAATGGGCCCACTTTCTGTGTATATCTGCTAATACGGTCTTCAATTACATAATCTCATGCTATTTTAAACAAGGACCCGTGACAGTTTATATCAGCTGAGGGATTGCCTTCTAATCCTTAGTGCTCACAGCCACATACACAGACACTTTAGATTTTTTAACAACACATCAGTAACGTGTACACATAGGTCTTGGCCATGGCATCGTGCTGCACTCCAGTAGTCAGATGGGCAGCTTTTACAGAAGTGATAAGCAGTTATTAATCTGACATCAGCTGAAGTCAAGGGTGTTTAATGAACAGGTGGATCCAGCCTTCAGAGCTTCTCTATCTAGCCCACTGCGCTACTGGCAGACTACTGGATGTTGGGGGTGTGACCCACCACTTTGGTCCTGTTGGCCATGGTCATTGATGGCAAGTTGGTTTGCTGCTGTGGCTGCTCCCAAACCCTTGTTGCATCCCTGGGCTTACTGATGCCCCCAGACTCCTGTGGCTGCTGGACCCCTTCCACCATTGCTGGACCCCTTCCTTGGACTCCTCGCCACCTCTGGGCCTACCACAGGACCCCTCTGAATCCCTTGCTGCCTCCAGACCTGCTGTTGCCACAGTGGCCATGGCAGCTGCCCCCATGTCCCAGGCTGGATCTGACCTGTGGTCCAGTTTGCAGCCCCATGTGAGTTTGACACCCCTGATTTAATCTAAAAGGTAAGGTTGGTGCCAGAATAAATGGATATAAATTCAAATTTTAACTGGAGATTAATAAAGGCTCCTAATCATAAGAGAAGTGACGTTCTGGAACAGGCTTCCAATAGGAGTAGTGGGAACAGAAAAATCTATCTAGTTTTAAGATGAAGCTTGATATCTTTATGTAAGAGTTTCTAGCACCTGATACCCGCTGGATTCAGTGACCCAAAATGTACCTCTAGCCCCTACAGGCAGATTTGAATAGAGGGTCATTTACTTTTGTTTGGAACTGCCTTTCAGGGATGAAAAAATGTATCACTTCATAGTTATTGATGAAGGCTCATTAGATGTGATGTTTAAGAACAAGTCTTTCAACAAATTCAAGTAAATCAAAACAGACCAATGCACTGAAAGGGAGAGCCCAAGCAAGGTCTTTCTGTTTGCTTAGGTGAGTTTCAACTGATGGGCCAGACACGGGTTGGTACCAAGCGTGGGCCCAAGCGTGGGCTATGCCTAACTTCAGATGCTTGAGATAACTCTCTTTGTGCCTCTTTTACCCTGTGGTGAGAACTAAATTAAGACAACGTACCCTGAAATGAAACAGGCATAAGTTGCCACAGTTTAGTTTTCCCTTGCTCGAGGAATGGGGACAGTTATCGTGCAGAGTCTGAGCCATGGTAAAACCTCGCCCTCTTAATTGTGGGCACATGGGGTAATTGCAAAGTTGGAGGAAACAGGGGCTCTATAGGGCTTGGGGCTCACTTGGGGTTGGTCTCCCTATTTTGGGAAATGTCCTTCTAAAAGATCTACCAGGATATATATTCCATCTATGCCACTCTCCTCTTGATATAAAATCTGAGTAGTGGGAGGTAAGCGGGTTCCCCAACTGAAGGCTGTGGTATTTGGGGATCATAAGTGCTCCTAAGTCTCCTAAAACTCTACAGGACTGGAGGCAGTAAAGTCTGGGTTTTGTCTTGGGTTTGTCCAGATACTTCTTATGTGACATTAGTTAAATTACCTAGCTCCTGCCTGTGCTTCAATTTTATCAGCTATGATTCTGACACAATTAATTATCTCACAGGCACATAATGCAACTTAATTCATTAAAGATTGTAAGGTACTTTCAGATTGTCAAATGGCAAGGACTGTACAAGTGTCAGATGCTAGCGTAATATTCTTTTCACACTTGGAAAGAGCCTGCTTCTCACTGAGATGCCCTGAGTGGGCTAAAAAAGTCAAGGGCTGAATTTTTAAAACCCCACCTTCCTTTACATAACTACTGTTTGTACCCAGAAATAACTGCAGGCACAATGCTGTTCCCACAGTTTGCCTAAGTTTAATTAGTCTCACTTGTATATCTCATATACCTTACCCAGGCGGTCAGATGTCTAAATGACAAAGTGTACCCACAAATAATTGCAGGTGCAAAAGTGCACCTGGTATTAATTGTGCATAGAGAAAAGGATGGCTGGATTGAATTCAAGCACCTAAAGTCATCATTTCTGAGTTGTTCTTGAAACTTCAGTTTATGTGGGAAAAGCACTTTTTTGTTGTTGCAAATCAAAAATGGCTAAATGTATTTTACTGACAAAATCTCTATACATTTAGCCTGTAGGCTGAGTCCCAGGAGAGAAAAGCTTTAGGGCAGACTTTCAAAGGCACAAATAGGAGGCTAAGGATAAAACCGCATGAATAATTTACTGTGGTATAGAAAGGGCAAGGTTTTATTGCATTTGATCTGATCTGTGCTAACTACCCATGTGTCTGCTCTTACCTTGGGGTAGTGAAAGCTAAAATGCAGGAGGTTAGCCTTCCGTAAAAGAAGGGGAAGTAACAAAGGTTTTCCTTCCACATACCATGGGGTAAGAGTGTTCATGCCAATAGTTACTCTACTTACTAGAATCCAAGGCAAAGGCTTTTTCCCCATTCAGCATGCAGGGGAGGGGGAGCCCCTAATTTGACCTATGAGTACATGTTGGGGGAGGGCTGGGGGAGGGCAGTGCTTGTGGCTCCAGCTCTGAGCCTGGGCTCACACCCATGGTGGCACCTCAGGCCCCAGGTCCAGGATCAGGGCTGAAGCTGCCAAACCTGCAACACCTGCTGCACGTCCTGGCTGAGGCCAGAGCCAGCATGTGCTTTGTGCATCTTGCCCCTGTGTCAAGTGGTACCCACCCAGGGGGCAGGTGGTGGCGGCGGGCCAGGCAGTGGGGGAGGGTAAGCAATGGATGGGACAAGTGCTCAGGGGTGCAGGCACTGTGGGTGGCAGGAAATATCAGGGGGTACAAGCATGGAGGGGGCAGGTGGAGCAGGGGATACAAACACCGTGGGAGCAGGCACTGGGAGGGGTAGGCAGCCGGGGGGCAAGAGGTGGGTACAGGAGGCAAAGCGCAGGGGTCAAGCTACTTGACTCTCCTGATGCCTATCCCACCACCACTTGCCGCCCCCTCCCCTTCCCATGCCCCGCCACTGCTTATCCCACTTTCCAGTGGGGCGAACAAATGTATTACGATGCCCCAAGAATTAGATTCTAGACATGGAAAATTATAACAAATTAATCATTTTTCCATGTCTAGAATGGAAACTCTAGATTCTAGTCACTGGGGTATTGTCTTAAATTCAGAGTAGTTTTGGATTAGGGTAAATGTAGTACTTGAGAAATGTGGAAAAGCTCCCCCCACATATTATACCTCAGTATGTTGTTCATACATCTGTACTCTAATCATCATTTGTCTATGGGTCCTGGTCCTGCTCCCATTGCTTTAAACATAAGAAAGATTATACCCCCAAAGAAGTGTTTGAGAATATCATGAGTGAGGCAAAACTAGGGAGCACAATAGGGAAATTTTTGTGGAATCTTAACTGCAACTTTCACAATATCCTTATGTGGAAAACGTACAGCTCTTTAGCCTAGTTGGTATTTCTTCCAGTATCCAGCCTTCTGGAGCATCAGTGCAGCATCCCAGATTTAAAGAAAAGCTATCAATCTATTTTGATTGTTCCAGTGCCATTCTTACCACTTTGAAATTTAGGGCTAGATCCTATTCTACCTATTAGGTGCCCGAGCGAAATCCTATCCCACCATGCTCACATCCCTGAAAAATGTAGGTGGATTCTCCCTCTATTTGCTATTTTTGTAAGTTAGTTTGAAGGCTAGGAAGATGGTATGTTACAAAAGTAGATGTGTTAATATTCTGCCAATGTGCTAATGTTCAGCAGGGTAGAAAAGGAACATACTTAGACTGGTGGGATAGGATTTGGCTCAGGCACCTAATAGGTAGAATAGGATCTAGCCCTAAATTTCTAAGTGGTAGAATGGCTTGATTATACCTGCTAATCAGGTAATTATGGGCATAAAAGTGATCCCAGTATAAAAAAACCCCATGCAGTGAACATGTGCATGTGCATGTGCAGCGCGTGTGGTCTGCAGCACCGCAGATGGGTTTGTGGCACTGCAGACAGTGCCGAGAGTCCGCGTGCTCTCATCTGGACACACCTTCTGTCTCAGTAAAGAAACTTCCGGCTGTTTAATGCAATTATGATGTCTTTTGTGTTTGCACAGCACCGAGCACAAGAGGGCCTCTCCTACGATGGAGGAGGTAATGCACAACACCAGAAACAACAATACTCACTTTCCTACCGCCCAGAAGTCCCATCTCAAGAACTGGAACCAAAGCGTTTTGAATAAACAGATTCAATGAGGCATTCCTATGGGTTTTTTTAAAATCTACTGAGGTTTCCCCTCCCTTCACCCCTCAATAATACTCAAGCTAAGGCCATGAACTTTCTTATCATTCCATGTTCTCAGATACTTCATTATTTAACATGCCCATGCCTTTCAAGGCAACATTTCCTGATCAGAGAGCAGCCCTGTTGTAAACAGCATGTGCCACTCTTGTTGGATGAAGTGCTTTTAAATAAATCAGTTCTGCACTCTAATTGTTTCCCACTGTTTGCCAGAAGAAGCTTTCTGTGTCTAGTTGTTCTCTTAATCTTTGTCACCTCCTTTACACCTGCTCAGGCTTTTCTAACAGCAACAGCGAATTCCCAAGGCAGACGGCTTGAGAATCAAACAATAAAGCTCAACTCATTTGTGAGGGCAGGCCTAGTGATCATTCCCTGGGAGCTCACATAGCATCACGGCAGGGAAGGCACAGCCACCTTATTGATATTCAGTTCTCCCTCATAACCAATTTTCAAAGTTTAGGTCAGCCCCTCCCAAGTCACCTTTTCACTTTGAAACATGTCTTTTCACAGCACGTTATATGTTATATAAAACCAGCTCTGGCTGGGGGGCGAGCGAGCATCTGGAAATGTTCAGAACCACGGGGTTGGACCTTTTTGGTTTCTCTGTTGGAATAAAAAGTTAAAAGAATGTCTTTACTTTAAAATAAGGTTGAGTATTCAGCTACGCTCTGCACAGTGACAGCCTTGTCACATAACCATAAGGCTAGAAGGACCCTCAAAGGTCATGTCATCTACTGAAGCTTACCCTGCTCGCCCACTCCCACTCTCTCCACCCAACTGAGTCTCTGTTGACTGGCCAAGCTATTAACCATGCTTGTGCTCAGAGCCAGGGTCTTCTTGATAGGTAGGAAGAGTAACTTCAGGATAATTTGCCAAGGTGAC
>NW_017728886.1:10026426-10029642 GCF_001723895.1 Crocodylus porosus | reverse complement strand
GCGCGACTTCACGGTCAGGGCGGCTAGGATCTGGAACCAGCTTCCAGGAGAAGTGGTGCTGGCTCCTACCCTGGAGCTGTTTAAGAGGAGGTTAGATGATAACCTTGCTGGGGTCATTTGACCCCAGTACTCTTTCCTGCCATGGCAGGGGGTCAGACTTGATGATCTGCTCAGATCCCTTCTGACCCTACCAACTATGAAAGTATGAGACCTGCAAGTCACTACTATTTGGCATTGTGCCGGCAAGTGGGGAGCTATGCCTTCTCCTTTCCTAGTCTCAGCTTGTTGTTTATCCTCCCTCACAACTTCCCAACCACAACTTATGTGTCTGCGTAGTCCACCTGCTAAGCCTCAGCTAATTCCTAGGCTGTGTCCTCTTTCAGGAAAGAGCAGTGTTCTGACTTCACAGTAGTAATGTGGTATCTAACAAGAGGTGAAAACCTAAGCATTGTATTCATAAGCTTGTGTAAGTCTATCCCAACTGTGCAGTCGGTCCAAAAAAGGTATCACCCACACAAATCCTTGCCTTTCGCCTGGTTCCTGGGCCAATCACAGCTACAATGTCCCTCTAATACAAGAGAAGACAAGGTTGTTTGTAGCGTTCACAGTTTAACAGGTTGAGCCAAACATTGGAGGGCAAATCTTGCATTTTACTTTGGCCTGCTAACATATGTTAAAACTATGGCTGTCTTGTCACTGCTAGCTTTTTACCTTATTTATTACAATGCGTTAGCTAACACATGGTAAGAACATGCCTTTTCTCCTGTTAAAGACAAGGCTCCAGACTGTATGCTCTCTGGGGCAGGTCTTCATTAGTCAGCTTGGAGCGGTCTGAGAAGAGTTACAGCAGAACTGGAATGTTAAAAGATTGCTAATTTTGCTCTGAAGAAATAATGTTTCATTATAACCTGTGGCTTTTCAATAACTTTCAGCCAGCATTTACAGATTTGCTTACTCGGACTCCTCCCTTTGAAAGCTCTTACTGCTTTTCCTTTAGCTCACTCTATATCCGCCACTCGTATGCTTTTCATACCAAAAGTGAGATTGAACACGTTTTGAAGATAATTTCCAAACAATACAAACTGGGTTTTGCTGTTGTTTGGGAGCAACTGATTACAGCAGATAATGCAATTGCTGGAAAAGCAAGCAGAAATCACATCCCTAATCAACAGGGAATACAAATATAGAAAACAATTAAAGTAATCAAAAGCCATATTTACCGCAGTTTTTAATTGTCACTTAAAGACATGACAACACAACGTGAAGGCATTATTCAGTTTAGTTCTCAATTGGGGATGGCAAGTAAGCTTTAAGTTGCTACTGTCAAAACAGGGGTTGTTATTTTTCTACTTCCCAGGGCAGTCAGGCATTGCAAGTTCAATGTCAAAATCTTAGAAGAAGCATGTTCCATGAAGCTGCTCATATTTTGGAAAGGGTAATGTTCCATGGTTTAAGCAGTTAGTGAAAACGATGCTTCAACGGAGAAGAGACCACCCAGCAACAGTTTTCAGACTAACACACAGGTAGTGCCATTAGAGAAAGTTGTTCCCAAGGAAATATAAGTCTCTAAGTGACTCACATCAGTGCAAACAGCCAAAGCACATTCTGTTATGTCTCCACTCAATAAAAAAGGGATACAATTCCTTGGATATAATTTTTTTGAGCCAGGGAATGGACTATGTTTTATTTTATTCCCATATTTATTTTATTGCATTTAATTTATTATATGTCATAAAATTCCTATTAGTGCACCTGTCCAAGTAACTAACCTGAATAATCCAATGAGTTTGTCTCTGTCAAGTTTTCTTGCTCTACCAGGTTTCCAAACTATTTTGCAGATATATCCCTCCTAACAGGAATGGACTATCTACCTCTGAGTTAGCCAAACAGGTGCTCTACAATTCCCTTTGCTGACGAGGTTCTTTGGGTAAATGTGATATCATTTATTAGAGCCACTAAATAGTTAGAAAAATTGTTTTTTGCAAGCTTTCAGGTACAAAATCCCTTCTTTAGGCACAGGGGGAGTTTGGTGCTGCTTCGTGTGCTCTCCAGGGTGGAATTTCAGTAGGCAACATTCAGTGGGGATCTAGAGGGGGAGATGGTTATGAGCTGCGTGTTAGATCCCTTTCCCTCGAGACTGCAATATATATTAGGGGTGTGCAAAATGGGCCATATTCAGTTTGGATTCAGCCTGAATAGGGGACAGTGATTTGATTATTTGATTTGGATCACTGTCCCTGATTTGATTCGTCCGAAACTGAATCTGAAGATTCGATGCTGATTTGGAGAACCAGCGATTCGGCCATAGACACAGTTTTAAATGTTTTTTCTACGTACCTTGAGGTACCAACTGGCTTGTGAATGCTGCAGTGCTGGGGTGGATGAAGCAGGGGGGCCCCCACGTGCTTGGCGGCGAACCCAGAAATGGACCAGAACTACTTCTGGTCCACTTCCCGGTCTGCTGGGGAGTGCACTGGGGCCCCCCCCCAACCTCTCCCCAACTCGGCGATCAGCCACGGGGGGACCCTGGCTGCTCCCCCAGACCCAGGAGGCACCAGCCACTGAGCCAGACGGGGCTATGGGGGGCGGGCAGTACACTCCCTGATGGGACTAGAAGTGCTTCTGGTCTACTTCCAAGTCTGCTGCCAAGCATACTGGGGAGCCCCCCGCACTCCCGTGGGATGCCCCAACACCACAGCGTTCACAAGCCACCTGGTACCTAGAGGTATGTAGAAAAAACATTTAAAAACTGTGTCTATGTCCAAATCTCCAAATCTTTCTGAATCTCTCCGAATTGATTTGGAGGGTTCTGATTCGATTCAGAAAGATTAAAGGGTCTCCTGATTTGATTCAGACTTGGAGATTTGGCGACCGAATCGGGCCGAACCGCCGCCGAATCGAATCGGGGCCGAAGCTTCACACAGCCCTAGTAGCTATGTAATGCACTGGGAATGTTGATGGAGAAGACTGTCAATACCCAAATGAACAAGTCTCAGACAAGAGACTGCAAGCTCCTTGCTCAAGGAAACACCTTTGACAGAGGCAATGTCTTCAATTATCACAGGCTAACACTAGCCTGTAGTTTTTCACCACAGCTAATTCACAACTAAAACACAGAAGCTGCATTGGTGCTGACTGGTCAATGATCTCCTAAAGATGGCTCCACCTTTCCCCTAAAGGTAAGCGTGTGTTCTCTTCCAGGTTGGTGAACCTCCT
>NW_017728886.1:9986249-10026415 GCF_001723895.1 Crocodylus porosus | reverse complement strand
TAAAAGGAAGTTAGATGAGCACCTTGCCGGGGTCATCTGACCCCGGTGCTCTTTCCTGCCAAGGCAGGGGGTCGGACTAGATGATCTTCCTAGGTCCCTTCCGACTCTAGCTACTATGAAACTATGAAACTATGGCTGAAGGTTGCATGGCCAGGCTGGTATACTCAAGGTTTTTTCTGAACGAACTGCAAACAAGCAGAAAAAGTGACTGCTTTCTTTTTCTTACTGAGCATGTTAGAAGTAGATGAGAGCGATCGCTCCTCTTCCCCAAGTATTCTATTCTCACCCCTCCACCCTTGTCTGATGTATATAAAGACCCCTTGGGGGGTGGTTAGCACCAAAGTTATTGAATGAAGACCTCCATGGCTGGTATGATATCAAGCTCTAGGTTGCCACCTTTTCTGAACCAGCCAGTAATGGAATGACTTAACCAGTATCAACAGAGATTGGGCAAGAGATCAGAGTTACCTAACCTAGGGTTTGTATTAGACCCCAGCTCCTTCTGGATATCAAACCACATAGCTGGTTGAATCTGCTCAAAACAGCTCTCATAACAGCCAGCTTGAATTCCACACAGCTCCTAGCTTTGGCCATGTTCATGCTTCTAGTTTAAGCTGCTCTGTGTGTGTAGACAGAATTTCATTTGTATGTATGTTTGGCAAATGGCTCTTCTTTTGTAACTGCCTGCATGTATATCCTCAGGTACTTGTGCATGACTGTTTTCTTCTCTCTGGTGCAAATGACAGTGATAGTCAGGTCCATTCAAGCTTCAGACACGCTACCACCTCTTCACATTTTCATGCTTGATCATAACCATGGGTTTACAAATCTATCACCCTGCTTCCTGGGCATAAAAGCATCACTATTCACTGTGCTGATATGGATTGGAACAGACTGGCCTTCTCTTAGCAGTACACTTGCAAATTGCTAGGCAGGCGACTTCTTGTATAAGTGTATATCTTTGGTAAGCATGTGTGGTATTCAAGCAGATTCACAATGGGGGCTTTCCTACCAGTCCTTAGTTTTAATGAGCACACATTTCTCTAGTTACAATCTTCCCCCTGCCCCACCCCACTCAAGCCTGTTGTGGTACTGTTAACATGATCTTATTGTATTGCAATGAGCTTAAAAGCCCTGTTTCATCCTTTTGCTAAATTGACACATTTCTCTGAGGTAGAATGAGGTCCATTATCAGAGATCATCCTGCAGGGATTCTATAGCTAGCGAAAATAGCTTTCTGCTAGTAGATTATTGTGTATTTTTAATGTCTGGGATTTACAATCCAGAATCTACTTTAGTAATGTACAATTATGAGATAGTGTTTGCTTTTCCAAAGGCACAAATTAGTGTCAAAGGTCTGTCACAGATTTGGATAAGTACCTCAAAACATTTCTGCAACAATTTGCTTTAATAATGTATTTGCTTTATGTTTCTTTATGTTCACTTCCCTTCCAGGTTTTCATGAGCTACTTTATTGACAGAAGTGCTAATAAAAATTAAGTTTTATGTGAACATTAGAGAATATTTGCAAATTTGGAACTCGTCACACACCAGAAACCCAATTTAAAGAGTTACACTGAAACAACTGGAAAGAATAGATGATAAATGGTTGCACGTGTGCAGTGAGCCACTGCAGCTCGAATTTTGAATACCAGTATGATGCTCATGAACAATTTGTAGCTTTTCAGTGAATAAAGTGAGATTCTGGTTCTACATCTGCCCATTCAAGGGTATTTTGTAAATGGAGGTTTTGTATATTAACTTGTGCCCCTTCGGTAATAATTAAATGCCACACTCTATGTATTTATAACATTTGTGGACTCACTTGAAGCTGTTTATAATGAAGTATAATATTAGTGCCAAATAGTTTCAATGCATTTTGCATACTGACTTGCTGTTCTTGTTACCAAGACCTCTTATTCATAGTACTGAGAATGTTTAGCACTCAAGTGACACTTCTCCCCTTCAAAAGACTATTACAAACATCAGCACTATAACCATCAGGCCCCTGACTGCCCAGGAGCTATGGCAGGTAATTCCTATTAGCTCCATTCATGCAAATGGAGAAACCATTTGGATAACATTATGTGATTTGACCAGAGCCACATATGGGAGTAATTGTCAGAGGTGAGATGATGCCTCTGAAGTTAGTGGCTCCAAGCATGGGCTGAGATCACTAGACCATGCTGAAAAATGTGAAAAATATGTGAAAAATACATTCTTTCCCTTTAATAGCATTAAAGTCACTTTAACTAACTGAGAGCATGAGGAAGAGAGAGGACTATAATTTAAGATTTATGATTTATGTATTGATTTAAAAAATCAATTCATTAAAGCTCTGGGTTGCTTTCAAAAGCCATGTACAGATGTTCAGTTTTTACTGGGAAAATCACTGTTCTTCCACTAGAAAACAAAAGTGTGCATTCAGACATTCAGGCTTTTTCTCCCAGAGCAAAAATGGCCATTCCATTAGAAAAATAACCCAGGAACAACCTGAATTAAATGTCTCCAGGGAGAATTTCTCCCAGGAGACTGAACATCTGCACTGAGAGCCGGAACTCTAGCCAGTTTCTCCTAGTCTCCCTGCTCTGCTCAGCAGAGTGGCAGGGTTGGTGTTTGAAAAGCCAGCGTGGCTAGAAGCTAGGTTTGCAGGCCTGGCTCTCCACCATGCTAGCTTCCCCTTGCCCCTCAGTTGAGCTGTGGGGGCAGAGATGTAAAAGCCAGAGGGGCCAGGAGCTGGGCTTGGGGGAAACCTCTCAAGCCTGGTGCCTAGCCCCTTCAGCTTCCCTTTGCTCCTTCCCTGCTGCTCAGCTGAGTGGTGGGGGTGGTAATGGAAAAGCCAGTGCGGCTGGGAGCCTGGCATGTGGAGGTTTTCCCTAAGTCCCGCTCCCAACTTGCTGGCTTCCCCTTGCTGCCCAGGTGACAGCACAGGGCAGGGGGAGGCAGGCTGCTGCGTCGGGAGCCTTGCCACCGTGGTGAAATACCCCCACCTCACCCTGCATGACCCTGAGTCAACCCAGAACAGTGCGGGGGCGGGGGGGGGCAGGCTGCCATGCCCCTGTGCAAAGCTCCCAGGGCATTTATACATGTGCTCTGGGAGTGTGCAGGCGGGGGTGCTTTAATTAGAGAAGCTCCAACAGCACCTTGTGTATCAGTGTTCACCCCTGCTTAAAAATGGTGGCTGGGTCACTTTAACTAAAGCTCATTTGACAAGCTTTAGTTAAAGCGCCCTGCTGCCATTTTTAAGCACAGGGATGCTGATACATGAGACGTTGGAGTCTGCTGGAGAATGGTAATTACCACGCTCCAACGGACTCAATTAATCGGGCCTGCTCTGATGTGCTGTAATTACAGCGCGTCGGAGCAGCCTCACTCCTTGTGTATAGGTGCCCCGAGAGTGTGGCTACAGTGGCTGAGTGCTCCCCACCTCTCCCTATACTCCTCTGGGTCATCCCAGAGAAGTGCAAGGATCAAGGGCTATTCTCTTGCAGGGTAGAACTGGAAGGGTTTCAGTAGCTTCCAACTGCACTTGACAGCCTACCTCCTTCCCAGACTGGGAGAGAGTAGGCTGTTAATTAATGGGCTCCCCTAAGGGTGGCAGTGGCTCTGGGAAGCCTGGGAAGCTCTCCATCTATGGGGCTAGAGGAACTTCTGTACAGTCCAGCTCCTGGTAGAAATTTCTTCTGGTAGAAATGAACATCTGGATGCAGCCAAAGGCTTTAATCCAGCAATGCACTTATGCATATATATATATATATATATATATATATAATTTTAACCATATGAGTAGTGCCAGTGAAGTGCTTTTCTGGACTGAGGCCAAAGAAAATGTCATCCCTAGACTTGAGGTTCAGGTGTAAAATAGGAAAACATCATTTATGAGAGATTAAATTAATGACACTTGTGTGCAGAGCATCCCTAGCATTTGACACCAATACATCAAGCTAATAAAAGATGGTGTCAAAGAGAAAAATGCCTGTGTTAAGCCATTACTGTTAGAATGTAATAAGCTGCTCCTGTCCATCTCACAGAAAGACACTTCAAGCACAGTGATCCTAGCCTTTAATTAATTCAACAGTCATGTTCATAAATAGAAGTAAGGGCTAAAACCCTACATCCAAGCACTCTGATGTTTACAGTTTTCACATCTGGCATCTACCGGCACTCCCAGCCCTCTGAATTTTTGAGGAACAATTAATATAAATATGGATCCAACAACATTTTTGTAGCGTGAGATTGGTCCTTATTCTGCCTTTCTGTTTACTTTTAATGTTTGCCCTCTCAAGGGAACTAAGAATGGCAATTTTCAGTATTCAAAGGTATGAAGGAATTGGATTATTTTATAAGACTGTAATGGTGACCCCATTTCAGCAGAAGGAAACACTTTGTATCTTCGTCTCTTGGACTCCTTCACTTTTAAATTCTTGGGAGATGGTGCCGAACATCTCGTTATACATCTCTGGCAGCCTCCCTAGGAAGCCATGCCAAGGATAGCTTCTCTAATCTGCTGAAAGACTTGTGTGCCGAGGTCATGTGCAGCACAGTCAGAGGTAACCAGACCTTGTGCTAAACTGGCATGTGGAATGAGATGGGAAATGCTAGGAGAAAGAGTGAGCCCCGAGAGGTGAAAATGGAGTGTGACTTAAATTAGCAGAGTAACACCTTCTCATAATGATACAAAGCTGTTTTCCATTTCAGCTCATTAATTCCTGAGACTTCTCAGTCGCACGCTAAATCTTACCATTTACTTCTAGGTTTACGTCAGGTTGATCTTTACACTCAGAGTGATGCCTCTGACTTTGCAAGTGCAAGAACTGCCAGAGGGAACAGAAAGCTCTTGTAAGCTATATAATCCAACACAAGGAACATAGTATTTCCAAAGTGATACTTACATCTACGATGAGGAAATCAAGCCAACACCAGGCATTGGTGAAATACTTTTTGAAGCCATAAGCCACCCATTTCAAAAGCATCTCCAGGACAAAGATGTAGGTGAACATTTTGTCAGCATATTCCAACATGATTTTAATGTTTTTTCGTTCTTCAAGGTAGATATCTTCAAATGCCTGGAAGTACAAAGCACTGATTTGCAATAAGCTCTGCAGTACTACGGTGGCAAATGGTAGTGCTCTGTTCTGCACGTGTAGCCTTGTTTGATGTGAAGTCACAGCTAAAGTATATGTTAAATGGCAGCTTCCCCTAATGCATCTGCTCATTATGAAGATATTTAAAATTGTGTCTAGTTGTGCAAGTGGAGATATAATTATTTACATAATGGGGCTATTTCTTCTGGGTGAGCCGGCTATAAATACAGGGAGACTGGAAGTATGAATGTTATATTCGTGCCAATGGGAGTTCTACTCCTAAATACCTTCACATGCTTTTGAAAATCAGCACTTTTTCCTTTTGATTAAAAATAATCAACCAAACATAGCACAAAATAAATTACTCTCATTTGAAAAATGTTTAGATAGTGAGGGGCTGGCAGGTTCTTCTGAAATGTTCTCCTGGATCACTCTGTTTAATAAAAGGTGTCTTTTCCATGATTTCTAGAACAGTCGTCCAGGCTCATTTCTACCCCAACAGCATCCCATTGTCCTTAAAGGAATTGCAAAGGTGCAACCAATTCATGGATCCAGCAAGGAATTTAAGCATGCACTTAACTCTAGGCATATAGCGAACTCCCACTGATCTCAAGTTGAACATAAACTTACGTCACTTATTTAGTGGGAATGGGATGACTAAGCATGCGTTTAAGCACCTTTGTTTTCCAGGCCAGATTCAGTAATCATATTTCAGACAGGTACAAATATTCTGCTCAAGTAATTTTTCCTTCTTCTTCTAAGTCAATGACCAGAATGAGGAGGTTTTTAAGAGGTGGGTATTAATTTCTTTATGTCTTGTGCCTGACCCAGTCTGCACAAAGCCTTGGAAGCTGAACTACTTCTTTGGTGAATACAGTGCTTTATTAGTTTAATCTGGGACACATATTCTGAACCTAATATTTGTTCTCATCTAAAATGGAACTTAGCTGCATTCCCAGGTATTTTTACACCTGTTGTCTTTCTCAAAGCATTGTATGTACCAGTCACTCTGGGAAGAGACCTTGGAAAAGATAATTATGATTCCTAGTTCCATGCTTTGTTCCAGAACTGACTTGCCGGGTAAACTTGGGTAAGTGATTTCTCCCTTGTTCATGTCTATAAATTATGACTAAACAAACTAATTGCACAGGAGAGCCAACAGACTCACTTAGCATTTGCAAGATGTTCTGAGGTCTCTGGGGGAAAGTGTGTTGTGGCATTGAACAGACGAGGTTCTTTGGGTAAATATGACATCTTTCATTAGACCAACTCAAATAGCTGGAAAAATTCTTCTTTGCGAGCTTTCGGGTACAAAGAACCTTGTCTGCCTGTGTCCTTAGGCCAACACGACTACAACCTATACCTTTGTGGCACTGAATGAGTTCAACCTACTGCTATTATAGCCCCATTCTCAGAGTAACTAAGATATAAGGTATTATGCATGCCAAGGTAAAATAAACAAAGAGGAGCGAGTTCCTAGTTTTTTTTTTTTTTACTTTTTCTGAGAAATGATTTTTAAATGAACTTTACTTTAAATAGACACTCTGCAGAAGGACCCTGATATTCTGAAGTGATGAAAGCCTCTCATATCTGACTTGGCTTGGTGTTGCTCAACCAAAGAATGGCTTGTTGTCCAGTTCCCCTCGATAACTCAAGCTGCCCTGTTCCAAACTACTCGGGTGTTGTGAAATCTTGATGAAAACCAGGATTGTATTACATTATTCTTGCCCTACCAGTGTCAAACAAAGCACTCGGGAGCAACAGGGTGCAATGTTACTAGAAGAATCCATGCTAGTTATCTTCAGTATTTGCATTTAAATGTTTAAAAATTGGCAGTTACTTTCTAAGGTATCTTGAAAAATTAACAAATATTCCAAACCTACAAAAAAAAAGACTTGCGTGACTTGACATTTGCCTTCCGGGCATACTAATTTAACTAACAAGAAAGCATTAGCAGCCTATGGACAGGCTCATGTATAGCCTTTGTGTTTTGGGGTGGCATTTTCACTGGAATCCAGTCTCATAACTGTCCATACAAAAACAGTATTTTGAAGGTGTAAAATAACTGTCAGAGAAAAGTACAGAAAACCAATATGCAGACAGACTGGAATTTGTCACAGTCTGTAGGGAGTCACTCACTCTGTCAGATGACTTGCAGCACTTTGCAATTACCGCAAAAAATAACAACAAACTATTTAAAGCCATTTCCCCTCCTCCTTTTCTGCCAACTTTTTAGATGCTACTGTTTATTTGCTACACTAAAACCCCACTGGCACTCAGAAATGAGTTTAAAGGTATTTGAAAAACAGGAAAAACTAAACTTCTGGAAAGATCCAATGTCAAGGTACTACATTTCCTTTGCAGCAGTTGATCAAAGTATTGGCATATAAAGTGTTATAAAGACCTGCCTTCATATCAGGCACTATTTCAGATCCAGTTTATGGTTTAGTTTTGAACAAAACACTTCAGCAAGCCCAAAGATGTTCTTGACAGGAAGGATATGGCTGCTGGACATCAACAGAATCAGCCACTGGGTCCTGTGTTCGGGGTATTTTTTCCTCCTGAATCCCACAGTCATTACAGTTTGGTATCAGCTTAGCGTAAGTAGCAGTATGCTAGAAGTTTGGCTTACAACTTATCACAGTCATGTAGCTATATCTCTGGAAGTTGTTACTAATGCATAAGCATATATCATACTTGGAACAAAACTAACATGCGTAAAGCACACGTAACATAATGGATTGGCAATATAATTAGCTTATAAATAAGAAAACACAAGTTTGAGATCCCTACATTCACTTTCATTGTTAGGGAAAAAAGAGGGTAGTTATGACCTGTCCATGACATGTCCCTATGCCTGTTCATGAACCTCATGGTTAAGGGATGTCTGGGTGACAATGTAAGAAACAGCTCTTGTTCCCCCTAGCTAGAGAAATCCAGCTTCATAGGTTTCCTTCAGTCTGGTCTTCAAGAAATCAACCCTTGAGGAAGGTAACTTCAATGACAAATGTTTCATATTAAGCACCCTCAGTGCCCTTCTTCACATAGTGTGTGGTTTCCACTGCTCCACTCCAGCTACTCCCATAGGAGTAAGAGTGAAAGATTCTGTCATTTCAATTTCTTACCAATATCTCCATAAGGAACAGCTAGTGACGTTACAAATTGGCACGACAAACCAACGTCCTTAGAGAAATAAGCAGCAAGAGGTTTCAAGACTTTTCCAGAAGAGGAATGCAACAAGCCTGACATCATTTGCCCTTAGACAAACCTTAATATGAAATGATGTAAAATTTACCAGCGCTCCACTGCTCAGCAGGATCATGAAGATGATGAATGTTTCAAACCAGCTGTGCTCAACTATCCTGTAGCAGGTTTTCCTCAGCCGCCACCAAATTTTGCCTGGAAATTTTGTGACGTCCGCTGTACAGCATGGGAAAAGTTGGATGCAGGCTGAAAAAGAAGGGGGTGGGGGTGGAGAAAGGTCAGTCAAGAATATTTAATGGCCAGAGCCACCGAGAGGATTTCCCAAACATGGGACTATTTGAAAGTTGTTAGTTGACATAGATTCTTCCCTTCTTCCTTCCTCTTCTCTTTTTTGTCCTTTTCTCCCTTTCATTCTTGTTGTTCCTGCTTCCACCACAGTACCAAAAAACACCAAACACCTGAAGATGATGGCTTACTTTAGAGCTTCCTCCCACTGATGTCTAATAGTGTGGAGAGCACTAACAATGACACACCTATCTTACCAGGTCTCAGCAGATGAGACTGCTGCCAGGGAGGCATGACCAGTACTCTGGGCATTGGAGGTGGGGGTGGGGGTGGGAAGGTACTGCAAGAATTCTTAGTATAACAAAGGCAATTTGTTCTCGAGTGCAGCCTAGTGGCTAGGGAGCCAGCCAGGAATGACAGAAACGTGACTTCATATTGCTGCTCTGTCACAAGTTTACTGGGTAACCTCAGGCAAGCCCCCTGGCCCTCTGGGTGAATCTACACTAGACATTTACTGCGGAGTTGCCTAAATAGCTCCGTATTAAATGTCTTCGCATCTACACATGCAATGCTATTAGGATGGAGTAAACTGATTAACTCCATCACAAATACAAATACTATCCTGCAGTGGAGTTGTTTCCTCTGCTGTAACGCATGTGTAGACACTGATGGGGCTGGCTGAGGCACAAGGGTGTTTCATGAGGGGGCTGCCTGCCCATAGCCAGCCCCTCCACAGCATGTTGGGCCAGGCTGGAGCAGCCCCAGGCTGGTAGTTGACCCCAGGTCACCTTGCCAATTGGGGCTGCTCCAATCCAGCTCAACAGGCTGCAATCCCGGGTGCCCATGTAAACATGGTGCCTGGGAGCAATAAATTCCAGCACGGTATGTGCCAGAGTTTATTGCTGCTTATTAACTACATGTGTAGATGCACCTACTGCATGAAATGAATTTACAGCACCTCCTTGCCTCAAATGGGGGCTGTAAGATAAATAAATTAAAGAGTATGAGCTGCTTAGAGACTGCAGTAATGGGAGGCTGTACCCCTCACTGAAGCAGGTAGAACAATTACCCCTTTTGCTAACCCTAGCAATCTTGACAATCACCTGCTACCCTAGAAGACTGGTTGCAGTTGGAATGGAGAAACCCATCTCTACACTTCAAAATACTCTTGCTCTTTAGGCCTGCTCTCAGTAGGAAATCATGACACCATGCCCACCATGACTCATCTATCTCTATGCTTACTGGTCAGGCAGTCAGGATCATATGAGCTAACTCATCTCCTTCCAACAGTTTTTAAAACTACAAGATTTCCTAGCAGAGAGGAGCTGTGGATCTGAAAAAGTAAGATGCAGCCCACAATATTATTTTCAATATTGACAACAAAAAGACTTTGGCTTCTGTTATTAGGCTGGATGGGATAATAAAAGAATAGACATTAAATATAGATAGGATAACATATAGGATAAAATATCATGGGCCAAATATTTACCTAGCTAAAAATCTACTCCCATATGAGATACAAGAGAATGAGTCGAAAGCACAGTACAGGGTATCTTATAATATCTTGTAATACATATCACTGCCACTGGAATTAATCTGTGGCAATGTGGGGTGGGAAGGGAAGGATGCTCATGGATGGGGCTGTAGTGAGCCTTACAGGGCATATGTCAAGGTATGTCAATAGAAAAATCCTACTAAGACAATCCTGCTGTGGTGCATGCAACTGTAAAGTGACTGAAGAAACATCTGGACAAGTTCAGCTTAAGCCCATCTCACCTTCAAATGCCTCCAATAAATAAAGCTGCGCACAGTAGGATTTTGGCTCCTAAACAGAGCTTGGCAGTAAACAATTTTACCATTTTGCAAATATTTTTAAGACTCCGTCATTTTGCCCCCTTTGGCACAGAAATGAACTCAAGACCTTTTGAAGTTTTTCAATCAGGAACCAGAGTCACAGAAAGTGCCTAGGTGGCTTTTGATATTTGCAGGGCAAGGAGCGGTGGTAGGGATTCAGCTATCTGCTCTGGAAAGCTAGAAAGATCATCAGGCTATAGAGTTTCCTGTCACTCTCCTATTACAGCTGTTCCAGGTTATATAATTAACTATTAATTGAGACTGGTTTTAAAGCTCCTGGGCTGGGAGCAAAGTTCAAATCTCTGCCCAAAATCAGGAAGACTAGAAACTTGAACCCAAACCAAATCGCTTCACCAGCAAGCTTGTACAACATATGGACTCATTTTGAAGAGAAATTTTATTAGGCGTGAGAGAAACCCTTCTCGTGGATCAACCCCTATAAAGGCTTAGCTCAGGGGTGGGCAAAATATGACCTGCAGGCCACATCTGGCCTGCCGACCAACTGGATCCAGTCTGCGGCTCCCCCAGGGTGTCCACATGGGGCTGAGCCCCACCTGCTCCTGCTGGGGCTGCCTGTGCTTCCAGCGGGGCTGTTCCTGATGCAGCTGGGCAGGAGCAGGTGGAGGAGCTGGAGGCAAGGGGAGCAGAGCAGCACCCAGCCGGCTGCAGCCACACTAGGAACAGCCCCCCTGGAAGGTGTGCACACGGGCTGGAGCCAGAGCTGGGGCTGGGAGGTGCAAGGGGGAGTGCAGCACAGGCTTCCCTGGGCAGGAACGGGCAGGACGTGTCTCCATGTGGAGCAACGTGGGAGCAGCCATGGACCTCACTGCCCAAGTGAGCTCTGCTGCAGGCATCCTCCTTTCACTCCCAGCTGGCTCCCAGGACCTAACACCCAGGCACCCCCCCGCCACACACGTGCACATGTTCCCTCCCTAGCACCCCTAGCAGGGCAGGGGCATGCAGGAAGTGAACTGCGGCTAGGCCTGTGCCCTGGCCCTGGCCCCATCCCTGATCTGCCACTGCCCCATGACCCAGCTCCATGATCCCAGTTTTGCCTGCCCATCCTGGTCCCAAGTACTGCTCCTGGCCTGCCCGCAGCCCCACTGACTATTGCTGCATGGGGACTTTTGCTCAGTTCTTGCTTGGGGGGGTGGTCAGTGTTGACCCAGCCGGCAACAGCTCACCAAAACTCCCTATGTGGTCCTTAGTTGCACATCCCTGGCTTAGCTATAAGAATTCAGCATTTTCTGACTAAAATAATTTTGTCAAAACATTCTAGACCAGGTTTACTTTTATGGTTCGAAGTCATTTGAAAATGGCAATCAGGCTCCTAAATCACTCAGGCACTTAGGACAATTTTACCTAAAGTCAAAACTCATTTTATCTAGGCTTCTGAATATTTATGAGATGGTAATAATGAGCTTTTACTGATGCAGTCAAATACCATCTGGTCGCTAGAGGAACACAGCTATATTGTCAAAATATCAAACCAGCAGAGAACACCATTACTTTTCAGAATCTTTGATGGCTTTCAGTCTGCAATTGCTGCCCAAAAAATCTATTCATCTAGAGATACCTCTAAAAGTCCAAAATAGATTTGCAGATGAGTCAGCCCAAACTTGCAGAGCAATTATGCACTGCATTTTCTTTTGTCTCCACTCAAAAACACTGAGACCACATTCTGATACAATTACTGATGTCATATAACATGTTACTCACGAATACTCCCATTGATTTCAACAGGAATTTGATACGACTTGAAGTAAAGGAACTAGAATCTGCTATTTCCCTTAAAAAGACACGTATAAAGATATAATTTAGATTAGATTAAAGTTAGGATAGAATTCAACCAGAGACTGATACTTCTTGGGGTCTGGGACAGAAGTTTCATAAACTGGTTTGACCTAAATCAGTTAAGTCTGATACTACATTCAACCAGGTTTATCTTAAACCAGTTTCAGCCATTTTGAAACTGTTTTTTTTGCGTACTGAACTTCTATTCTGTTACAGGTTTAAACCAGTTTCTGATCACTTGAACTGGTTTATGTGTAACTTCTGTCCCTAGCCCTGAAGCAGGAGAGAGTAATCTGGATGCATTTCACACAAGCGTTCCCTGGCATGGCATTGAGACAGTGCATGCCAGGGTCGGAGAGTGTCCTCCCAAACCCATACAATGATTTCTGTGACTATGACTGTACTTTTCCCCTTGTCACAGTTTTAACAACTTCATTCCTCCATCTAATGGTCAAATGGCTGGTTGGTCTGTACTACTTGGAGTTAGAGACATTCTTCTCTATTCTGGGCTTGATCTTGAGAGGTCCTGAGGAATCATAATTCCAAATGACTTCCAAGACAGTTGCAGATGTTTCAAATATCTCAGGATCAGGCCTTAGAAGCTGTTAACTTATCCCACCCTAAAATGCCCCTGTTCACCTTTGAACACTTTTAACCTAGCAAGAGTCAAGTCCTGAATAACTCATCTGGCATTTCTTGTAATAACATTAGTCATGCTGACTTCTCAGGCAGATTTGCATTATTCCACCAAAATTGATGTTCGCTTATTAGGAACTGGTACTATACAACTAGCTCAGCACAAGCTGTATTCCTAATCAGGTCAACTGAAATCTCTGTAATGTAGCCAGAGCTAGATCCTGCCACCCTAACTCATGTGACTTTTGAGTAAATCTCTGGTTTTTCAACAGCTGCTTAAACAACAAAATATTGATAACCAAGAGGGCAAGGTGGCAGGACCAGACCCTCTGTGACAGACAAAGCCACTGCTGCTAATGGCTCTGCGAGTTTAATCAGTGAAACTTCACTTATAAGCCCAAGAAAATCTAGCCCAAGAATGACGACCGTGTTTCCAATTCATATTAAAACAGTCCATACTTTTCCCCATTTCAAAAGGGACTTTTTCTCTGGGAATCATTTCCAAAGGTATCAGTTTAGCATAATGTCACTTATGTTTTGCCTGTTTTTCCTAACCTGAGTTATTCCTTCCACCAGCTGTGATCTCCTGTAGTGAAGTCAGAAATTACATAACGCCACATTTGCAACTTGACATTCGCTTTCTTGTGCACAGAGTTTGATGTGTCCTGAACATCAAACTTAGCAGCAGGTGCCAGTAGAAGGCAATGTAGGTTGTGACAGAGAAAGCTCCTACTCACATGTCTGCAATGATGACAAGTGAATTATAGAAAAGCAACAGTATATTTACAATGCAGTTTGTGAGAATATTCTCGCTTTGGGTTCACATTTTCCAGGGTGCAAATCTCTGTGTAAGACTTGTGCGCTGGAAAAGATAAAGCTGTCACATCCCACTTCGTTACCCTTATGCATTCTGATCTCCATTACAGGTACGAGCTGCACTACATTAACTTATTATCTGACTGCCTAATATACATGCCCGATGCTGCACCACTATAAACTTGATTTGTAGTGACAGTGAGGATTTCTGGTGCATCCTCTGTTATAAATGCATAGCCACTTACAACCCAGAGAGATGGTTAAATACATGCAGAATGAGCCTGAGTGCATCGGTTAAACTGGGGTGCTGATTCTTTACAGTAAATAAGGAAAACAGATCCATTTCCTGTAGATCATGGCACCAAATAATGCTAGAGTAAGTAACCAACTTCCAAGAGAAGTGGTGCAGGCTCCTACCCTAGGGGTCTTTAAGAGGAGGCTAGATGTACACCTTGCTGGGGTTGTTTGACCCCAGTACTCTTTCCTGCCATGGCAGGGGGGCCGGACTAGACGATCTACTCAGCTCCCTTCCGACCCTAGAAACTATGAAATGTTTGGTGCACTGTTTGGTTACTGATGTATTCAGATTAAAGTAACCTTGTAGGTATTATTTGTTTGAAAACCTAATTGTTATGGCAGCCATTTTTAAATACAGTAAGAACTTATTTTGCTTTGCTTTGAATGAAACTATAGAACACATGAGGCTGTATCAGCAATGACATGACAGAGTCCAGTATTAATAACTCTGTGATCTAAGCTGGGCTTCTATGGGCTTGTTATGACCAGCCCCATGCAGCCCCACAGGACAGCTGGTGGCCGGTAAAGCACTCCCATTGCCTTTGTGCTGGATACTCAGTCTACTGGTAGCAGTCTGAAAGGAACTGAAGCCTGTACAGGCCCTTCATATACCCACCCTTGCACATAAGGGCCTTGTCACAAGGGACATTTAGCACATTTTACCTGAGATCATAGTAAACAGTACTGTGCTATTCAAAGTATTAGAAGTAAGAATGTGTTCTGAGCAGTCACATGGAAATGCTTACTACAATTGAGGATTGCCAGTCTTAGCCACCACACTGAAATGGTGGTCTTGTCAGGGCCCTTTCACTGGAAAACCCACTGAAAGATATTATTTTGAGGCCATAACCATAGACATACATTTGCACAATTACACTGGAGGGCTCTGAGTGAGAAAGCCTTGAAGAGAGAAAATGGTCTTTTCTTTCTCCTCACTCCTAGAGTTAAATACAGACAGTCAAAAAGTCTGAGGCTGAATTGATTCAATCTTTGCAGGTTAGTCTAAGCTTCATAGACTGAACTGATAGGCAAGTGAACAGACATGCAGTTTCGATTCTGGAAGTGCAGCCACATGCCTGCAGTGGCCCAGGCCAAGGGGGTTAGAGCATACCTCCCTGCTCGGCTGGAGCAGACAGCTTGGGCCATGGCTACCCTGCCCACCCTTGGATGGGGGAGGTATATTAGGAGAAGTGCAAAGCATCCTGGGATGCTGGAGGATTGCAAGTTAATTTGAATCTGGAGGGGATTTGAGACAGAAGTTCAATAAACAGATTTAACCTAAATCAGTTAAGTCTGATACCACATCCATCCAGGTTTATCTTAAATTGGTTTCGGCCACTTTGAAAGTGGTTTATGTGCACTGAACTCCTGTTGTGTTTTGAACCGGTTTCTGACCACTTTACTGGTTTATGTGTAACTTCTGTGCCTAGCCCAAATGATCTTTTCTGAGACATAGAAGACAGTGCATGTGGTGACAGTAATTCAGCCAGCGGTGTGGTAACAACACATTCTACTGGAAGTAACAACTCTACAATGCTGCACGGTACCTGGAGGAAAAAATACCAAAAATAGTCAGCATTGACTGAATGCTGTTTTTGCACTAACTGGCTTCACTTCTGCATTAGCTCTCTAGATCCATCCAGATTTTCGCCAGCTGTATCCCCTTGCTGCTGGAGCTGTAATTCTTCCCTAGATTTCATGTTTGTTGGAATATTCCCGATCAACCATTTTTAGCTATTTTGAGGTGTTAGCCAATTAACAGTTACTATGAAATAAAACTACTCACTGCTAAAAGGCCACTTTAAAGCCACCCAAACTCCTAGAAAAACTGTGACTTCAGTGAACTAATAGCAAAACACCATGTTGGGGATTTAAAAAAAAATCTCCATTGGATAGGTTATTTGAAGAAGCAAAACCAATCAGGAATGCATTTGCCCAAGGCATAATTTATGTCTGAACATGTTTAGAAATGTCATAGTTTGAATACAGACAGCTGGCAAGCCAGAAAGGTAGGAGTTTAACTCCTTCTCTCCTTTCCCATCATTTTGCACATGCACAGGAGATTCACTCACTCTTCCTAATGTACCAGCTATCACTAAATACCTTCGTTGTAGGTAGATAGGAAATAGCACCTATCCTTAAGACTGCCCAACACTTTCCATTAAAAGACTCTGCTTTCAGTGGCTTATTTCTTTGCCAAACTTTAGTCAGCTGTGCTGAACTTTTCCATGTGGAGTATCCTTTCCAGGGTGAATTATTTTGGAAATTTTCAAGAAAAACTTGTGTCTGGCAGGAGGAAAATGGAATGTGAAATGCCAGCTAAGTACTTAGTCATGAGACAGAGGTCCTGTAAAAAGCTGTTTCTCCGATGGAGAATATGGAGAAAATATATTGTTTTTACCTGAAAAAGCAAACATCTCATAGCCATTGCACAGAAAATCTCTTTTGCCTCCAAGCCATAGAGAAGTGACTCAAAAAATGCTGGTGTCAGAGATGTGCATTTTGCCATATCCGCAAACTTTTGTCCGGAGTTAGTTAACTTATATGCTGCTGAAAAATCTTGGCCTACCTGTTATGGGGCTAGGCTCAGGAACCAAGAGCAGGGAGATAATGTCTCTTCTGTGCTCTTAACTTCTTACCTGTCTGCACCTCAGAGAAGAAACAGTTCACCTGACTTGAATACAGAGTGATGGAGAACTGCAGGGGGTGGAGAGGAGAGGAATAGGAGAGGGAAGACCTGAGGTGGAGTTAGAAAGATACAGATTGTCTATAACCAGAGTCCACTCCCAAACCTGGAAAAGTCTCTACTTTCCTCCGCAGTCACCTGGGTATGGGTGTCAAAACTGGCCAAGTGCCTTTCTTACGACAGGCTCACATAGAGGGATAACAGCCACTACGGGTTACTCTGTCAGGCAGCAGAGATCTGGTGACCCAGGCTGAGGTCACTTTAGCTCCAGATGACAGAATATTAGGGAATCCAGACTGGTTTGGAAGAGCTGGTCAGTCAGACTGAAGGACCTGGTTCTGGAGAAGAAGCGGGGTTGTGTAATAAATGAGGCTGTTGGTTGCAGGACCTCTGCTTCATTTGTTGCATAAGTTGAAAGGTATGTGGTGAATAAAGCAAGGGACAGGCAGGGGGAGAAAGGAATGCGCAACCCTAGATAAGTACTGAGTCACTGAGTGAGATAGAGGCGCTGTGAAAAATAGTATGTGATCATGTAACGAAAGACTGTAATTGTAATTCATGTGCCCGGGGGTGCCAATTACGTTTACGGGCATCTCAATTCTGGTGTTCACTAACTTTTGACTCAGCAAAGTTAATAACGTGCTTTTAACTTGGAGTTTTCTGAGTGCAGTTCTATTCTAGTTTCACATTTTGCAGTAAGAAATAGAGATCACTGCTCACTGCCCACGGTAGGTTGTATATTCGGAGAAAAAGGAATCAACAAGTCTTCTCTCGTATTAGTACTATGTAGACTGGAGTTGTTACAGTGTTCACCATGCTTTTAATCACCTGCACACATCTTTAGCTATTGCTCTTCAGCCCAACTGACAAGCCCAGTCAGATATACTTATCATTTTTGGTGTTTTTTGAGGTAGCCATATGTCCTGGAAATTAGCCATCCCTGTCTGATCTTCTTCAAGCAGCTCTATTTCTGTATAGTATATCCTCCGTTATCCAACCCCCTTTGTAAAGCACCTGCCTAAAAGCTCTGCAGAGAACCGAACTTGTTTTGACAGGTGAACCAGTTACAAGTTACTATATCAAAATTTAAGAGTAAACACACAACACTGGAGTAGATGAAGCTTAAAAGAGAACATTATACAACACCAACAGTGACAATTAAAAAAAAGTGTTGAAGCTTGGACAATTGAGGTGCTACTGCATAATTATCCTTGAATTTTGGGTGGTATCATTGTTTAACTAAAATTCAGCTAACTCTTCTTTTGTCCCAAGCAATAAAGGAAGTGAAGAATTTGATTGAAAAATTCAATGGGGATCAAACTTTGTTGGAGAAGAAACAGCCTTGGAGACATGTCTCTTTTGGATTTAAACAATAGGGCTTTTGATACTGTCGTGCTTTACTCCTGCATTTTGGTGAAGGCTCATATTAAAATTGGTAAAATATTGGTGTACTAAAGCTGATTAAGTAACAGCAGAATGGTGTTCTCTGACATAATTACTGGTATCTTAAAGGCTCTATTTATATTATGCTTGGCCAAAGCAAAGTAAGTAATGGTATTCATTTTCATGTCTTTGTAAATACCTTTTTGTTTCTCTGAAACAACAGCATAATGTTTCAAAGAAAAGAAATACAGCTAATTCCCAGATGTCCTGGGATTCTCAACCAGTTTCCACCACCATCCATTCCACTAACACCTTCAACTCAGATCTGTTCTGTAACAGTTATGAATACACCCACCATTTGAAGAGACAAAGCTTCATTAGCCAGATCCACAGTGAATTATAAAACTTAAATCTCATGGCACAAAATGCAATGCAAAAGGCCTGCCAATAAAAAGCTGTGCAGTAATTTAAAGTGTGCTTTCAGACTTATTAGAGGCTGCGTTTAGATGAGACGCTGACTATCCAGTAGCTCATTACTACTGCGCGGTAGTGTCGTGTGGCATGAAGCATGACTATTACACAGTCAGCATCACTTAAAAGCCGTTCAGCGATGTTATTGTGCTGCAACTCCACTTACTGTGCAGTCATTTAGTACTTGTGTATACAAGTACAGTACACAAGTACTCAATGACTGCGCAGTAACAACTGCACGGTCAGCATCTCATCTAGATGTGGCCGGAGTGCAGAACTCACAGACTAACGGGAACAAGTAACTGATGCCTATTTGTAGGTGTTTGGAGTGTTACCATACATGTAAGATGAGAGGATTATAGGAAAGGGACCTCACAAGGTTATCTAGTCCAGTCCCCTCAAGGAGTTGGACTGAATAACCTCCTGAGGTCCCTTCCAACCCTAGTGTTGTATGAGTCTAAGGTGGGATCACGCCTGATTAAACCATACCGGCCAAGTGTCTGTCTAAACTACGTTTGAAAGTTGCCAAGGATGGAGATGTTACAGCTTCTCTGGGTAGCCTGTTCGAATGCTTTACTACCCACAGTCAGAAAGTTCCTCCAAATCTCCAATCTAAATTACTCCTGCTGCAGTGTGAGGCTGTTGCTTCTAGTCCTATCCATCCTCTCTATAATCACACTTCAGGGATCTGAAAGCTGTTATCAAATTCCCCCCCACAACTACCCAGTCTTTTGTTCTCCAGGCTAAATAACCCTAGTTCGTTCAGCCTTTCTTTTTAAATCTTGTCTCCCAGCCCCCTGCTCATTTTTGTTGCTCTGCCCTGGTCTCTTTCTAAACTTTCCAAGTCCATCTTCAAGTATAGGGCCCAAAACTGGATACACTGGGCATTTATACACATGCTCCAGGAGTAGCAGTGGGGGCTCTAATTAAAGCACCCAAAGCACACACGTATCAGCGTCCCTGTGATGAAAAATGGCGACAGGAGCACTTTATCTAAAGCTCGTTGAATAAGCTTTAGTTAAAGCACCCCTGCCACCATTTTTCAGAGCGGGGACGCTGAAACACACGACGCTGGAGTGTGCTGGAGCACAGTGATTACCACGCTTCAGCAGACTTGATTAATTGAGTCTGCTCTGATGTGCTGTAATTACAGTGCATTGGAGCAGCCTCGCTGCAGGTGTATAGGCACCCACTATTCCAGGTGAGGCCTCATCAGTGCTGAATAGAGGAGAAGAATCGCTGAAATATTAATGCGAGTCACCGGAGTGCCTTGGTGTTAATGTGGAGACATGTTTGATAGAACAGGAGCCTCCTCGCTTTGCAAACACAGTGAAACTGTAACAGGCCCTTACCTTCTGGAAAACAGTCCTCAGGTTCCATTAGCTCTTCGGCAAACTCTGGGATCTGTTCCAGCAGTTCTGCAGGATTTGTCAAATCCACCGTGCTGCCTTCAGAGAGACTGATTTGATCAAGCTTGCCAGCGACAGGAGCAAAGGTGAGGAAAACAAATGGATCAATTTTCCCTTAAGGACATGTGTTTGCTTTAAATGTGACTAAAGAATACATCAGCAAAGAATCATAATGAAAGAGGAAAAAAAATGCCAAACACTTCATGCATTGGCCATCCCCACAATGATACTTCCATCCTTTCTATCTGTGGGTTTTACCCAACCTCGCTCCATATCATTCAAAAAATACTCCTGCCATAAAACTTGAGAGCGAGTGTTTAAGGTTTCAGGACAAATGAACATTCAGAAAAAAGTTCTCTTTTGTGATGTTATCATGCCCGAAGACCTGTGGTGGCTGAACCCTGAAAGATTTTAATTGTGGCTTATTTTCTTTCCCTTTGCCTGGTGTACTGGGACAGTGTAGGAACCCATTAGAAAGCATTGTGATCCAATTGGAAAAGTAACTGTCTAGGAGTCAGAAAAGTATAGTTTAGTTTCTGGGCCTGAGGCGTTCCACACTCTCTCACTGCCTACCACATCCTCCACAGTAAAATGGGGGATGCTTCCATTTTCATGAAGTTTTGCCTTTCTTGTTTGCTTAGATGGGAAGCTCTTAGCTAAGGTAGCGCAAAGTTTCTGGATGAACATACGTTTGCAAAAATTGTATTTTGGGGGTCAATCAAAACTGCTTGCAGATTCAGGATGAATGTGGCAAAAACATTCAACCAAAATGAGAAAAAAGTTTTGAAAAAGTTGAAGAATTATATTTTGACATCTTAGGAATGAAATGTTCCAACTGTCTATTTGGGGGTGGGGAAGGTGAACTGTTGCTAAATTTATTAAAGTTGGGCAGTTTTACTTTACAATAGTTTAAAGTTTGGGGGTTTTCTTAAAAGAAAAACTTCCCACCTAAGTATGAACTGAAAATTTCATGTCAGATTTTTTTCTGGAGAAAAACTGAAATTATCATCTTGTGGCAATCCAAAGTAAGTTTGGAGGGGGGGAGGGAGGGTTGCCATTTTTTTGGTTTAGCTACTGACCCAAGAGAAGGTAGAGCATGGTGGCACTTTGGAGATCAAGCATAAGCCTTCATAGTCAACACACTGTTATCCTAGCATATGACAAAGTGAGCTGGTGTCTATGGAAACTCTTATCTCTCAGAACCAGTTAGCCTTTATAGTGAACCAAAATATCTAACAGGCCTATAGCCTAATCTGTAAGAGCAGAGACTACAGAGGCAATTAATCTGAAGTCAGGGAGAAGACAGGGTAGAGACTTGTTAGCTTCTAAGGTGCCACCTTGCCCTGCCTCCTATGTGTTGGAAGAGTACCTCACACAATAGGAACCTTAACTGTATCTGGAAGCCTATAGGGCTCTACCATAATGTGAAGCAGTTTTAACCAGGAATCAGGAGATGGAAATTATTCTTTCACTAACTCATTGTGGGATCTCTAAATAACCACTGAACCCTTTACTACCTTAATTTCTAATACTATTATCTCTATAACACAAAGTTAATACTACTTATCTATGGGTCACCCTACGGCAACGTTCTTATCGCACCATGCTTTAGTATTTCCTTTGAGTAATAGTAACTGCCCATGCTGCGCTGTGTGCGCGGTGCACAGTTAGTTTTAGCCACTACTTTGCTGTAGTGGCATGCTAAAATGGGGGGAGCACAGCATTACGATGATCGCTATATCACCATAGCATGTTGTACATCAACGTAGCGTGTCTGTGGCAGTGCACTGATAGTGTCTGCTACTTTAAGGAGAGCAGGCAGGCTGTGGAGCAGTCAGCAGGTGGATTCAGGACCAATTAGGTAGTTACCTCACTGCAATGGGCTGCCTGATTGGAGGAGGGCTGTGCAGCCAGAGTATAAGCCCAGACCCTGGGAGCGGGGCCAGCAATTACATATGAGGAGCTGAAGAAGTAACAACTCCTGGCCTAAGGACTGCAGCACCTGGACCACTTGGAGGCTAGGGTGGGAACTCTGGGGTTGGAGGAGGTTCCTAGTGGTCCTGGGTAAGACCCAAAACTGCACCCTGTTGGGGTTGGTTGGTGTGGTGAAACCACCTGTGATGGGGCAGCCCCTAGGAAATGCCACCCCTGTGCCTTCCCAGTGAAAGGCAAGGATGGGGCACTGGAAAGTCTTAACCCCCACTGCCTTGTGGGTCATCCCATAGAAGGGAAAGACTTGGGGCCAAGGTCCACTGGGAGGGACTTGAGGCCTGAGAGGTGTAAGGCCCAGAGAAGAGCCAAGTTCTGCTGGGAGGGACCTGGGGCCAACGAAAAGTAAAGTGCGGCCCAGTGAGGGGTTGGAGTGAATGATAGACCCAGTGAGGGGTCAGAGTGAGTGTGTGTGGTCCAGTGAGGGGCCAAAGGGGTCAAGGCTCACCAAGTGGGGACTGAGGCCTGTGTGGGCCAAAGGCTGAGAGTGCCCCAGTAAGAGGCCAGGGAGCAGTGGATTTGGATGCCATCTGTGAGGCATGGGACACGGTGTAGCGATGGCTCAGAGATGTGTGATTGGCCCAGTACACTGGGGCCACAAATGGGGCAGCCTCCTGCATTTATATATTAATTTATGTCAAAGGTGTGGCAGGTGAGGGCAGGGCAGACTGCCCTAAATGGGGGAGGAGGGGCATGGGAAGGGGCATCAATCTCTTTGGGTGCCTGGGGGGCCCCCCCATCACAGCATTGCTACAGTGACATAGGGTGACGTGTAGATGCGCCATATGTGTATAAACAAGATTAGCCTATAGGTGAAAGGCAGGCTGGTAAGCGCAAAGTATTTATATTTAAAGAGGGTGATGAAGGTAAATAATGACTTTAAAAGGCATAACTAACTCGGAGGTTGGCTCTTTGCTTTCTCATGTAGATAGTCCATGCAAAATTTACAGCTGGGTTCAACTTGATACGGAGCTACACTAAACTGGGCTAGATGGACCACTCTGACAATGCTTACAAATGGGGATGAAACCTAATTCTCTGCAATTAAGTGCAGCATCCTGCAGGTCACCATCTTGGATTGGGCTCAAAATTAGCTAAGAGGAGGTTAAAAACAAATAAAAAGTGGAAAAACATCATTGCAAAATAGCGTCCAAGCAGAAAGAAACTTGCTTGGGAAAAGCTTATAAAATCACTTCTTAGAATGAAAATATAATAAGAATGGCCTGCTTTCTGCATACAAGCAAGACTTGGTAAGATCAAGAATTGAAAAAAAATGTTGGATCAACTTTTAGTGTAGTCAAAACCATAGGATAACTCTTCACCAGGTACTTTATTTGCTCATTTGCCTGATAGGTTATACATATATCCAAACCAAGATCATTAAAATAGTCCAAAGGTACCCACAAGAAGATGACCACTTTATAATATATAGAGAAAGAAGTCATTTTGGGTATATTTCTTAGCAATGAAGAGAAAGTGAACAAGATTGTGAGGAGACCAGTCTCAGCTTGGTACCAGGAAAGTGATAGAATTTGGCAGCATAACTGCGTTGGACTTCAGGAATGTACACTCAAAAGAATCAAGAAATTAAAGGAACATACTGTATGAAGGAAGGAAATTCAGGAAAAGTATTACAATCTACTAGTGTGAAAAGCAGCTGGGGAATAGCGGAGGCCCAAGAGACAACAATTCTTTTGACGAGTGCTTCTTTTGGCTTGACAAGACAGTGGACATACATCTGAGGATCTATACTGGGAATGGAAAAAGGGGGAGAATAGAGAGGAGCAGTGGGGAACAGAAGAAGGGGAACAGAACCAGGCAACAGAGAGTAAAGTTAATGTTCCCCATGGGGGTTTAAGGGAAGAAGAAGGGCTTTCACAAATACATTAACAGAAAGAGACAACGTAACATTTGATAAGGGAGATGTAATTAGTGTTAATGTTTTAAATGACTGAGATAATGAACTCCTTTTAAGAACCTCCTTTTATTCAACAAGAAAAATAACAGCTGGGACAAGTAAAAATCTCCTTGTGAAGATCTGGGAAAAATAGCTATTGAGAAAGTTCAGGTGAAGGCAACCTGAGCAAACGTGAGCATACACAATTCAGCAAAGCCAGACAGTACACAGTCAAAGGCACAAAGAGATTCGTCAAACAAACTTAATGTCCCATAGACCATCCTTACTGAATATTCATGGAAAACTGGGCAGGGGAAAGCAAATGTAGCACTGAACGTTAAGGGAAGGAAAGGGAGGTGATATTGGCAATTGCAATTCATTAAATCGATCTTCTATAAATCTTTATTAAAATTATGAAATTGAATATTTGAAGGACCCCCTCC
Organism: Crocodylus porosus; assembly: GCF_001723895.1. Taxonomy (NCBI): domain Eukaryota; kingdom Metazoa; phylum Chordata; order Crocodylia; family Crocodylidae; genus Crocodylus; species Crocodylus porosus. The sequence goes on along the minus strand of NW_017728886.1, from coordinate 10,002,167 downwards.
CCCCAAACTAGAGGATAATGGAGCTATGAAATGTTGATAGATTTATAACAACTGAGAGATGGACTTTCTAGTCCGCTTAATGCCATTATATGCCACAGTAGTGCAAAGTGACCTTGAGAAGATCCAAGATGATCAGTGGAGAATTTGCTTCAACCCACTTGAAAATCCCTGCTATGAAGGGCAGAATGGGACTTGTCAGGAACATGGACTGGGAAGGAAAGGAAAGGGGACTCGGCAGAGCAGAGCTCTGCTATGCCAGGTTTTCTACGTGTATGAGGTTCCTGAGGGACCACTCACCAGTGACATAATTTAGTGCTGGATAGGAAAAGTTATAACATGCTTCTGGCTTAGGTGGCTCTGCATTACACCCTCCACCCTGTACTTGGGATCTGACTTAGTGAGAGTTGGGGCCTAAACTTGTCTTTTGTATTATTAAGCTGTATTTTCGAAGTAGCCTAAAGGAGTTAGATACCCAACTCTCACTGTTAGTTGAAGCTTTCTCCGTGTCTGAGTCCCTTTGAAAATCCAAGGCCTTATTTTACAAAATCAGTGAATGGCAGGAAGCGGCAGATATCATACCTGAACCTCAATAAAGCATCTCATTCATTACCACCCAAAAATCTACTCTTAAAATGAACTCAAAATAACTTGGATTCAACTGTCCATTTAGCTGATGTAATGATAGATGGCATCTAGGAAAGAGGATGTGGCTAGTAAAAGTGCTAAGACCAGCTTATCTGCATCAATGATGTAAAAATAGGACTGAACAACATAAGAATAAAATTGGAAGATACTACTACAGTGGCAGAAGTGGTCAACCCCAGTAAGGAGAGAGGAAGAGAGGGAATAAACATGGCTAAAACATAGGAGAATGAGACTTTTTTTTTTTTTTTTTGGAAAACTACAAACTACTGCATCCAGGGGAAGGTTCTCTGGAGTACAGATATTCAGTGGAAGGGAGACAGCTATAATGCTGTAACTCCAAGAAACAACTGAGCAACACGTGAATTAAACATGGCATTCTCATATGCACACTGCAGAACACAGACATGGTTTTGGACTGCAAATGCAGAAGCATCATGCCTTGACAAGGGAGGTCATGTTCCCAGTCTCTACAGTTCTGGGACAGCTAGAATATACTGCCTGTGTTTAGCTCTGGGCATCTCAACACCAAAAAAGAGACAAACAAAAAAAGGAGTTGAGGGAATAGCAATAAAAGTGCATAGGGAAACAGAAGGATCGGTTTTCAAGAAACCAATGATGAAGTGAGGTAATTAATACAGATAGTTATTAAAGAGTAGACTACAGGAGGAAGAAAAGGTGATAACATTATACTAAATTTGAATTAAGGAAAGAAGAGGAATGAGATGATTGGAAAATGGAGTGGTGATATGATGCCCAGAAATGATTTAGGCTGGTCCCCAGGAAAACATTCTTGACTGTGAGATATACAAAAGCTATGGGCTATTTTTCTTTGGGAAATGGTGAAATCTTAGGTGCTTGAGTCATTTAAAGCTACATGGGACAAAGCCATAGGAAACATTCAATAGGGAACTGTTTTATCAGGGAGATAAGCTAGATCACCCTACAGATCTTTTCCTCTCTCATGCTGATGATACTATTGTTCAAATCCCTCTAACAGTTAATATGAGATGCATTTTTAATCACATAATTTATTTCATACTGCCATCAACGTTGCTTTATTCCCAACACATTCTCTCCTTCTTAAGACTTCCTGTTATTGAGTAAATCACTCAAAATCCTCTCCCATGGGCCTAACAACTCTGTTAAGTGGCTTCCTAAAAATGGCTTACTTTACATGGCTTTACAAGTTCTTGGGATGTTTGTCAAATAGATCACCTTGTCCTTGTTTGCCCCAGGAGATCTCTCAGAGATTACTCATGAAATGCTAGGTCTCTTTGCTATCTGCACAGAGCCTGGCCTTCAAAAATAGCATTGTTTGGGCTGTACTCTTTAATGCTGGAGTTCATAACCTCGTGTGACCTCCTGTCTGATTTCAAGTGCTCCATGGATCAGTGCCATGCATCCTCTGCCTCTTTTACGCAGCCACAAATAGAAACAATTGGGTTTTACTTTATGAAGATGACATTAGTATTCCAGGGCTCATGTAAAGGTGAGGGAGGAAACGGGGATTATTGTCACCGAACGGATCACAGCTAGCATGTTCTGGCAGGATCCTGGAATTTCATTCCAAACCTAACAAAGGATGTCATTTTTCTAATTTCCTGCTCTAGGGGCAGATGGCTCCTTTCTCTTGTAGAGATGTTAAAACTAGGAGACAAAAGTAATTATAGACTAGCCTGAAATTAGGGCATTCCCAGGACTAGGTGGCATGTAGAAAGCCTGACTACTCAGACCCCAAAAATTCCTCATGGACTTACATCTTCAGTCAGCTGTATTCCTACTAGCCTATGATCTGATATTTTTTGAGGCTGGGATCTCAATTGCTTCTGCGTCTCCTTTTTTCGATTCAAGCCCCTTAACTTCTGGAGAAGAGGGTTCACACAAAAAGCTAAGAATGATTTCCACTAAACAGTTGAAATATTCCTGTTATAAATGTTCTTAGGGCTCATGTACGGTGACAGAGTTACAGATATTAATCAATGAGACTAAAAAACAGGAGTGAATAACCCCTGCTTCCCACAATACCACTCTTGCATGTGCTCTCTGATGGGTTTGGGCTCTGTCTGTGTTTTATGGCAGAGGTGGGAAGGAGTAAAGCTAGGGAACTAGCTGTGTTATTTACTTAAATTCTGCTCTCTGTCTTGGCTTGGCAGTGCTAACAGGAACAAAATCCTAACGGCAGTCTGGTAAAGTTAGTAGACATGAACCAAAATGTACCCAAGAGAAAGGTCTGCAGAGCAAGAAGGTGCCATCATCAGAGGAGAATCAGAGTCTCAATTACAGTTTCTTCGAAAGTTGCACGTTCTTGGAAACCCATTTAAAATATGTCCATTTTTAATGCATTTTCTGAGCATTCCATTTTTGTAATAATACAAGAATCTATTCTCCTCCCACCGGTCTGCAGAAGCTACTTCTGATTGTTTTTTTCTTACCGTTGGAGAGGTTTTGTGGGTTTTTTGTTCAGACCATAAAAGCCCCCTTAATTTCCATGCATGCACTACTGATTTTGGTCTATTGGTCACATGCAGTATCAAGTAGGAAGGTTGTTTCTGTTACCTCTGTTTTCCCTACTGGTGATGATGGTTCAGCTTTCACCTGTTTATCCATCTGCAACTCACTTAACTCTTCACAAATCTCAGAGGTCTGACTCTGGTCTCCTGGGCTTTTGCAGCACTGCCCCCTCGGTTGCAGCTGTTTTTCCTGCCGGAGATAATCCTAGATGGGTTTATTTTCTTTTTCTTTGGTAGCATGCTTATTTCTTAAGCAGAACTCCCCAGCTAGCACAGAAAATACCCTGAACTATACTTGTCAAGGGATGGCATCTTAAGGCAAAATGGTAAGCAACAAGATTACATAGGCTTATGCTGCAACTTTTGAGGTTTAGCAACTTGGATATGTCAAACTGCCTGGCTGTAAAAGAGAGGGGGGGAAAAGAGCAGCTTTTTGTTCAGGAATTGTTGCTAGGGGAAGGAATCACCCTGCCATTTCTTCCATTTTCAGTCTCTGAATCTGAGAAAGTCGTTTTCTCCAGTGACCCCAAATATCACAGGCTGGTGCTCCGAGTTTAGCCATATAATCAAGAGATGTACTCTGCGGTCACACAGCCAGGCTCAGCCTCAGCCTCAGCCTCAGCCTCAGCCTCAGCCTCAGCCTCAGCCTCAGCGCTGGAGGTGCTATGTTAAGTAACAGGTCTGTACTGCAGGGCAGGAAAGAAACCAGACAAAAAAGAAGAAAAGATATAAATTCAAGAGGAGGGAAATGCACTGAATATGGAGCCCCCTTCCCCCCTGAGAAACAGAAGATGGAGACGCCTCGCTCTGTCTCCCACTGCTGCTGGCTCTCCCATCCCCTCCTTTAGACATGGCCCTCAATTCATGAAACACCAGGCTAAATCCACTCCTGTTCAGCAAACGTCTGAGAATAATTTGGAGCTGCACTGCAATCTGAGTCTCAGTTAGGCGTGTGCTTAAGTGTATTCTGCAAACACCGGCTGCTGCGAGGCCCAGTACTCGGAGTAGCATGAGCAATGCCATTAAATTCACGTACCAATTTGCGGGCATGACAGTGACTAATGGTGAATTCCTTCAGATTACTCACACTACGGAGAGTTATGCCTAGTTGTGTTTGCAGGATTGGGCCCATAGCCACTAGCATAAAATCAGGAGAGCTTTATTGATTCAGACTAGCTGGGAATGTAGCCTGTAAACTCCATAGCTTATCAGAGTATTACCATATTTTATGTCATTACTAACAGTGCTACTAAAATATTAATAAAGCTCAGGCTGATTTCAAAGACTTATGCTGAATTGCTTAAAGAAGCCTTTCCATGCTGAGAAAACAGATTACAAGAGTACCAGAATTTTAACAAAAACTATCCGAATGTATTTTCCTTTCAGTGGTGTGCCATTTTCTGGAGGGGAGGGGAGCGATTCTCACAGTCAGTGTTTTAACCAAGCTTACCCTCCCATAATCAGAGCCCACCAGCTTTAATTTTACAGTCGCATCACAGCAGGAAACAGCAGAAGCAGGTATGGAGAGGAAAAAAGAACCCCATCTTATTTAAAAAGTAACCAACTGAAATACCGTGGGAGACAAAAAGTGGTTGATTAAGTCAATTGCTTTTTGTATAAACGCTCAGATTTTCAAATTTGCACCGGTTCTTTCTGCTTTCCCAGCAAATTAATTTAAAATTAAATTACCGGTTTCCTGCTGCGGAGGTCATAAGGTCTAACATATATTTTAACTTTAATAAATTAAATTATGCATGCTCTAGTCTATACTCTGTGCTGAAGGAATTATGACAAAATTTACAGGAACAATTCAGCACCAATAGCCACAGGCCAAAGATCGCTCTGTTATTACTAGTCTATGGGTTTGATTTCACCATGAAGTTATACATATGCTAAAAAGTATAACTTGGAAAATGTATAACATACAGAGAAGCTGCTAATACCAAAGGCACACCATATACTAGTCAGGCACTTTGCTATAAACATTTTTTAATGCAACGCGCATACAGCTTGGTCCTAAGTAACGTTAATGACAGAGTATTGGTTACAGCATTTAAGCAACAGAAACAATCGTTTCGTGTTGCAAGTAGTGCAATCTGGGTAACGTTGCAACTTCATTGGTGCAGAAAGCCTGTACACCCAGAGCCCTTGGAAACTGTGGACTGTATAAGAGCAAACTGTGTGACTCGGCTCCTCTGAAGAGCAACAGAGCCAAGTCAGCGAGCATGTTGTATAGTTAGGGTGAAAGAAAATAAAACACATCGATGGTTTCATTAGTTACTATCTCCATTGCTGGCAGTAGGGGCTCTTTCCTGGACATCTGGGGCTCCTATACACATGACAGAGCTCTGCTCCGATTTGTGCTAATTAGCGTGGGTTGCAGTAGACTCAGTCGAGTCTTCTGTGAGCCTACTGGAGCGTGCTAATTAGTTCCAGCAGCCTCCACATCATGTGTATTCAGCATCCCCGTGTTTCCAAATGGCGGTGGGGGCGCTTTAAGTAAAGCTTGTTGAATGAGCTTTAGTGAAAGCATCTCTGCTGCCATTTTTGAAATGTGGGACACTGACTACATGTGATGCTGTGGGTGCTTTAATTACAGTAGCTCTCAGAGTTTTTTTAATTAAGCCCCTCCACCTGAGCACATGTATAGACACCCTTGTATTCAGGAACGCCATGTCCAAACCCCTCCTCTCGATGACACTTACAACTATACACACAGTGATAATGGTATCGTGTCATGCTAAACTCGCACAATGGGGCCAAAATGTCACTATGCATTGATACAGACTAGGGTTGCCAAACATATGGCTCACAAATCAGATCTGACCTGTGAGATACTCTATCCAGTCTGCTCGGCTACCAGCGGGCCACCAGAAGTTGGGGGCTATGGCTGTGGGGGATGGTTTGCCATGTAATCCAGAGCCTTCAGGCCCTGGTGGACATGGTGATGGGCAGCACAAGGGTGTGCAAGGGCTGATAGAGCTCCAGTCACCCGAAAGCTACTTTGCTCATCACCATCGAACCGGCCCTACCTCCTCAGTCAATGGCCCTGCCACTACCATTTGCTCCATGCCTGAGCTGGAGCTGGAGCTACACCTGGAGCTGGAGCTGTCACCACCACATAGGTTGTGTACTGCCACCAAGGCACAAGGCATGTGGCAGCAGCAGCGGGTCTGGCTCCCGCACGGGGCCAAAACTGCTGCCACTGGAGCCACCCCATGTCCTGGGCTGGACCCGGCCTGCAAGGAGCCCTGTGGTCTGGATCCAGCCCGGGGTAGGAGATGATAATTGACACCCCTGATATAGGCCATCATAACAATGAACTTTTTATTTTGCCCTGACAACTACATTTGAAAGGAAGACCGCTTCTGGAATAAAATAAACTGTCCCATACATCTAGGGATACATGGTAAATCTGCACTGGGTGCCAAGTATCAGATGTTGTCCTGGGTAAAAACAGTCTGATTTCAGGTAACCCCTTCATTTCCAGTACACATTGCGGGGACAGCAAAGCAGTGTTGGTTGCTCCAAGTGCATTTATTTTGGTCTGCTTAACTTTGGGCTGTTTGGTTTTGTTTTAATTTGAACCAATTTGTTCTTTTGGCTGCAGCAGCAGTAGATTTATCTCCAATAAAACTCCACACTGTGGGTGGCTTATGTAATTTGTTTTTAATTTTTGTATCAAGTGCCAAGTTGCCAAGGCAATACACATTATGTTAATATTTATTGATTCAGTTGTTTTCATAATTTATAAAGCGAAAACACAAAGTGATACACAAAAGGCACGCATACAAATGGAAGGCGGACAGCCTCCTGAGATTCACATTGGACCCCCTGTTGCTTGATATCCAAGTTACAACCAGGGGCATTCACACCTCAAACCCTTTGGCAGATCTTCTCCTTTTGGTTCTTTGGCCTCTGCCCAATAAGAAGTGAACATTAAATTGTATTCATAGTTAACCAACCTTATGGAATACAACTTGGCTGTACACGTGTGGTTGGTTACAGCACAAACAAGAAGAAAACAATGGTTTCTTCTAGGAACATGTAGTTATTAACCTGGGTGACATCTCCAGTTCTTTTGTGCATGGGCTCCACACTTGTTGCTGGCATAAAGACATACAAAAGATCCACCAGTGGGTCCTGCTTATGTGACGCAGAAGTCTAGAAATAAAAGTGATGGACTTTGGTTGGCTCACATGGGGATTACTGCAAACTCCTGGCCTCTGTAAAAAGACTTGCTCTTGGCAAAAACAAAGTCAACACCAGCCACCAGCGGAAATTCATTGGATTTCCTTCCCTATCACGCTTCCGTCCCGTACAGCTGAATTTAGAAAGACAAAGCACTGCAAGCCATAGTCCTCGGAAGTAATCTAGTAAAATGAATGTTTGGAAAGGCTCGCTAACTCCTGTCCTGGTCCTGACTCTAACTCTGTTCCCACACTGACTCTCCTGTCCAGGCTACCCACATCCAGCCAACATGAAGAATAAGCCTTTGATGCCAGGCAGCTGCTCCATAGAGCAGAGAGGTGGGCAGAGATGAGGCATGGGCTTGGGCTTGGCTCTGCACCCCAATCCCTCCGCAGCAGGCTGGCAATAACTTCTGAGCAAGTTTGGAGGGGAATGCAAATGGTGACAGGAACTGAGCTGGGTCAGCTTGTTTTCCCTATAGAGCAAGGGGCGGGGGTTGTAGGCTGGTTTGTGACTCGTGTGAAAGAGTGCAACTATAAACTGCCCTTTAATCGCAGCAAAATGCTTGTGCACATGTAGATCAATTCAGCCCTGTGCAAAGGGCGACCGGTGGGCCTGCATATCACATTGCACTGAAAAGAATTCCCTGAACATGAGCCGTGTGCTGGCATTTTAAGGAGCTGTTTCACCCCTTGAGAGAGCTGAGAATTAAAAGCATCAGAAGAATTTCTCACAGGGCAATGCTGACTGCAGGGAGCTGTCATTCCAGGAAATACTGCTCTCAGAGGAAGACCCTCTCCTTAATGACCTCATGATTTCAGTCTGGGATGGCGATGAAGTTGGCCTTTGCAAAGGAACACAATTCAGTATGGCAGTAATTAGTGCTTTAATGACTAGCAGGTCATCTTAACCTGTAAATCCCCATAAGAGCCAATATTTGAATATGAAACATCTAAGACAAGGAGATAGACCGGCTAAAAACCCTGTTACTTGCACTTGGAGCTCTTCACTTGGATGTGGCCTGGTTCAGGAGCAAACAGGTATTATTATCATATGATTGTTTACTGGCTTCTGTAAAAGAGCTACGATGTTTTCCCTGTTCCTAATGGAAAGCTCTGGATACCACAAAACCACCATAAATGGGAGCAATTGGCATTTTTCCTTGGCTACAATTTGCCCCCGGTGATTGGTCCCCTTCCTCAGCAGAGAAGCCAAGACCATAAATAATTGTTAAAGCTGAACTCTGCTCTATCCAATCCCTGGACAGAACTGAAGCAGTTTGCATTGCTGCCGAGCCGCAAGGAGCACGTTGTTCTCTGTGCGCTACCTGTTGGGTAGCCACAATAAGGAGATCTTTATCTTTAAGGCAGAAGTCACTGTTTTAAGAAGAGAAATACATATGCATGAACCAAAGAAACTGCCTGGGGTTCTCACTGCCATCATTTATTATTTTCCCATATAATAAATGGGAAAACCATTTATTCTCCCACACAGGAAGTGTAAGTCAGGGTTACCCCATGAACATCAGGGAACTGGGATGTTGCAATAGCGCTAAGAGAGGCAAATTACACCGTACACCTAGAAAATCCCCTAATTCCCTGCATAAGAAAAGAAGGGGATTTGTATTACATATCATGGCTCAAATGAAAGAGGGCTGGAAGGAAGCTCTCAGTTCCATCAAACACTTTCCCTGCAGCATCCTCTCACCCCGACCCGATGAGGAGAGGAGGGCTGCTCCCAGCGAGTGGCATGAAATGTCAGAGTGAAACCACTCGGGACGTTGCACAAGAGGGTGGGATCATAGCCCAGACAGAGAGAGCTATCACACCACACGGTGTTCCTCCAAGCATACTTTTAACCAGGTGGATAGCTGCACCTACAGGACTGTGCAGAGAGACTCGGCTTGAGTTTGGGTGTGTGCAGGGTTAGCCATAAACACACACCTAGTGCAGGACACCAGTGCAATCAGGGGGATGGGGAGCACGGCCGGTGCAAAGGGAAGAACTACTCAGTCAATGAGCAGTGCAGAGCTGTGCGAAGCAACAGAGCACAGACTGGCTTGATTCAGCCGTTCAGTGAGCACAAGGAAACTACAGTGAGAGAAAGCAGGGCTGGAAGTGGCGTTGTCTGCTCGTTCCTGAAGTGCCTCCTTTTTCTCCATCGCAGACCACCCAATCCATCAGTCTGCTCTAATAGTGCATCTGCACAGACAGGCCTAGCTCTAGACAGTGCTAATCACCCCTTATGGTCACAAGCATCACTTTCACTCACAAACTGCAGACAGACAAGGGTTTTCAAATTAAAACCTAGGTGTGCCATTCTGCTACAAGGCAAAATTCTGCCTCAGCGGGGCACAGGCACCTCTTTGAGCTGTTAGTGCACGGAGGAAGCGTAATTGCTGCTACATATTCACTTGGATCCCTTGGCTCTACGCCGACTGGAGGGGTTCTGTGCTTTGGGGAAGGGGCTGACGAGGAGCAGATAGAAAGCTTCTGTATCAGGCAGCCTGGCAATTCCTGCTCTCCCTGAGTCCATTCAGAAACATGGGGACCAGTAGGAGAACTGAGGGGGGTGACTGGGACAGCAGCCTGCAGTGCTGCCTTTGTTGGTAGGGGTGAGGGACAAGACAAAGGCGATTGCTGCCTGACTGCACTGTTGCAATAGGCATGGCAGCAGCTGGTACTCCCCCCATGTGTCTCAGCTGCCCCAGGCACAGATCTGCCCTGCTGTGCCTCTGATGGGGACATTAAGGATATGTCTACACTGTGGCAGCAGAGAACTCTCTCGTGGTGAGCCCTGCCCGCCTGCTCCCACTCCTCGCCAGTCAGCCCTGGAAACACAGCTGAAGTGAGGATTTGGGGCAGGGTGTAGTCAAAAGCATTGGCTTGGGTCACCTCTGCTAGCTCATTTCCAGGGTTATGCTCGCAGATTAGGCATAGGCAGGAAGGACGGATTGCCTCGGCAGTGAGCCCTGAAACCAGTGATGGGAACTGCACGGATGCAGGCTTCATCCATGTGAGCCACAGTCCCTTGACCACACATCACGTGGGCACTGCCTACCTGCCCCACTCCATTGTGCTATGTGGGTGCCCTGGCCCCATTTTCAGCTTCCCAGCCATGGGCTCCCCGGCTGTAACCATGTCACAAAGGCACCCTGGGTTGCGAGCTCCCTGGTGCTGTGGGCTGTGCCCTGCCGGGGAAGGAAGCAGAAGCCAGAGGATGACTAGGGAGGGGGATCCTAGGGTCCCTGGGTCAGAGGAATGGGAGTGGAGGGAGGGTGGTCACTGGTTGGAGCCCAGGGCCTTCAAGTTAATTCCTCAGGGGCTGCATATAGCCAGCTGGATAGTCCTGCCCTCAACAGAGATGAGACAGTTCACTCAAAAGGGAGAAAAGGAAATGCTTTTCCACATACAACACAGTTATTTTATGGATCTCTGCCCAAGAGCTATCGTAGCACCAAGTTTTCAGTAGGAGTTTTAAAGCAGATTAGAAAGCTACATGAAGAACAGGAGTATCCTGAGTCATAAATGAAAGATTTAAAACAGGAAAGATCTTTGAAAAGTTGTAAACCCTCATGCTTCAGGGCTTGCCTTGAGACATTAGAGGCCAGGGAGAAATTTCCCTTGGGGACACACTGTCCCATCACTGCAGGCTTCCTTGCACCTTCCTATTAAACACCGGGTACTGGTGACTTTTGGTGAAGGGACAGCACAGACGGCTGACTTTCGGGATCCAGTTCAACAATTCTTAGACAAATCTCTACCTGCTGGTCAAAGGCCAGATAACGTCTGACCCAAAGGAAGTTGTAACAGTTTGCTCATAGTTAGAAAGCTCTTGAACATACGTCCTGTGATCTGGTTTTCAAAATGGCAGCAAAATAATTTTAGCTAGTACTTAATTTACTACAGGAGGCAGATAAGCATGCAACTGAGTGATGATGCCAGGTCTGAGTCTACAATTAGCGCAGGCTTGTCACACAGCACACAATAGTACATTTGCTGTAGAGGTAGCCTCAGCCCCTCCTTGCTAACTCCTTCCCAGGGATAGTATGTGAAGTGTGCCGTCTGTTGTACTAGAGCATGCCTGCAGTAACTCTACGGAAGTCAATTGAGTTATTACACCGGCATATCTCAGCACAGAATTTGGTCCATTAATTACCTGGGCATGGGATCTGAGGAATGAAATTAGTCACCGAATCATTGCTAAACAATTCTTCCTAAACATCATGAGGCACTGGAGGAATCTAGAGCCAAATGTTGATGCCTGTCCTCAGTCATCCTGTACACTGGGACTGTTCAGCACAAGTCAGGTTAGACAAATTGGGTCTTTATACAGCAAAGCTCCAAGACACTGTGACAGATCCTCAGCAGATGTCAACTGCTGCAACTCTGCCGAAGGCAGACCAGCTGAGGACCTGCCTAAGTAGTTTTCAGCTTTGGGTGCTGGAGAAGATTAATTTTAAGATGTCCAAGGATGTCTGTTATCCGAGTCACAGCTGAGCTAACTGCCTCGTCTCTGTACGAGGTCCGGATGCTTTGCCAAATCTCTTCCTTCAAGAAAGTAAACAGAACACTTTTGCTGTGCTCCATTTCACATTCACCCAGAACATTTCAAGTGCTTGAACCTTGGCCCTGGAAAAGTAGAGAATGAATTCTAATTGCTCACTCTTTGCTGGTCCAAGATCATTTTCCTCACCGTGCAGCACATTGTCCATAATAAAATATGGATTCATTCTTCCGAGGGTTCAGTTTTAAAATTAGTCTAAGTGGGAGAACTTGGCAGGGAGATGTACTGCCAAAGTTAATTTCTCCTGTTATCAATTCAAAAAGGCTTAAATAGGCAGCAAAAGTGTTTCATAAGTGTTCATTGTTCAGAGTTCAAGCTAATACCTTTTGCTAAATTGCATTTTGATGTTTAATCACTATCTACTTTACATTTCTTTTGGTAATTGGGATCTCTCCACTATGTAATGTGAAGAATTCAAACAAATGGGCTCCTCTGCTGTACGTTTCAGCTCTGCGAGGCTGTGGCGCGTCTAAGCTTTGCCTAAAAGTGTGATGTGCTTTGAGAGAGCGACTGTAGCAACCACAGACCTATTCAGCCAATTAAGGCTTTGCTATTTCTATCATTATTAAGAAAGCCGCGTATTATTATACCTAATAAAAACAAAACAGGTGACAGGCTTTTAGCTGCCATTACTTTCTATTTCACTATTTTAGATTCATTAGCAGATATGACAGTTTCAAATTCCCACGCCACCTCTGCCACCACACACACACACACACACACACACACACACACACACACACACACACTAGGGCTGTGCAAAGCTTCGGTCCCTGATTTGATTTGGTGAAGATTTGGCCCGATTCGGTGGCCGAATCTTCGAATCCAAATTGAATCAAAGGACATTTTAATCTCTCTGAATTGACTCAGAATGCTCTAAATCGATTTGGAGAGATTTGGAAAGATTCGGTGATTCACACACAGACACAGCTGTAAAAGTTTTTTCTACGTACCTCTCGGTACCAGGCGGCTCATGAATGCTGTGACGGTGGGGCAGATGGAGTGCCCCACAGGAGCGCGGAGGGGGTCTCCAGCGCACTCGGCAGCAGACCTGGGAGTGGATCAGAAGCACTTCTGGTCCACTTCCGGGTCCACCGGGGAGCGCGCAGGGGGGCTCCCACTGCACTCCCTGGCTCAATGACTGGTGCCTCCTGGGTCTGGGTGGGGGGAGCACCTGGGGTCCCTCTGTGGCCAATGGCCGAGCCGGGGATTGTGCTGGGGGGGGCCCAGCATGCTCCCTGGCAGACCCAGAAGTGGACTGGAAGTACTTCTGGTTGACATCTGGGATTACCACTGAGTACGCGGGCGACCCACCACCCTGTGCTTCTGTGGGATGCTCCATCCGTCCCAGCATCGCAGCACTCACAAGCCAGGCCTGGTACCTCGAGGTATGTAGAAAAAACCTTAAAGCTGCGTATATGGTCGAATACCTGATTCTCCAAATCAGTGTTGAATCTTCAGATATGATTTGGCCGAATCGAATCACTGTCCCTGATCCAGGCTGAATCCAAATCCAAATATGAATTGAATAGGGCCCGCTTCACACACCCCTTATGCATATAGACTCTCTTTTTCCCTGTGTCTGCAAAGCAAGACATCTAGTAATCAACTTGTTCACTTCTTCTAAAATGCTGAGTGGCGGCATTTCAGTTTGCTTGTTTCTTTTTAACCAAAGGGAAGAACTGTGAGAAATGCTCAGTTTTGGCAGTATTCTGCTAAGGGGAGAGTTATGGATACTAGAAAGTGACACCCAGGAGACCATGACTGACATGTAGTCCATGGGGCTGGGCATTTGTCCGAATGCATGTTGTCAAGTTGGCAATGCCTGATATCAGTTCTTTCAATGCCAGGGCCTTTTATTGACTCCCAGGGTTTCATGGACCTGAGGCATCATGCTATGGAGGAATATGTTTCCTTGGCATCTCATACTGAACAAACACCCTAAAACCTAGAGCATGACTGCTCTTATCGCATCAGCAAAGATACTGCCAGACAGCCTTCTTCTAGTCCTGCTCACCATGTCATGATGAACCGGACATGGGAAATACAACTCTCCACACCTCGAAACCCACTACAGAGATGGGTTAATATCTGTCATTGAGATGCATATTATTTCTATAGGCCATGCTCATTTTCTTGCTGCTCTTTTTCATGGCATGACAAATGAAGACCTTTTATTTTTTCTCTTGTGTTAAAAATATTTATGGCTCTCTAAAATAGGGATCTACACATTTTTTTAAAATATGCAATGAAAATTGTTGGCATCTTCTTGAAAAAAAAATCTTATTTAGGCACAAAATGTATTACCCTGCTTTCTAATTTCTTAGCCAGTGGGTGTGTCATTTACACGTGCATTTATTTACGCTGGCTTAAATTTACACTCAAGTTGGCATAAGTCACCATATTTACTGTGTAGACATGCATGTGTAGACATGCACCCATACTGCGCAGTAATTTTGGGTACTGCGCAGTAAATGCGCGTGTGTTGATGTGCCACTGATAATGAAAAAAATAAACTAATACAATTTAGTTCCCAAACAGAAAACTAATGGCCCAGCATGAGCAAAAGGGTAGAATTTTATAAGATAGAGTGCATATATGAGTACACAAAATACCAGATATTTGCCTGATACAAATGGGTGCAGATTTCACTGATTTCAATGGAGTTTTGCCTTTTTACACTAAGAGAGAATGTGGCCTGGCCTAGGGACTGGTTCTGACAAGAATAGCAATGTAATGTTATTTGAGGGGAATGCACAGTCCCCGAGAATGCTGTATGCTCCCTGCAGTAAAGACCAAGAATAACATCCACAACTATCTGTGCGTGTTTTTTATTTTCTGTCCGCGTCTTCTGGACATTCACAATGTGGTGGATTATCCCTTTGGATTTATCTGCAGTGAAATCCATAGGAGCGTCAAAGCTCAGCACAAATAATTTTGTATCAACAACTTTATGCGGTGAATTATCTGAGACCCATTCTAATCTCAAGCAGGCAGGAGTCAGTTTGGCATAATTCCACTGACTTCAAGGGAGAAACTCCAAACTCGTATATCTATAAATGTTGATAGCAATATTTCCATTACTTCAGTAGTCTTCACACTAGTATGACTTGGGGATGTTGTGGATTTTCAACATCTTACAATCTTTAAGTCAACACTAGATACATTTCTAAAAGATATACTCTAACACAGACAAAAGTTATGGGCTTGATGAAGAAATCAATAGACGAGGTTCTTTGGCCTGTCATATAGAGGGTTCATAGGGTCACTGGAAAGTAGTAGGCCTGTGCAAAGCAGCAAGTATTTGATTTGGCTTTGGATTCAGCCCATTCGGAGGGAGAGTGATTCAATTTGGTGATTTGAATCACTGTCCCAATTCAATGTGGCCGATTTGGATTTGCAGATTTGGCTGCTGAATCCGGCTGAATCTGCAGCTGAGTCCCCTCTGAATTGAACAGGCGGTGGTGGCAGGGACAGTGGTGGGGGTATGGCGGCAGCAGGTGGGACCTCCCCCTGCCCGCTCCCCCAGCCCTGCCCATGTCTGCCCTGCCTGGCCCCAGCATCCTGGACCCTTTTTTTTTTTGAAGTCCCACACTCACCGGCTGCAGCAGCAGCAATCAGGGCCTCTGGGGGCTTGTGACAGAGTGCCCCCCGTGTGCGCAGGGGCAGCCTGGCACCTGCGTGGTATCTGTCGCATCGCACGGGTGCAGCGCGGCTCGGCAAGGCACTGTCCTGGAGCTGGGGCAGCTCCAGCAGTCACCCGGAGCCTGGCACCGCCTAGCCCAAACCCCTGGACAGTGCCCAGAGCCCCGCAGCACCCTGCCGAGCCGCGCGGTGCTGTGCCCTCGCGATGCGACAGCTGCCGTGTGGGTGCCAGGCGGGAGGGGCGATCCCACTGCCCCATGGTGTGTGCAGGAGCTCTGCTATAAGCCCCCAGATCGCTGCTGCTGCAGCTGGGGAGTGCGGGGCTTAAAAAACAAACAAACAAGTGCTGGGACGCTGGGGC
>NW_017728886.1:9920612-9986149 GCF_001723895.1 Crocodylus porosus | reverse complement strand
AGGAGATGGGGCTGGGCGGGGGTCCCCCCATGGTCCCCTCCTCCCTCCTCCAGCCCCCCGCCCCCTGCTTACTGGCACGGAGCCTGGGTCCAGCTCCCTGCGGCGGTGAGCGGGGAACACCTGAATCTCTGAATTGATTCGAAGGCTTCTGATTCGATTCAGACCGTTTAATGCGTCTCCTGATTTGATTCGGATTCAGAAGCTTTGCACAGCCCTAGAAAGTAGGGCTGGAAGGGACCACACAAGGTCATGTAGTTCAGCTCCCTGCTCACGGCAGGACCTTCCCTGACTAAGCAATGCCAGCCAAGTATCTGTGCAATCTTCTCTTGAAATTTTCAGGGATGGAGAATCCCCACCTTCTCTAGGCAGCCTGTTCCAACACTTGAACACCCTCATAGTCAAAAAGTTTCTCCTGATCTCCAACCTATATTTCCTTTGCTGAAGCTACATGCCATTGCTCCTAGTCCAGTCCTGTATGGCCATAGAGAAAAGCCCCTCCCCATCCTCTCTGTAATTCCCCTTCAGGTAGTTGAAGGCTGTTTTCAAATCCTGCCTCCCATGCCCCTTTTCTTCTCCAAACTAAATAACCTTAGTTCTTTCCTCAGAAGGCATGCCTCTCAAGCCCCTAATCATGTTTAGAAGTTAAACTAGATGATCATAACAGTCCTTCCTGATCCTAAAATCTATTAATCCATTACTGAGATGAGACTGTCTCCTGCATATGAACTGGACATATGCAGAGATGATACAAGTAACTATTAAACTTGAAGGAACGACAGGGAAAGCTCTTGAACCTACATGCTGAGGGGCAGAAAGGCAGAAAAACAGCCCAGAGCATGCCAGAAAGTGCATGGGTGAACATCCTTCTTTTGCAGTTCTTGTGGTCACTTCTTGCATTAATACATAATTCCTTTGTAGCCTCTAATGTTGCATTGACCTGTGCTTTTGCACAGCATGATTCCAAGTTGATGACTAATTGAGCTAAATCAGTTTAGATTAAATGGTTTCCCCTCTAAAATCTGAGATGAATAAAAAAACCCAGCTTCATCAAATGCAAAATGTTTCTTGCCAACATGTCAATTTTGGGGGAAAAAAAAAAGTGATGGGAAAAATGTCTAATCCAATAACAGTTTTGACCTTCCCATTTTATTTTGGTAATAGCAAAGATTTCATTTTGGTCGGGTAATTAATAATCAAATGATTTTATCATTTTGATGCACTGTTTCCATTTTTAAAAGTATATGATACTTGATATATATTTTATATTGATTTTTTAATGTCACATATTTCAACGTTATCCATCGAAATTGCCTATGCTCAAAAATGCTTTTTACCTTATAACAATTACACATTCAAAAAAGCTTGAGTTTTTTGGACGCAAAATGTTTCAGTAATTCTTGACACAATTTTAAGGGACTTTCGCAGGAAGTTTTGACATTTTGTTAGCTTGTTCTTTCGGGCTGTTTTGTTCTTTGTTTGGTTTTGAACAAAACCGACTTGCCTATGCAATGGAAATCCTGGTTTTTGCCTTGCTCCACTGATTAAATTAGAATCTACACCCCAGGGGTCGGGGAATCTTCTAATGCGTTCCCATGCACCTGTCATCACAAGTGTTAGCTCCGGCTGCAAGTGAGTGGAGAATTACAGATCAGAAGATGGAGGTAAGTGTCAAAGTGGTATCTCTCGGACCAGTTTAGCACGCAGCGGGTGTGAACGAGCGATACCAATTAGGTGTTCTGGATGGGTGCAGTCCAGTTCTGGCGTTTGTCAGGCTCAGCTCCCACAAAACCCCATGGGACTAATTCTGCTCTGATGGCAGGGTAAATCAGGATCAGTGGCACACCTGGGTTGACCCCTTGAATATGCCTATGGCACCAAAGGGGTGTGCTGAAAAGCAGTAGGCAGCTCAGCTTGGCTCAAGCAAGGCACTCAGGGACTCGCATCCAATCCCACATCCCAGGTAACGTCCCATGTCTGTGGCAGATTAGGAGTAACTCGACAGCAGTTGCAGAGATGAAAAATGAGGAGGCCAGAATCAGACCCTCCTGTGTCTCTGCCAATTCCCAAGGGGGGCCGGAACAAAAGTGGCTGTGCGCTCCCCTTTCCTTAGGCAACGTTTCCTGCACCAGACACCACATTGTAGTAAGGGATAGCCTAGCAGCTGCTGCAGCGGCTCTGTGCCATCTGAGCATTTCCCCATGCAGGGGAATCCTCAGGCAGGCAGATATGCTGACTTTCCAGCTGCTTTGCAAAATCGCTGTGTTGAAAAGGAGCTGCAGTGGGGTCTGGGATCTGGCCCATTATGACATGCAGGGAGGGAGCGTGCCGCAGAGCTGCATCCGGTCTTTAGTAAGGGAGCAAAGGAGCTGTAAAGCTTGCCTCCTCCGTGGCAGCAGGAAGCGAGCCCGTTCCATATGACCCAATTAGCCACTCCATCGTAACAAATCAATAATGGCACTTTCTGAAGACAAATGAACAAGTGCTGCTGGCTTGGTGTTCCACTGTGTTTGAAACGATAAAAGGTGTTATCCCCGCAGAACAGAGCGGCCAAAGCATATCTTTGTTACCGCATCGGAGGTGTGCAGAATGCATTTGCAGAAGAGCACTTTGCCATATGGAGACACCAGCCCCTTCCGTGCAGATTTTGATCTCATTATGCTTGCTAAATCTATCAGGGAACGCGGTGTTTGACTGCAGAAACGCAAATGTAAGAAGGCATCTCTTTATTTGACCAAGCTTTGGAACATATTTTCAAGGAGAGAATCATTAAGATATGGAGATAAACACCCTGTGTTTACCAATGGTAGATGGCACCAGACGAACATGATACCTTTCTTTGACGAGGGAACAAAGGAAATGAGGTAGATCTAATGTGTCTGCACTCCAGTACGTCACTTGATACTGTACCAGATGGAAAATTATTAGTTTAACAGGACAAGCTGAGGATGAACGCAAGAATCATGAGCTGGACAAGGACCTGGCTAAAGGGAAGATTAAAAAGGGGAGGGTTTCAATTGATCAGTGAACTTTTTCATGGTCAGTCTCAGGACCACTTGTATTAAATTTGTATTAATTGCCCGGGCATTAAATGTAACAGCACTTATGGCAGTTGGGAGGCACTGGCAATATGGGGAAATGTGAGACTAGCATATAGAAAGAACTGGGAGATTTAATAGAACAATATGCAAGGTCATGCAGTCGGGACTGCACAAGAATTTGTGGTATTAGCTGACGTCCAACTGCTGGGGATGACAGAGGAGGGTATCTTTGCCAGTCACAGGTGGTCTGTGAGTCACCAGTGTGATGACGCTATGAAGGGCCAAAGGGCAATCCTGGGAGGTGTCAGGATCATGACTAAAGGCACGTAAGGGACTATGTGGAACCTAAGCAAGGGTGCCGCGGATCCAAATATTTGATTATTTGAATATTTGAATATCTGATGTGGCAGGGAGGCACTTCCACCCTTTTGTGCAGATAGCCCTCTGGATGTGGTCTGTTTTGATTTCTGAAAACTTTTGCTACTAAATGAAGTCCTTACAAATGATTCTGCTGGTCAGTTGGCAGCATTTTGAACTCGGTTTCCACCATTTTAATGTCCCGGTCTATTCCCAGTTCTTTCAGAGCCGTGAATTCTGCTGTCACATCCGGGTGCTCTCACTTTGGGGCCAGAAACTTCTCCACGGCATTCAGAAAATGATTTCCAAGGTTTATTCTTGGGGGAGCCAAAATGAGCAGGTGAGTCACCAGCTTTCAAAAGAGGGCAACCAGCTGCTTGCTCCAATACTGCTGCACTTCATCATCTGACTGCCACTCTGAGTGGGCGATGGGGGCGAGTGCCCAGGGCACTGTGGTCAGGAGGGCACCACACACACACACACGTGAGCAGCACATGCTCACAGGAGCAGTGCTCTCCCCCTGCGCCAGGCAGGAGGAGCAGTGCCCAGCCTAGCCCACCCCTTGCCTCCACCCACTGCTCAGGAGGGGCTGGGCTGGGCGGCGCAGGCGGCAGCACCCTGCCACTCCACCCCTGCCTGCCTGCCTGCAGCAGTGCCACTGGCTTGGGGAGGCGGACACACAGGCTGGGGCGGGGGGGAGGAGAACACCAAAATACAAGTTCACCCAGCGTGCCATTTTCCTTTCGGCTGGCTCTGCCTCCACTAAATACACGCCATGTACATGAAGAGCCTTTTTTCCCCTTCAGAAGACAATTCATATTTGGAATTTCTTCGTCTCGGGAGCATTGCAAGGATCTTCATTATCATACAATAGACAATTCTTTGGAGCCCAAATGCATCTGAGAGTCTCATCGAATGATTTACCAACACAACAGATGGTTTATTCTTCCTCCCCGCCCCCCACCAGAATTAAATGAGTCTCCAAATTTAGAGTGCGAGGGAATTTCCCACTCAGGAATACTGACAGGGACAGACTGCCCCTGTGGCGAGGGATGCCAGCCCATCTGTTCCAGCCCTGAGTGGAAACGTTGCAATGACTGGCACCCACAGCTACGTAAAAGAGAACGGCTGGCTGCATTTAGATCGGGCATTTCTTACACAGGCATGTTTTCTGGACCTCGGTCCTGCTTGTCCTTTGCTGTTCCAGTCTAGCATCTGGATGGCTTTTTATTCGAACTGATCTTTCCACCATGTGTGCAGGCTGCACGCCTGTCTCTCCCGGCTCTCTATACTGTCAGAGAATCTCGGTTGCAGAGAGGAGATGAAGGTGCTTTCAGGTATACTAGCTTATTACAGGCCCTAACACTGACAGTGTCACAAATTGGTACCTTTCAGCAAGATGGTTGCTGCCAGCATCATCTTAAATAATAGAAGTGTCAGTTGAAATTAAATCCCCCCCGCCAAAACGTCCCTATTCCATTGCACAGAACCTGCGGTTGTAGGAGGGTTTCTCACCTCTTAGTAACATGGGAGCCGCTTACTGTATGGCTTGCTTTAAAAGGGGCTTTGTGACCTTCCCAGCATAGCTCTCTGATGGTCATTCTTAGCAGGGGAGACCTGGTGCTCCGTGGGAATGGTCAGCCCTTGAAAATACCCCCTCCGAGCCAATCCTGCATCCCAGTTTGCAGTCCTGATTTAGACAACACCCCCCCACTAGCTTCCCAGTTATTCCAGCTGAGTCTGGATTGACATGAATATAAAATGGCTACAGTGGGTCTTTGTCTGGGAATGAACTTCAAGATTCAGCTCATAGTGCTAATATTTCTAGCAGCGCGCTTGAGAAACACAGAAGTTTGCTTCTAAGACAAGTACATCACAGGTCCGACTGCTGCGAGGTGCCATGAATTAATCGCAGCGGTAGCCGGCTTTGCAGGGAGGATGTTCTAAATATCTCCTGTACAGAGAAAAATACATTTCTTTTTGCACTGAATATTCTCTTATCAAAACTGGGAGGGAGGGAGGAGGGTTGGTTGCTCCCTGAGGATTATCTCCAGTGACTACTGCAGGCAATCAACAGAGGCCCTATGGGAAGCCAGAGTGGGCACAATTGTGGGTTTCCCTGTCCAGGGCATCAGACAGGAATATTCATTAATAAATGCTGATTTATACATCTCCTTTACCAGGCAACAACAATGAATCCTGTGCAGAAGTGATGCAGGGTTCTGGCACTGCTGCCAACTGTAACCGCTGAATCCCATTTGAACCATGTTTCTAAAAAGACGCAGGATACATCTTTTCCCCTAAGCATCCTTCTTCAGGCACACATGCCCACAACATTCGCCTCCCTTGTTCTAAAATATTTAGATATGTAAAAATATGGGTTACAATTAGGGAAAAGTTAGAATAGATTTGAATGTTTAATGAAACCCCCAGTAGCTCTTGTTTCATTTATGTAGCATGCTCTGAACACAGAATGCTATTGAACCATATTAAATGTGGGCCTTTCTCTGAGCTCAGGCAAATGCCATTCACATTTCCCTTGGTTTTCCTTTGCAGGATTTACAGTGGCTTATCATCATAACATGGATTTGTCAAGATACAGGCTAGTCCAGAATGTGAGAGCTCCACAGGATTAATGCTATAAAAGTGCCACTAGAGTGAGGAAACAAACTTCATAGCTTCTTACAAAGTTTTCCCCCAGATTGGACAACTAACAGTTGTAGTGTCTAAGTACCATCCATCCAGGGAATTGGGGTATAAGACTGAATTATGAGTCAGATCATTTCCCCTTTGATATCTAGTGGTTGATCTAAAGTGTCTTTTAGGGGTTAACACAACATCTGCTATTGGACTAGGATCTGCCAAAACTAACACCACTTCTAATCAGAAAGCATACTGGACCTTTGCCCCAGTGCTTTGCACTGTCGGTAATTGTTTACACCTGTGCAAAGGTGATCGGATGGTGTCTTGCAGGAACACTTGTAGAACACCTCTAACTTGGGAGTGAGTCTCTTCTCCAGACACAGGGCTAGAGCTGCAGCTTTGCCGTATATTGGTAAAGGCTCACTGACTCCAGTAGAGCTACTGTAACTTGCACCAGCTGTGAATCTGGCCCACAGAGATCTAGCTAAGAGAGAGTTGCTGCTCAACCTGTAGGCCTCATGGGCCAGATGACTAGCATGGGGCCAGTCTGCAGGGGGGATCAGCACGAGGTTAGGCCCTGCACCATGCTGGCCAAACCCTGTGCAGCCTCAGCCCAGCCCTGCACGCCCACTCTCTTGTGCAGGGCCACATTATCCAGCCCACCAGGCTCCCCGTGGGTCTGGAAATTTGGCAGCAGGGGAGCAGCAATTAATGTTGTCTCCACTCCCCTGCAGCTAAATTTTCTGACTGTGGGGAGCCCAGCAGGCTGGATGGCCTGCCTCCAGAGCCCAGGTTTAGCCTGCGGGCTAGGGATTGAGCACCCCTGAGTTAAGCTAGCTGGTACAGCTGAGTAATACATAATTACCTGGCTCCTTGTAAAATAAAATGGTTTTGTGCCCAATTGTTCACTGTTTACATAACAGCAAATGGAGATGGAATAAAAACTCCAAACCCCAAACCAAAACCTAACCACCCTCCCCTCCACAGTGAATGATTCAAAATAAAAAAATACCATGTTTCATGTAAACTTTCCCATTTAGTTCCCAATTTCATTGCTTTCTTGGTTTACTTATATTGTGCATTACAATGCTTCAACATTTTTGATGGGTTCAAGGAAGGTCAGTTTGATGTTTCTCAACACGCTTTTTTCTCGCAATTTCCAATCCATACACATTTCAGCATGTCTGGTTTTGACCTGATTCAAGACAAGACCCCAGTGCATGTGTTTCCCGCAGACTAGCGATTCCATTTTTTCACAAGCTCTAGCAGGTGTCACTAGGATCCTGATCGCACACTTTCTTGCAACAGTAATGTGAAATGGTCTAGC
Organism: Crocodylus porosus; assembly: GCF_001723895.1. NCBI lineage: Eukaryota > Metazoa > Chordata > Crocodylia > Crocodylidae > Crocodylus > Crocodylus porosus. The sequence continues at coordinate 9,978,784 of NW_017728886.1, read as the reverse complement.
ACCCGGCCATTCCTGCGAGATGTCAATAACTATCCAAACGTGTAAAAATGTAACACTCCTACTGGATTGAATGCCATGTCTTTTTTTTACTTTTCTCGATCTGGTAGTTTCTGAAATACCAGCCAGTTTCAATGAGAAGTGATTACATTTTGGTTTGTGGCACTAGAGTGAAAGCCTCTAGTCCCACCCAAGAGTGGATCGGGGGGGTGAAAGGGTTGATCCAGGAGTGGATCCAGGAGGAAGGAGTGGATCTGGAGGAGGCAGGTGGTAGGAGCAGAGTTGCACCTGCCTTATTATAGCATGAAACAGGCCTCAGAAATCACCAGCATGACAGTGGAGCTCCTGCTGGGAGCTTTGCATGTGCTGGGAGCTCTATCAGCTTACCAGCCAGTTTGCCTGGATCCCCTGCTTTCCACTCCAGCATCTGCTGCTGCTTGCTTTAACCCCACCCGCCTCTCCCACCCGTGAATTTAGCAGCAAGGGAAAGGAGGGGACGAGCAGCAGCACCAGTGATGCTCAGCCCCTGGAGCTGGGGGACTGTGTGCATTGCCATCATTCATTGTTCGTCCCCTCTCCTCCTTCTCTCTGGTGCTGAATTCTTGGCGGGGAGGGAGGGAAGGGAAGGACAGAAGTGGTGGGGGGGAAGATCAAACAGCAGATGGCTCCAGAGCTGCTTGAAAGCAGGGTTTCTGAGAAGACCCCACACTCACCAGACAGTGAGCTCCCTGAGCTTCCTGCACATGCAGAGCCTTGCACACATGCTAGTGCGTCCACACCCACTTTGGCAGTGTCGTGCATGTGTAATGAGCTCTCTTCACTGCATATGTGCCATGCTGCTGAGATGCCTAGAAGGGCAGGGATGTGGCTAGAGGTGCATCCACATACATCCCTGGATCTACCCATGGTTCCATACACATTCACCCACACACATTCAACACTGTCAACATATGCATGTCTGTATGTGCAGAAAGTGAACATATGTACGTCTAAAAAATAAATGAGCTTGGGGCTTTTGTGGGCTTGATAAGCAAACTAGAGATTTTAGCACTTCACCACCATGACCCTGCTAGGAAGTGGCATGAAAATCTCTTTAAAATTCCCAAAGAAACCAATTCAGTCACCAGAACAAGCAAATAAATTGCTGACAATCTATAACATAAGATTAAACAATAGCAACAATGTCATCTCACTCCAAATTGCTGCATTCAGATTTTACCTTTCACCAGCAATCTACTCATGGATTCAGCTACTATGAGGATAAAGAAAAGATTTGAAAGAGAACTCAAACATTATCCAGAGAAATCATCCTAGTTAATGACTGCCAGAAAGTTGTTTCATGCATTCTTGATCTCCATTTAGATATAATAAGGCAGCGACTGACTGACAGGATCTATCCAAGATTAAATGACACACCTGCTGCTAAGAACACACCTGACATGGACAATACCAGAACAGCAAATAGTCACAGTCAGCCTTGGGTTTACCTTCCAAGTCACATACATTAAGTCACAAATCGATGGTTTTGATGTAAATACCTCTGAACCAAAGTTAAAAAACCCCATAGATAGCCCTTTAAACCATTTTCAAATAATTTGGCACTGTACATTTCATTATCCTGATGCCCATTTGGATGGCGTGGTTGGATGCTTCTCCCACAGTTTATTGGCATGGTGCTTCAGTAATGTGGCTTTGCTACTTCTGCTTTGGGAACTAATGCATTGGCATGGCACTGCCTTGTGCCATATAGATATACCCATCCCACCCCCTCTGTTTTAATCTCCAAGGTGTTATTCAATACAGAAACATTTACTTGTGACAGAGCACAACAACACTGAGAAGGTTTCCACACTGACTCATTAGAGATTAACACTTTTCAGTCAATCTGTGACTACTTACACAGCGTGTCAAAATATACCATATATTTGACTATACTTTTCTATGATAACTCTTCCCTAAGGCTGGTTTTGCTGTTGGAACATTTTCCTTTGTATTTTTTGAGATCTGGCCACACTCCTTACAACCTGATTTGATCATAAACCACGAGCTTGATCCAATACCCACTAAAATCCATGGGTTTCCTTGGGATCAAGAGATATTGGATCAAGGCTAAGGATTCTAGAAACAAGATACATTGCCATGATCCATAAAACTGAGAGACAGTGCTGGTCAAAAAAGGGGGTGAAAGGAAACATGAGTAGATGTTCTCCCTCCTCCATATTTCATTCCCATCTAAAAATGTCTGCCTTTCATCGTAATTTCAAACTAGTCAACTATTTCCACAGTGTTTGGCAGCAGTATAACTAGGGCAGGGTGGGTGAGGGGGGGCACAAGCCCTGGGTGCCAATCTGGAGGGGAACCAGAACGGTGGCTCCTGGAGAGCCGACAACACAGGTGCTGCAGCCCCAGCCCCAGCGCCAGCCCCAGCCCCAGCGAAGCAGCATGTAGGTAGCCCTCCCTCTCCCCATTCCTGTCCCCAGCAAGGTAGTATGTCAGGAGCAGTACCTGCTCTCAGGTAAGACCCTCCCATGCTGGCCCCCGCTCCTCACTTACCCCTACTCCTCCCCTCCTCTATCCCTGCTCTCAGGTGCTTAGCACAACACCCCCATTTCCAACCACTCCCCCATCACTAGTTGTGCCTCCGGTGCTCAGTACAGTACATCTGTCTAGAACTTGATGCTAAGGCACATGTTGCTATCTCATTTCATGACTTCCTAGTTGCTGCTCTTCCTAACTCACCCTGAACATTGCCACACCAACACCTGCATGATTCTGGTCCTTTAAAGAGAACATCATGGTGAAGAGGGTCTTCTATGGAGGGTCCACATACATCAATATTTGCTTCCATTTTAAACTGATCAAAGGATGTAAGATTTACTCTGTATGACACACACTGGGGGAAATCATGGGATTGGATAGAGGGGTGGGGTTGAATTCAATTATTCTTGTTAAAATAATGTATATAGACATAGACAGAGGATACACAGAGAGGACATACCCCGTTGTTTTGGGGTGCATTTTGCTCTTGAATAAGCACAACAACTTCTGCTGAAGTTAACTGAAAGTGTCTCTCCAAGGCAGGATCTGGCCTTAAAATGTTTGCCTTACGAAACGTAGGTCAAAAATTGGCCATGGGAATGGATACCCCCCTAATAAGTTCTGCTTTCAAATGTGTTGTCTTCCTACCTGTTCCATTTCTGTGAACGTGCTCTGCTCCTCATCTTCATCTTGATCTTCGATATCTGACTCCCCGACAGCAATAGGGACACAGATGGAAAGATCAGGGTTGGTCATAAAATCATCGTTGTCACTTGTCACGGGGCGCTGCCCATTTCTGTTAGTCACATCATCAGTGTGGTTCTCTCTGTGATTTTCCACATCTTTGCCAGGCTCTGCTGCAGTATGGCTATTCATACAGTTGTTGTGGGCACCTGTATTCTGGGCAGCAAGTTTCATCATGGCCTTCTTTTCTGCTGTTGTCTTAGGATGCCTGAGTACATTACAGCAGAAATTCCAGATTGTGCGTTTCACGTACTGGAGTCCCCTGTTGATCCGAGCAAAAGCAATTTGCAGATTGTTCAGCTCTCCATCTTCATCTGGTGCTGAAAGGTTGTCAGCGCTGAAAGAGCTCAGCAGCAACGCAAGGAACAGATTGAGCACCTGAAATGAACAGAAGTCAAAGGAAAATTAATGGCACCACCAAACTGAAAGTTAACATTTAAAACCTATGCCACTCCACTGATATCCAGCAGATTACTGCTCCGTTACACAAGGGGTAAGGAAGAAGAGAACCAGATTTTTTCTTCCCCAAACAAATCATTTTCAGGTGCCAGTTCTACAGCTTATCTGTATCCACACTAACTTGAAAAAAAAACAAAACTCAGACGTGGAATAAAAGGACGATATTTATTTGGAGCTGCTGAGTGTAAATGTTCTTATATATAACTGTAGCGTCTACTCCACAATATTACTAGAAGCCTAGTTTGAAGCAGATAAATTCTAAGGCTAAACATGCCTTACAATTCCAGTCGCTTGTTGCTTATCTGTAATAAAGGAATATAGAAAGAAAAGCTGGCTCGACTCTCTTGACTTCTATGGAAACCAAGTATTATTTATATTCCACAGCATATGTCGACATCGCTGTGCACAGTGCATAAGGTGCATAGTAAATTTGAAAACACTTCCATCTATCTGCATTAGTTTTAAAGGTCTAGACTGAAATAAATTGACTCTTTCTCAAGTTTTAAGGATTTTGGATGTCAAGTAGGAAAAGCAAATATGCACTAGGACTGAATTCAGGATTCCCTCCTTTCGTCCACTTAGGACAGCCAGGGCTGAGAAGCTTGGACCTGATCTAAACCATGGGCTTTGAAATAGGTCCCTTGTGAATACAAGTAAGTGCTTATAGCACCCCGAGATGGCCATTGTGAATAGCTTAGAGAAGGACTGGAGTTCTGAGGACTGTTTGGGATTTTTGGAAATATGAATTTCTCAGTTTGCTGCCCACACATGCTAGAAATCTTTATTCCAAAGGTGTAGATGATAGTGCAAATATTAGACAGTGGTATCATATATGACATCTTCCCCTGGTTCCTAGTAAAATAATAGAAGACACACAGAGAGAAGAAAAAATCCAGTAGCATCTTCAGTCAAACCTGACCTCTTCTTAGTTATCAACATCTCACTGGATTCATTGAGAGCTTTTCCTGTGTAACAGGTGTGAAAGGGCATCAGGAGTTGGCCCCGACAGATTAGCCATCAAAAACCCACAGAGGTCCAAGTTCACTAGATACCAATGTAACTGGTTTCAGAAGCGGCCTCTGAGTCTGGGTGTTCCTGACTTCGCATATCTGACTGAAACGTGGTGGATCTGATCCTCCGATGTGCAGTGTAGTCACACCTACCGCTGAAGTCAATGGGAGCGGTTGTAGTTACCACCTCTCAGAAACAGACCCCGACCACCTCAAGTTTAGGCCACGTTGGAAAATTCGGAGCCACCTTCAAGATGGCGAGGCACAGAACCTGAATTTCTGCTCCCTTTTTCTGATGTTAAGTCTGGAACTGATAACAGGGCCATTGAGCGCCTGTGTTATCTGCGTATTTCAATCTGTTGGCAAAGTATCATTTCGGTGATGGTGCATTTGGCCAACACAGAAGGTGAGACAGATTCAACCCCCTCACCCATGGACAGAACACATACAGTCCATGATTTGGAACCACTGAATCTGAACGGATCTAATTGCTTTTACTGACTGGGAAAAAAACCCCCATCCCCAAGTTTGTATAGGAAAGAACCAGGAAAACCCCCATCCCCAGTTTGAATAGGAAAGAACCAGACTGAGGGACAGAAGACACATGCGAAGATCCAGGCTGGGTAGGAGACTGTAGGCTCCATTCCTGTAATTTAAGATCTCTCTAATTTGGCTTACGGAGAAGCCAAATGAGACTAAATAGGCATGTGGCTATTTGCTGCTCTCAGCTCTTTTATTTTTCCCTCTAATGCTTTGTTTCACGTGATAAATAAAAATACTTTGTTTTACGGAGGCGGTTGGTCACTCATCACTACTTGCAGGTTCCCAAAGGGAACGAGAGCAGAGGTCTCAGCCTCATTCAGACCTGCAGGCCACTTAAGTGCTTGGTATCCACGGGGCATTGTAGCCTCTACAGAGAATCCTGTTGGCAGGGTGAATTCAGTAGCCTCAGGTACCTGACCCCTAAGAATGAAAAGACATGGGATTTCAGCCAAGACAGCCTGAGTCCATGACCTCAGAAAGAGCAGAACATGGGATCAGGTGGAGCTAGCCTACAGTCATCACAACACAGTCCTTTCATAGCATCTGACAAAGTACTGTCTAAGTTGTAGGGCTGCATGAAGCTTCAGGTGCTGATTTGCTTCGAAGGAGATTCGGCTTGATTTGGTGGCCAAATCTCCAAATCCGAATCGAATCAGGGGACCAATTAGAAAGTCCGAATCGATTTGAAGCTCTCCGAATCAATTCGAAAAAGACTCAGAGAGCTTTAGCGATTTGGGTAGTCCCTGCTCACCGCTACAGGCAGCTGGACCTGGACTCCATGCTGGTAAGTAGAGGGTGGGGGAGGGGAGGCTGCCTGCTCCCCCAGCCCCCCAGTGCTCCAGATCCCCATCCACTCTCCCAGCCACCTCCCATGGCTGCCTTGTCTGGCCCCAGCTCCTGGTTGTTTTAAAAAAAAAAAGCCCCCACACACTGCTGGGGGGGGCGAGGAGGGATGAGGGCAATCCCCGCTGCTGCCCACTGCTCCACGCTGCATGGGGGGGCTCTGCCACAAGTCCCCCGACCGCTCTCCCGGCCCTTGCCATGGCTGCCCTGCCTGCCCCAGCTCCCGGCCCTTTAGATCACCGCATCGAATCACTGTCCCCTGAATCGGCCGAATGTGAACCCGAAGCAAATACTAGCCGCTTCACACAGGCCTACTAAGTTCCACCGTGTCCTGCCTTCTGCCCAACTTCAAACGAAGAAGGCTGACCACCTCTTTACAACCAGAAGTTACTGTGACTTTAAAGCTGAAATGCATTTATTCCAAACGCACTGTCTGCACAACCGCTGAACGAGATGTGTGGCGAGCCTCTGAAGTTCTCAAGGATTTTCTCTGGTACAGCTGGTTTTCAATGGCCACTGCAATGCATTAGCTCCATGTGGAGAAAGCTTGTTCTTGTTCACAACCACATCTCAGGTCACACAGAAGCTACGTCCAGACCTCCTGAGTTCCAGATTTTAATTAAATTCATTTTTGTATTAACCTACAATTTATTAATCATTTTATTAGCCTACGTTAAATGAATATGGGCGTGTGTTCATCCTGGCATGGACCTTATTGAACAACTATAGGACTCTCTCTCTTGCTCTCTTTTTTTTTTTTTTTGATTATTCAATATGTACGCACTGGAAATTCTGCAAACTAGTGCGGCCTTAATCCCACTGGTAACACTTTATTTGAAGTGCCCTGTCATTATTAATTGATAAAGTAATGATTGTAATCACAATGATTAGAATAAATGCATTTGGCATTAACGCAGATGCCCCACATCCATTAAGAATCACATTAATCTTCCCTGAACCTGCATAAACATGTTTGAACTAGCTGACGGTACCCATGCTACACATTAACGTGAAATTAAAGCTAATTGTCAGTAGCTGGTCAGGCGTTTGATTATGTAAACTCATGTTCACTTCAGACTGTGAAACAGGCAGCTTGTGTGCTTCCCATTTTTGCCCTTGTAATCTCCTGATAGGAAACTGTCTTCTGTCTTTTTTCCTCATTTGGAGATATTCAAAAGGAAGCAGTTCACTAGATAATTAAAAACCAGGCCATGGGGTATGCTGTCTATCAGCTGTCCACTAATGTGGACACTTACACACAGAACCAACAAATATAACGATGGGCTGGCTACCAGCAGAGTCATTAAGACAAGCCAAGCTATTTATCACCATGGTGAGAGGATTCCCATAACATACATCTCAAAGGTCTGCTGGGTGCATTCTCAGGATGAACTGGAATCCATATCAATTCTCCTCAAATTAAATTTAGGAGGTCTGGCTCCCGACTGCATATACCCCTGTGCAGTCACTTCCACGTGTTCATCCTGTTCGTAAATCAGCCATTCTGATGAAGTATCCTTTTATACTGTAGCTCTGCATGCTTATAAATGGTGAAACAAGGCAAAGACTGCAGAAGCAGGCCCACAGTAGATGGGATAATTTTGCAGACGTTCATGCTTTATCACTGACCCAGGACTTTTGCTCTCATCTGAAATACATTCAGTTGCCTGCTATCCTCCTTGTTATCGCTTTTCAGGGTCTTCTCCATAGCTGCATAGCTTTAAACGCACACCTGCCGTTGGCCTCATTCTTAACATGATCATTTATCGCTGAATATCAAGTCAACATCATTTTCCTTTCTAGAATACAGCTGACATTTTGCACAAAGAGCTATTTACGGTTCAGGATTTTAACAAAAACTCTCTCAAACATCATTCCCACTGTCCTTATGAACAGACTGCATCACAAGTTTATTGTTTGGTGTTTAAATAGAGCAAACTGCAATATTACCACTTTGTGTTTACTTCTATCACTTCCCCTCACACTGTGTTCTCCACAAATATACACACTCAAAATCATGAACCATAACATGTATTGGAAAGCATTACTGTATTGCAAATGATTACTAATGTTATCTACTTTTCCATAATATTGTTCTCCTTGTGGCTTAAAACAAGACTTTCAGTCTAAGAAGCAGTGAGCCTGGGTCTACTGATCTCAGTTTTCGAAAACAACTCCTGATTTGGCGTGCACAACCTAACAAACCTTAAATAAAGAAGTCTGATTCCAAAAAAATACTGAGCAATCATCCCCTGACAATGAGCCCATTTTGAGGTGCCTCAGATTGAAAACTCCAGAATTGATATAGTCCCCCAAGTTCTTTTGGAAAATTCAGAATAGTGGCCTTAAACACATATATGTGATGACTTCACATTTTAAATAATGTAATGCCTTTTTTACTTCAGTCTTCATGAAGAAGGTCAGCTACAGATGACAAGCACAGTTGGCAGCAAAGATGGGGAAAGAGGCAAACAGCTTAGAGTAGTGGAAGAACAGGTAAGGGATGAATTAACAAAGTGAGATGTTTTCAGTTTGGGAGGGCTGGTTGTGATGCACCCTAGGGCACTGAAGGATACATCCTGGGGTACTGCAAGACGTGGCTGGTGTAATTCCAAAGCCATTAGTTATCCTGTTTGAGAACTTATGGAGGTCAGGTGAGGTCCTGGATGACTGGACAAATGCAAATATAGTGCCCATCTTCAAGTAAGGGGAAAAAAAGAGAATCTGAGGAATTACAGACCAGTCAGCCTTACCTTGATACCTGGAAAGACGATGCAGCAGGTCCTATTTTGCTGCACATAGGAGAACAAGGTGATCAGGAACAGTCAACATGGATCTACCAAGAGCGAATCCTGCCTAGCCAATTTAACTTGTTCTTAGGCTTTGTAGATGGGGAAGAGCAGTATACGAAACAAACTTTGACTTCAGCAAGGATTTTAACGCTGTCTCTCAGTGTGCTCATTAACAAGATACACTCATTAATAAGCTAAGGAAAGATAACCTAAATGAAAGTATTGTATATGCAAAACTTGTTGCCACATCACGCTCAACTAGAAATCATTAATGGCTCAATGCCTAGGTGGGAAGGGATACCAGGTGATATTCCCCAGGTGTCTATCCTGGGTCTGGCTTTCTTTAATGTCTATATTAAAAATCCAAGCAATGAGATTGCGTGCACATTTGGCAAGTTTGTGGGTGATACCTAGTTGGGTGGAGTTGCAGACGTTTTGGAGGGTAGGGCAAGAATCCTGAATGAACTGGAGAAATGATCAAAAATCAATCAGATACAATCTCACAAGGACAAGTGCAAAGTCCTGCATGTGGGGCAGAGCAATGGCATGCAGTAACATAGAATAGGGGATGACTGGCTAGGCTGCAGGCCTGCAGGCAAGGACTGGGGAGTTACAGTCCACCATAAGCTGAATATGAACTAGCACTGTGTTATTGCTACAGAAGAACCCAACAGCTTTTTGGGTTGTAATAACAGGGGAGTCGCTTGCAAATCAATGGAAGTGTTTCTTCCACTCTTACTCAGCAGTGGTGAGGCCTCAGCTCGAGTACTCTGTCCAGATTTGGGCCACATTTCAAGAAATATGTTGGGAAGACTCCAGCACAATGCAACAAAAATGATTCAGAGGCCTCCTGGGAAACAAAACGTATGAAGAAAGGCTGAAAGAACTAGCATTATTTAGTCTGAAGAAGAGAAGACTGATAGGAGATTTGATAAAGGATTCAGCTACCTGAAGGGCAATTACTGAGAGGATGGAGATGGGCTTTTCTCTGTGGCCACAGGGGATAGGGCTAGAAGCAAAGACTTCAGACTGCAGCAGAGGAAATTTGGGTTGGAGATTAGGAAGAACTTTCTGACTGTGAGGGTGATCAGGAACGGGAACAGAATCTCTGTCCCTTGAATTTCGAGAGCAGGCTGGACGCAGACTTGTCTGGGCTGGTGTAGTCAGGGACAACCCTGCCTTAAGCAGGGGGCTGGGCTAGATGACCACATGTGGCCTGTGGTTCCTTCCAACCCTACTTTCCTATGATCCTATACCCATGCAACAATACCTTGCTCTGATGCAAGACCTTTCAGCAGTAGCTCTTAAAGCCCTTTGCACGGGTGGCAAACATCATTATCTATTTCATATACGGTGGAAGTGAGGCCCTGAGCAGAACCCTGGCCCCATTCAGTAGATAAGGAGGGAGTCAACCCCTGGCTTTAATTCTTGGCTACTTATTTCAGTCCTGACTCTTGGCTTGTCCTAACTCTGGCTTCAATTCCTGGTCCTGGTTTGACTCTTGGCTTATCCTGATGCTGGCCTGATTCCTGGTTCTGGCTTTGGCTCTGGATCCTGGCTTGACTCCTGGCATATCTGGACTCCAGCTAACACTCCTGTCAGTCCTGACATTAGACCCCTGCAGCAGGCCACCCAACTCCCTGCTTCTTGGGCCCTTGGCCTGGACTTCACCTATGCTTCAGGTGACTAATTACTAAGCCAGAATGTGCACACCCCAGTCTCTAGCAAGCACAAAGAGCTGAAGTACTGGATCCAAGGTCACCTAGCTGGCAAGCTGCAGCCTGGAAATGGAGACCAGGTCTCTCAAGTGCCAATCCAGTGCTCCATCCTCTATGCCATGCTGAAATAAATTAGTTCTGCATTTGTGAACACAGGAAATGACAGTGCAAGTTAATTCCACTTAATATCTGTCATGAAGCACATTCTAAAATACTCGACGGTAACCTCTCTGCTGCTGTAGTGACTGCTGGTCTTGGCCTGAGCACATCTAAATCCTCTTCCTCTTATACTCATTGCAGTATTGTATTTACTGTGACCGGGCAAAAAGAGAGGGATAGAAATCGAAGTTTCATTTACACTCCACTTTCATTTAAATCAATAACCCATAATGTCTGTGATCTTCTTGTGCTCCTGGGGTTTGAGCTGGGGGTTCAGTGCCCTTGACTGTCACCAGTATCAGTGGGCACTCACTGCCTTGTTAAGAAAGCACACAGCATCTCATCAAATGCAGACTGAAACCACTATGAAGTCCATGGTCAATGCTACCTTTTACTGATGTAGTGAAGCAGCAGCTGCAAAATGATTGTATATCTGTCCAAGAGTAAGATAAATACTGAACTTAAGCAAATACACGGAGAGGATTGATCCTCTCTGTACTCCAAAACCAGGGTCCTGAGCTCATGAAAATTAGGGTTTGGTTAATCAGGGAGCTGTGTTGTTTTAGGAAGTCTGATCCCACCTATACAATTTCCAGTCTCTCGGGAACCCAGTATGCTTTGGCAGTGTAGCCTTCCCCCTAACATGAGAGAACTAATGTTTCCATCCTGCTCCACTTCTAGGCAAGATGTTTAAACAAAGCTCTACAGTTCAAGAAATAAGTTGGGAAGACTCCAGCACAGTGCAACAAAAATGATTTAGAGGCCTCCTGAGAAACAAAACGTATGAGGAAAGGCTGAAAGAACTAGCATTAGGGGGGACCGACACAAAAACCCAAAACATCAGCCTAGACTCTCTTGCCTGACTTAGCCACACACTGCCCAGGATTTGGATGTCGAGGCCAATGTTCATGCTTCCTTTAACGTCTCTATATCTTGGGACAGAGTAAGTTAAAGCAGCCTAAAAGTGCTCTAATTTACACTCAGCTTTGCCGCCCCATGGAAGCAATCTAGGAGCTGGAAGATGGTCAAACTGCAGATGTGCCCTAGTCACAACTCCTGCAAGACAAGGGTGGGGAGCTGGGGAAGAGCTGCTGTGTGAGACCTCGTCCACAGACAGGTGGATTCTCCAAGATAGCCTCTTAACTAGTCCTAGGATCCAGGGTGTATAGCGTAGTATAAGATCACGGTTAGAGGTCTGCCTGAACCTAATGGTCCTCAGGGCTAGCATGGCTGAGGAACACCAGTGATGTGGCTGATATCATGTCCAGCTGCCTTTTACTCCCCAATGTGAACAACTGATACCAAGCCAGATCAGCAGGCAGCAGCCTTTAGCACAAGTCCAGAGCGTGGCTCACGCTCATATCACAGTCGGGTACCTTTGCTGTTCTGCCACTATGCCCAGCATGGTATAAGGTATGGCATGACATTTCATTTTAATTTTATTCGTAAGCAGAAAAAATATGGGGACAGATGTCACAACCTTTACTCAACTGCCTGAAGAAGCAGGAGGAAGTAAGGCTGCATGGCTGACCTTACTCAGACGGGCTCTTTTTAGGAGACTGGGATGATTCACCTGTGAACGAGTACATGGGAAAGGGCACATAAGGAGAAGGCCCAGCACTATTCTGGTTCTACTTGCCAAACAGCCAGAAGAGCTATTCAGGAGCAAAATGCTCCCTAAGTGCAACAAGACATCTGATCACTGAGAGCACAGGGGAAGGATTGGTTCCCTGGTTCCTGTACGGTGCAGCTACATGGGCTCCTTACTCAGGTCAGAAAGAAAAACTATCACTCACTGTTAAAGATCTGCACATCTAGCAAATTAAGAATGTATGATTCATCATCATCAATAATAATAATTTAATATCCATTGTTGTTCTTATTATTTACAGTAATGACATCTAAGAAGCTACAAGCAGAAGCTGAGCAGAGAGAAGCTGTCAGTGAACTGCAGAAGTGTGAGACCTACGTTACAGACAGAGCCCTGCAGTACTAAGTCATGGAGCCCATCTCTCTGCCCAGGCAGGATTATTGCTTCTCCTGGAAGCAGGCTCTTTAGTCTTTTGTACATTTTCATCCAGGGGCAAAGTTTACAAAGAGAGATCACTTCTGCAAAAAGCAATTTACATGAACAGTTATTTTCTATATTCGTTTCTATTATTTCAGCTGTTTGTGCTCGGATAAGAGGCTTATTCCTTCTCAGCCCAGTTCTCCTTTATCCTGTAGTGAAGCCATAATCCCAGGATTTTTAGTCTCTTGCTGTTGAAATAATCGTGATATCACAACTGCCTACGGCACAAGCAAGCAGAAAGAGAATGCAGGGTGGAAAGGGGAAAGCCCTCATTTAAATGTCTCACCAAAAGGTGCAAAATCGAGCAAGGAAACAAGTGCAAAGACAGCTGTGAATGTCCTAGTCAGCAGCCCCACCACCCCTCCAGATGAGTTTGAGAGGATGGGTTAGGACAGGTGGGAGACTTTCCTGACAGATGGGGTGCTGGTTGCAGCAAGTCACAAGGCTTGTCTGCGCTGCCTCCATACCAAGCCTAGGAGCTCTGCAAAGTAATGTGCCCTACCCAGTCATCTTACCCAGTGTGTGCTGAATCCCAGAAACTGGGCAATGTAACCACTTCCAAGTGGCTCTGAGCATGTGCTAATAAGTACAACTGAGACAGAGAGCCGTTCTGGACGTATACTCAGGACCACTCTAATGTGGCTGAGATGTAGGACACAGAGCAAAGGGGCAAGGTCTGCTTCTGGGCAACCTTGATGACCCAACATAGAGGAGGTACAGACTAGCCTCTGGTGGTGCTGGCAACCCAGAAGAAGTCTCTATCCTTTACTGCCTTGGATAAAACCACCTCTGCACCATGTAGAATGGGATTCATAATCACCCTGCCTCCCATTTAAACAAGGAAGAGGTCCCAATCCTTGGGAATGCAGATTTCTCACCTTCATCGCTCTGCAGCATTTTTGAAAACAAGGCTGGGCAAGGGTAGCACGTTCATGCAGATTCAAAGTGGTTCATGACCATGCTCTGCTGGACTTTCCATGCTGTGAGGTCTCAAGCATTTTATATGAACACTGTGGTACACTGTGTGCCATTCGCCACCGGAGACGTGGATCAAGAGTTTCCAAAGTGACCAGCGATCTGGGGAGCCTCATTATGTGAGCATCAGACTTGGATGCATTATGAGAAAGTGGATGCTCAGCTTAGCATTTTTTGAAAATAAGTGCCTTTAAAACTGTCTCAAAATGGGCATCTATAAACCGAGGAGCCCACAAAATCCAAATGCACTCAAACATGGGGAGGCTGTGGGATCTCTCACTAGAGGTTCTGGAAAAACAGGTCAGACAATCAAGATGGGGTATGTCTGGCTAAGTTAGTAATTCTGTAGACCAGTATCTGGGAGGATACAGAGAGGATCCCAGATTGCTGATGAGACAGTATCATACTGCTATGAAAAAAGGAATCAGCCTGGAGAAATAAACAGGAGTGTCATGTGTATCCCCTGTCCCCCTCTCCCCAGTGCCCATAGCTGTTGACCAGCCAAGTCACCCCACTGTCCTGAGTAGAAAAAAGGTTATTAAAGGGGAAAAGACTGAGGTTCTTACCAAGTTATTATGCAGGCCCCAATCCTTCAGGATCTGGGCCATGGGATGACATGAGAGTGCAGAGCCAACTCCATGTGCACCACTTGAATGCCATTTAAACCCTGCAGGACAAGGACTGCAGGAGGCCAGAGCCGTCTATATGCAGATTCGAGGCTCTCCCCCTGGATTCACCTGCCTGCCCTTCCTGATCGCCAGTAGAGACATACTCCAGGACGCTACCGGCCCGCTCACACCATTACCTCTTTTTCAGATGTAGTGCAAGCGAGGGCCTCACAGTGTTGGCTTTAAAATGGTATTTAAAGGTTTGCTTTTTGGGAATTGGCTTCCAGGTATATGTACATGCATTAGAGTGGTTCAGGATTGACAGCAGGGTTCAACTGATTTCTAAAAAGCCTGGGTCTCACATACAGAGTTTCACACAGCCTTCAAAGCAGACAGGCTGTCTAACGCAACAAGGCCAATGGATATGCACAGCCTGAGAGCAAGGGGGCATGTATCACACTGTTTCATAACATGAGATAAGGGTGGCACCAGCTAATAAGGCCCCAGAGCAGGGCAGCCCGAGTCCCGGTTTTCGGGGAACGGACCAAATTAGAAGGCGGCACAGAAAGACCAAATTAGTATGCGTGCATGTGATGAGCTACATGGCCAGTATGATGAACACAGAGAGAGCAACCAGGGACAGCTGCAGGAGTCATCAGGAGACAAGGAGAATACAAAAGCAGAGACTTGAGAGTAACAAAGGGTCCCACCCGGGTCCCCAAGGCCACCATGGACAGAGGGCGCACCACCAGCCTGTCTCATCTACCCCACTGGTGGCAGGGTGTGGGCCTTGGCATCCCACCTCCAAACTGCTGACATCAGTGAAGACTGCATCCTGGCCAGATGTATTCTGACTTTGGCGACAGCCCTAGGATTTGGTAGATACATAGAATTGCTTGATTGTTTGTATTGCTACTTTTCTGTTATCACTGTGTACCAATACGTTTGCCTATTACCGAATGGCAAGGTCATGGTCTGTCTGAGGATGTCACTAGCTTTCTCACTGAATCCTGCAGGGCAGCATGCCCACTGTAGCTCAGCTCCTAAACACTCCTTTCCTCTTCTTCATCCTTGGGTCCAGCCATAAATCCCTGATCTGTTGTGAGATCAGGGCTTGGAGCACGAAGGGAAAGGCTGCAGGGAATAAATTTATTCATCTCTGCAAGACAGAGAGAATCAGCATAGGAGGACCGCTCTGGACTGGTACAAATACAGCTCCCTACATTAATAAGGCCAAGAAGCTGGGGAAAAACTATAGCATTATACTGCAATAATAATAATAATGATGTAATTCTGTTGCAGCCAAAGGAGCTACACCAGAGCAAAGCCAGTGTGAGTAAGAGGAAAATCAGGCATCTCACCTGGAAAAAATAAATCAAAAGAGCCAGACATAATTACTAGGAATGTCTTTTTTATCAGTAGGAGAAATGCAATTTCTTTTAAAATGTTACCTTCTCAGACAGTGACATTGTTATAGTTTGGTGCATGTCCTGTAATTAGTCTTTTTTTTCCTGACAAGTTAGCAGAATGAAAAGGGCACTGAAGCAGTTCCACTTAGGGTTATGGGTGGCTCTGTCTACCTTCAAAATCCCTGACTCAACCCTCACCTCCTGGGTTCAGTTTTCACCTTGGCCTTGCTGGAAGGACAATTTACTGTGAACTGCGTGACAGGACTCTCCCAGCCTGGGATGTTATAAAATACATTTCCTCTGTAATTGTGCACAGAGGAAACCCACTGCTTTCAAACTGCAAACAGGCTCAGAGCTTTAAACCAAACACCCTGAAGAAGACCAGCTGCTCCAATTGAGGGCAAACCCCTGCCTTCATCTAGAGGAAGGGCACAGGTGATGTATTAGCAGTGCCAGGCACAAATGGAAAATGAGAAGCATCCTCTATTGGTGAGGGAGGAAGAAACAAAAGCTGAGCATTGACAGAGATTGTCTTGCTGCTTCTCTAACAAAACACTTTTCCTCTGCTGTCACGTGCTCGGCTGTTAGTAATACCCCTTAGTCAGCAGCCCATGTCCCTTTTGGGATTTGGTTTTCTAGCAGCTGCATTGGCTATTTCCAACCCCCTCCTCCCTGCCACTCTGCAGAGCCCCAGGGAGACATCCTTCCCTGCTGCTCATGTGAAGGGAAGAGGCTCTGCATCGCCCTTCCAGTTCCACTGCACCAGCCAGGATAAAAGCAGGCTCCGACCAGCACGTGGTAGCACCATTCCTTAAATAACATCAAGAGGCCTGACCTTCACAGAGTGCTGAGCAAGTGTCTCAAGCTGGGCGCATACAAATAATGGCACTCAAGAGAATGTGTCACGGTGGAAAATTTGCACCGGAGGCTTGAGGCCTCAGCTGTGCTCTGAAGCGCTTTCTGCCAGCGTTCCCCTTCCCCCTGCTGCCCTTACCAAGAGAGGGCAAGCATTTGGGCAGGAGTCAAGGGCCTTTGTCGTGTTCACAAGCACATTTCCTTTTCTGGTCCTTTTGAGATAAGGTATTTAGCAGAGTTCACAGATTTATTGGCATCTGACAGGGCCCCGTTGCGAGCACTTCTGCTTTGGTCTCAAACTTGTGACTCCTGGCAAGAGACCGCAAGCACCTTCCCACACCACCCCATTCCCCTTACAGGCACCTACCTACCCCACGAAGGCCTCAGCTCCATATGCACTGGGTGTTAGCACAGGTAGTCCAGGGGACTTCCCCTCTGTGCCTACCTCATGAGGAGGGAGCCAGGATGTCCCAGTCCACATGTCTGGCAACAGTAAGGCAAAGACTTTCCAAAAATGATGTTTTCCTCCTCTATCCCATGGGAAGCCAAGGTCAATCCACATATTCATCTACTGGTGGTGACTTAAGAGAACTGAGGATTTTTCCAGGATGCCCATAATGCGCTGTTCTTGGACTCTTAGAAAATACCGATGACTGAGAAAGACATTGCAGCAATGAAGGCAACTGAAAGGGACTCGTATATTCACTGACTTTTATCCTTGATATCTAGGTGAGGTTCTTTGGGGCAGAAATCATGAAACAGGACTTTCTCTGTGCAAGGCAGGAAACAGAATGGAGAAATGAAGAAGGAAGATGGTGGGAAGAGCCATCAGGTAAGAAGGGAAGCCCTGTGTTCCTGTTTGTTGCTGCCCTACTGAAGAAGACTAGCTATACAGAAGTGAGAGACAGAAGTGACTCTGCCCTGTAATTCCTGCCCACCTTGTGGCATGAGGGGCTATAAATCTAACTCCTTAGGCACCATTCAGGCTACCTGAATCCTGATTTTGGATGCATGGAGGTGAGCACATACTGTGCACCGCTCCGTCTCTTAACACATGCCCAGGGCCTGGTAGGCAATGGACAGACTCATGCCCTGTCCTACGACATACCAACCATCAAAGCTGAGCTAGAATAGGAGGGAGGGGGCATAGTTATTGGCTGCTGTTGTAAACTACTACTTCAAGGAACTAGGTGAAAACAGAGTGGTTGTCCCTGAGGTGATGCAGCTACCTTTTATGTCACCTCAAGACCCAAGCCAAACCCTAACCCAAACAAGACAAGACATGGGATAACATGTCAAGACATGGGGCTGGGGGTGGAGAAAGGGGAGATGTCTGGTGAGGAGCATTCTTTAGTACAGTCAGTCCTCAGACTACTGACACAGTTGGTTCCTGAAAACTGCATCTTAAGTTGAAACGTTGCAACTCAGAACCAATTTTCTCATAAGAAACAATCTTATAAATGGGGGATTGGTTCCTGAACCAAGGCCTGATACCCTATTGTCACCAAAAATACCTGAGAATTTAGTACTTGATCAATTATAGATGAGTAATACAGCTACATTAATGTATTTATATCATAAATAGCAATCGTATTGATTTGGAAGGACTTCTTTGAGGTGACTTTGCCGGACTTTTTGAAGGGCTCTTGGTTGCACTTTTTGAAGGGTTCTTGGCTGGAGTCTTCTCAGGAGTCTTGGCTGCAAGTTTTTCTGGAGTCTTGCCTGCTTTCTTAAAGAAAGTGTCCAAGCAAGTTTGGACAGATGTTCTCCAGAGAGATGAGCGACGCAGCAAACTTGTTCGCTGGCATGGAATCGCATTGGATCAAGTGTTGTAAAGTCGAAACTGATGTCATAAAGTTGAAACAGGGTATCAATTTATAAATGTTGTAAGTGTGAAACGTTGTAACTCAAAACGTTTTAAGTTGAGGACTGCCTCTACATTCTTCCAGGAAGACCTACCAATCTTCTTGGAAGAATCAGATATAGAAGAGTATTTTGGAGGAGAAAGACGGAAGTGTGGAGGAGGAAGCTTCAACCAGAGTAGGCAAAGGAAGGCATGAGGCAAGATGTGAGGAAGGAAGTGGGAGAGAAAAGAGAGATCTCTTCTCTTGTGAGGACAATGAACCAGCTGGGGAGCAGGAGGAACAGAGGTAAGTTCCTTGGAAAATCAAGTCCTCCCCACCAGAAAATGTTGACCAAAACAGTCATTTACATTGGGACTTTGCAACTTTTTAAGGAAATATTTCAGTCAAAAACCTGTGACTCTTAGTCTTTGGGCATTTAAATATCAAAATGTTCTGCAAGCAGCTGACACCTTCTGTGGAAAAAAAATCGTCGAATTGAAAACTTCATTTGTCATTAGAATACAGACCGGGTGGAAATCTTTCAACTAAAACTGAGAACAAGGATGGGCCAGGGACTGGAGGCTAGGGAGCTTGCAGAGGACATGGTACAAGGCCAGAAGCCAAAGCCAAGGTTCAGAAGGGAAGATGTCGTCAGAGCTAAGGATAAAGGGAACTATAGTTGAGACGCTGAGGCAGGCTGAGTAAGGGAAAGCTAAGACTCAGGAAAGGAGATTACAGCATCAAGGAGAAACCTGGCCAAAAAGCAGACAGATAGTTCAGCTATAAAGATAGCAATGAAAAGGTGGCTTTTGGGGATATAAAAGGAAAAGAAATCACCACAAGGCTCTGGTTGGGGATGGCAAAAATGAAAGAAGAGTAAAAAATTATACTGAAGTCCCAAGGCTGAGAAACAACGAGTCCTCGGTGGTGATAAAGAACCAGATCTGTGCAGAGGGATAAAAATTAAAAACAACGCTGGGCCTGCTTCTTGGGGTAAATCCTGCAGGACAGATCAACCTCTGGTGGAGACTAGTGAAGCAATGCAAGCCAACAATAGTGGACAACTGGTTCACTGCCTTCCCTAAAGATAGGTCTGGTTTTAATAGATGTCACTGAAGAGAACTGAGCCCAGGGAAGTTTACTTCCAGAGAGAATCTGAAGTTTGAGATAGCAGCATGATGATAAAGGTGAGATCCAGACCTGGGCAGGAAGAGGAGAGGAGGTCAGTGGTCAAGAGGCAGAATTTCGGCTTACTGGCAGATGTCACGTGGAGCTACAGAAGCAATATTCAGACCCACTCCCTTAGGTATTTCAATCCCAACCCAGCGCTGCTGTATAGTTCCCTGGCAAGCAACAGACCATTTTCGCGAGTGGGGGAAATACAAATACTCTCAGCAGCTTGCACTCTACTTGGGAAAGATACCGTTTGGCTTCTTATGACATGCTATATACCACCAAGAAAAGTTAAGCTCATCAGATAGCTTGATAAGCTATTTCACGTGGCTTTTTCAACAAGATACTGCCATAAGCAACAGTTAGAAATTGATTGTTCATTAGCCAGTATTAGAGATGGAACTAATCTTTACTTTTTTATTTTTTAAAAGAAAAAATGTAACCCATCCAGAAGTAATCAATAATGCATTAACCATATGTACTACATGATATATTTTAATATGAAAGTGCTCTTCTTTTCACAATTCATGCAAGACAGAACTTGTCATTACCCTTTAAATGACAACTAAACATGTCAACAGCACTAATGAAGAGAGACACATATTGAGATGTGCCTATCTTACTCTGCTACATTTTCTCATTGCTTTCTCTCTCACATCAATAAATTATGGTGGAAAAAATGGGCAAGAGGAATTCTATATACTTCCACAGTTCTTGCTAACATCTTGTTTTAGGAGGACTGCATCCTATTTCCCTCTCCCCTCCATTAGATATCTAAGTGGATTTAGATAGTTTTGTGTGATCCTTTTCCCTTCTGCCCAAGGCCCTGAATAATCAGGGATGGAAGAAGTGGACAGGTCCTCCTTTTCTTCATTGCTTTTTGTGACTTAGCCTTAAAGCTAAGATGATGACTCATTACCAAAGATGACACATGAAAGTTTTTTCAAGGACTGGACCTAGGTGGGACAGAATTATACTTAGATGTCTAAGTCCACTTAGATATCTAACGGGTGGAGCAGGATTTGTTTCTGTGCCCACCCTATTAATAGAATAGGTCATGGAAATTCAGCCCCACTAACCTATTGAAAAGAACCCTAATAAGAGAACACTCATTAATGCCATCTGTATAAAAAGTTATAAAGGCACTTAAGCTTCTTCAGTATGTAAAGTTCCTAAGTAAAGTATGGTCTTAAATTGCAGCAAGGCATATTTTGGTTGCATATTAGGACGAACTTTCTCACTGCGAGGATGGTCAAGCATCAGAACAGGCTACCTATAGAAGTTGTAGAATCTCCATCCTTGGAAATTTGTAAAAACAGTTTAGATGCACACTTGGCTGGGATAATTTATTCAAAGATAACCCTGCCTTGAGCGGGGAACTGGACTAAATACTCCCCGCCATACTTTTCTATGATTCCATGGTGATGCTAAAGTATTTGGATAGAGGTAGCCTCTTTTTTTCAAAGAAAAGTGTTTGAATTGGACCGGCACGTGATCGCAGTCAGGTACAGGGATGGGTTTTACGTGGCAGGGGGCCATTTTATTAAGTTAATACATTAGGTATTTTTTCAGATGGGTTCATTGCAAGGGTTACAGAGGTCTGACAATATAACTCAGAACTTTGGGTACCAAATGTGCATCAGTAATTGGGAACTTTTCACTCTCCTGCATGCAGAAAAGCACACAAAAAGCGCTATTCCAAATGTCAGAAAAGTTCTGAGCAGACTTTCTGTGTCAGCCTAACCTAAAGACAGGTTCAGTTTTCAAATCCCTCCCCTGCTGAACATGTACACAGTACACCAAAGACGAGAGCTCAGTCTTCCACTGGTGAATGGTCTATCAGCAAAATCCCAAGTCCAGGTCCTTTGGCCTTTCATCCATCCTGAATACTGGCTGCAAGTTGTAATGAAACAGCATTCCTTTGAACCACTGAGCAGTAAATTCCCAAGATCTACTTTTATTAACTTAACTGTGCTCATCTGGTGCTGCGAAGGTGAAAAAACACCAAGACCTCGGCCAATTTTGGCCCCAGTAGGAAAATTTTCTTTTTGATTCCCAAATAAATCAGACTTAAAACAGCCTAAAAAACTCTTGCATTAGAATTACAAGGAGTGAAAAATGGGTATATCCCCAGGGAGAAAGTGGCTCACACCTCCCAGACAAGAAGCTAAATTACTGGGGGGGAAAAGGGGTAATGGGAAACACAAAGCTAATCATCTCCTTCTCCATGCCATCACAATAACCCCCCTTATGTTCCATATTGACCCTTGCTCAGTTTTAACAGTGCAACAACAATCTCTGTTACAGATCACCACCCAGTCCACCTCTATTAGTGAGCTTTTAAGAAACTCCATAGCTAATGGTGAACATTAAATGCTTGTGAATGCAGGAGCCAATTAATTATTTAAATAGGATCACTTCAAATGATGCTGTAATTGCTTTGTTCTGAAGGTTGTTCTGGCTAGAAGTTGCCCTGTTGGATTAAACCCACAGTCCCTGCCTGAAATGAAAAAAGGATTCATCTGACATGCCTGGGCTATAACTTTGGCGCAGTAAGGAACTAAACATAAAAAGGCTTGACTATGTTATGCACTATTCATACCTACCATTGCATCTTTGTCTTTCTGCTGTTGGAAGCACTTTGTAAATATTAGGAAGCCTGGGCATGAGCTATTTATAATCTCAATAAGGGCAAGATTTATTTGCCTTTTTTTCTTTACAGTGAGCCTCTTCATGACTGGCATGAGTCATGAATGCAAATATTTGACTGTTAGCAAGTGTATTTGGTATGCCTGATAGCAGTCTTTATATTGATATGGCCGACACAGTATACACCAGACCCAGAGCCTTCTTGATTCATGCATAATTGGGAGAACTCTATCTTCCCTGTGAGGTTATGTAGTGCCTTGTCCTTGAGATGCCTGATATTATGCTTGTGGGCTGGTTCTGGATGAGCAGTGCAGGGACACCCTGTGCGCTGGTTTGAGCTCCAGAACGTAGATGGGAAGCACAGAGTCCTGTGGAGTCAAGGAATCACATTTGTTCACATGGGCTGCTGAAAGCAGAAGCCATGCCTCTGTGACCATCGTTCAGAATCAGAGAGTCCCAGAGAATAGGGCTGGGATGGCTCGGATAGCTCACAGGACTGGAGCACTGTCATGGTTGGGTACAAACTGTTCAGGAAGGACAGGCAGGGGAGAAGAGGAAGAGTTGCACTTTAGGTAGAAGAGCCATATGACTGCTCAGAGCTCCAGTATAAAACTGGAGATAGGCCTGTTGAGAGTCTCTGGGTTACAGTCAGAGGGGAGAGCAATAAGGATGTCATGGTGGGGATCTGCTCTAGACCGCCAGACCAGGAGAAAGTGGTGGATGAGGCTTTCTTCTTCGTCTGATGAGGGACTTCAATCATCCCAACATCTGCTGGGATGGCAATACAGCAGTGTGCAGGCAATCTAGGAAGATTTGGCAAGTGTGGGGACAACTTCCTGGTGCAAATGCTGGACCAGACAACTAGGGGCCATGCTCTTCTTGACCTGCTGCTCACAAACATGGGTGAATTGGTGGGGAGTGTAGTAGTGGATGGCAACTTGGGCAGCAAAACCACAAGATGATTGAGTTCAGGATCCTGAGGAAAGGAAAGATGGAGAGCAGCCGGGTAAGGACCCTGGACTTCAGAAAAGCAGACTTTGACTTGATCATAGAACTCATGGCAGGATCTCCTGGGAAGCCAGACTGCGGAGGACAGGAAGCCAGGACAGCTGGCTGTCCTTTAAAGAAGCCTTACCGAGAGTGCAGGAACAAACCGTCTTGATGTGCAGGAAGAATCATAGAAATGAAGGGCTGGAAGGACCTCTAAAGATCATAGTCTAACCCCCCTGCTCTGGGCAGGAATACTGCTGAGATCAAATGATCCCAGAAAGGTGTCTTTCCAGTCCCCTCTTGAACACTTCCAAGGTTGGGGACTCACCACCTCCTTGGGAAGTCTATCCCGGATTCTGGTCACCCTTATTGTAAAGATGTTCTTCCTTACATCCAACCTGAAACCATCCTCTAACAGTTTATGGCCATTGCTCCTTGTCCTCCCCTGGGGCACCCTAGTGAATATTTCTTTTGCCCAGCTCCTGATATTCATGCCTTACATATTTATACACAGCCACCAAGTCCACACTCAGTTTTCTCTTCCTCAGGCTAAGCCATCCAGATCCCTTACTCTTTCTTCATAAGGTTTGTTCTCCAGGCCCTTAGCCATTCTTGTGGCCTTTCTCTGGATTCTCAATATTCTCCATGTCTTTTTTGAAGTGAGGTGCCCAGAAAGGCACTGGCACCGAGTAGAGAGAAATATCACTTCTTTAGCCCTGCTCGCGATGCATTGGCTAATGCATCCCAGTATGCTATTAGCTTTGTTGACTACAGTGTTGCACTGGTGGCTTATCCTGTGATCAACCATAACCCTGAGGTCCCTTTCAGCCATTGTGCTGGCCAGGACATCTCCTCCTAACCTATATTCATGTTGCTGGTTACTTCTCCCTAAATGAAGCACTCTGCATCTATCCTTATTGAACTGCATCTGGTTCCACTCCGTCCACCTTTCCAGCTTGTCCAGGTCTGCTTGGATCCGCATCCTATCCTCTAGCACGACCACTTTTCCCCATCACTTAGTACCATCTGCAAACTTGGCCAGTGTGCTTTCCACATCTTCATTTAAATCATAGATAAAGATGTTGAATAGCATGGGGCCAAGGACCAAACCCTGCAGGACACCACTGGCTACCTCCTGCCTAGACGATATAGACCCATCCATTAACAGTCTCTGGGTTCAGCCACAGTTCCCAACAACTCCTGACAGTGGACTCTGCCAGCCCACAATCCCTGTTTTTCTTTATAAGAGCATCATAGGAGACCATATCGAAGGCCTTTTTCAAATCCAAATATATGACATTAATCTTGTCTCCCACATCTAAGCAATTCATTACTTGATCATAGAAGGAGACGAGGTTGGTCAGACTTGATCTTCCCACAACAAAACCATGTTGGCTATCCTTCAGCATCATGCCTTCCGCCAGCCTCTCACAAATGGACTCCTTGATAATCTTCCAACTCAAATTTTCTATGATTCTATAGGACCTCCATAGGTGATCTATTTCAACACTGTGTCTGAGGCAGAATCATCCTGTTGGGGAGTGACATTATAAGCCCGAGGTCCCCGCCTGCCTGGAGCTCTGATTGCATGCACCATTTGGAAAACCCATGGACTATCGCTGTTGCCTACCTCAGGTAGTTTACTCTCACCCTACACATCTTGTTGGTCCTTCTTTTATTACTGGGAGTTGGATGAAGGATGAAAGATCATTCCACTGAGTCCTTCCCTGGGGGTTTCCTTCATGCATCTCCTTTCCTTACACTCCACCCTTATCAAATCCAGAAAGATGGTACACTTTGGGGTCTTGATCTTGCATCTACCAACTGGACTGTTGACAGTTAATTCACTATTTTAATAAATGAAGGTGTTCATATGCTCAAATCAATTTGTCCAGAATTCATTAGGCCTTCCACTTGAATCAGTTCACTATAGGCCCATGGATCAACTGACCATATCAGTTCATTGAAGGATCCATAAAGTAATCAACTTAAATCAATTTGCTTCCAATTCAAGGGCCAATCAATTTAGACCAATTCATTTAAGGTCCAATAAGACAATCAACTTAATTAAATCTCTCCCAGGTTCATAAATCACTCAATTTAGATCAATTCAACCAAAAGTCCATAGAACGGTCAACTTAAATCAATTCAGTCCCATTTATGGGTACCTGGGCCACATCATATTGCTTTTCCTCAGGGATAATGACACTTCCTCACCCTCCACTTCATGACAGCTTGGCTTCTCAGGACCTGGACAAACCAGGCTCCTGCAAGGGGGGGAACATCCTGTATTGCCTCCTCCTTCTCTGATCCAGCAAAAGAAGAACAAAAGAAAAGGAAGAAACCCCCCCCCCCCAATAAAAAGGGGGCTGTGCCTTTAACAACCCTCAGATTCACTCACGGTGATGGATCTCTCTCTCTTTTGCTCTCTCTGCTGGTTTCTTGCCAATGTCTTCACCACTACAGTCGTCCATTCACTGGAGCTAAGTGGCTCCCTGGAATTACATGTCCAGGACTTTGGCAGTGGTCCTTTGACCACCCTTGGCTAGCACGCTCATCCTTTTCACCTGTGGATGGCTGTAAGGCACTGCCAATTGAGAAGATCTCTAGCACACCCTCTCCTAGTCTGCCACAGTCCACCTCTGGCTGCTTCTCTCCAGGGCTGGAAATGCTTTCTTCTGTGCTCCGTCTGCCAATCTGGAGTATGTGTTGCAGAAGCGTGTCAGCCTACTTCTGGTGCCGGCTGGACTCTCCTCCATACCTGCAGGGAGTATTCCCCTCACAACTCCCTTAGGACTTCTTCCCAACCTCAATCTCTTTCTCATATATCCCTATCCAAACCATCCCATGCAAATCCATAATTTTAATCTCTTAGTAAAACTACCTTCAACCCTGGTACAACACAAGACATAACACCCTAACTTGACACAGAGAAAGCAGAGGGACCACAACAGCTAAAGTCCCACTTCTGTAAAAGGTTAATATGCATTCAAGAGATCCAAGGAAGAGAGACATGCCCCTCACAGTCCATAGCAATCTGATCATAGGGTAAAATTCCTTCCTGACCCCATATATGGTGATCAGTCTGACCCTGAGCAGAGGGACAAGGGCCTCTAGCCAGGAACCTCCAGCTTTAAATTCCAGGCAGGGATTCTTGGTGTAGCCTGAGCCCAAGAATGTGGAAGAGATGAAGACATTTCTTTCACATACAGGAGAGTCTGTGTATTTAGGTTCTGACCTGGCCTTTATTGACTGGTCCATCAAACGCATCCTAAACTGAATTTCCCTAAGATGTTGTAACTGCCTGGGAATATGGCCCACCATTGTTGCACTTCAGAGATATGCGAATCTTTCCTAAACAATAGAGGAAAGTCTTATTTAAGGGTAAAGGACACCAACAGACCAAGTAATTCCTAAAAGCCTGGTGATTCAGGCATTCTCCCTAAATAGAGGAAGAACAAAGTGGGGCAATAATACAAATAAGAGGAGAGAGGATAAATCTTTTATTTTCCCTCAAACTTCCTTAGACTTAGACTAACTAAAAACTCTAAAAAAAAATGAACTGGGCACAACTAGAGAAAAAAAATACAGTATAGCTAAACTGACTGGGAATACTGGCACCATGTCTCTGACCAGGAGTAGCGAGATGGGGAGGCAGTGAGGATGGCAAGGCCACAAGGTCACAGATTGACCAATAAGTCTCTGGTCTTGGGCTGGAGGGGATCACACCCACTCATGGTGGAATATCCATGTGGAAAGACCCTCAAAGAAAGACACTAAGGTTGAGACACTCTTTTGGAACTGTGAGTTTCTAATATCATAGTCAAATGCCCTGGCGGCAAGCCATAAGCACCCATCAGAAAAATTGTGGAAGTGGGACTGTGATGGTGATGGTGATGACAGTTTTTCTGAGTCCATTATGCTTGTATCCCAGAATATGCTTATTCATCTGTTACAGGGTACTCCTCTGCAAAGCTTGATGTGTCCAGAGAAAGACAATTTACTTTGCTTAATGAGGTGTCCAAGATGATGAAACAGACTCATGCAGCATTTCCACTACTCTTTAATGTTCCCCTTGGGCTTTCTGTCTACTTCTCAATCCACTCTAATACTCCAATCCCCTCAATAGTGTTCCCACAGCTCCTTCTGGGCATCTGAGTCTTTCCAGCTAATCCACACTGTCTTTTTGCCAGGTGCTTTTAGATTTCAAGTGTCCCTGACAATGACCATTAGTGATGTGCCTACTTGCCCTTGTTTGTCCAATAATTTCATTTGCTATAACCAAACTACAAATGCACGCATCTCAGGGGATTGCAAACTAGCTAAAAGAGAAGAGAAGTTGACCAGCTAAATCTAAAATATGGGTATACTAACATGGAGACAGAGGGTGCTACAGGGCAAAATGGAGGTTAATAGCTATACAAATGGCCTTTGTATTTAATGGTCACACCTACTCATGCACTTAACTGCAGAGTAGACTAATTAGCCATGGAATAAAGTGTTTACACATGAGGCCTCGGTAAACTGATTAACACCGCAGTAAGATAGTACTGTTGTGGACAGTACTGTCTTATGCCAGGGTAATTTACTGTGATTAAATGCACACATAGACACAGACCATGGGTGTAAATTGCACCAGTCAGCCCAGCCACCTGGGGGCCAGACTCCTGCCTGCCACCTAGTCACATGGCTCTGCATTTTCAGCACCCTCGTGTCCCAGCCAGCCCCTCTGTCACCTGACGCTGCCACCCAGAGCCTGGGGCTGACCTCCCATGCCCCAACTAGCTTGGGCCTGCTCTGCCCTCAAATTGCTGTAGTCCTTGGCCCATGTGTAGATGTTGTACTCAGGAGTAGTTTACTCTGGCTCCAACTGTTCTGGAGTTTATTGCTTTGCATTACTTGTACATGTAGATGTGCTTATTGTGAATCCAAATGTCCCTGAAGACTAATTTTCTTTCTAGCTTCTCCTTTGAGATTTGGATTTACCTTCAAAATAAGAAACTCCTTCTTTCCTTTCATTTTTTAAAACAGTGGAAATAATGGGCCAAATGTTGCAGCTGGTATAAATGGTTATATTTGTATTGATCTCTAAAAGAATGACACTCATTTACATCAGTTGAGAAATCAGGGCGTTGATTATAAAAATAACAAAAGATTATTATGCACCATTTATGCTTTTCTTATGAAAACAAACAACTATTTCCAGCATTTGACGCTAATATTTTATGTGGTTTTTAGAAAGGTTACTTTTCTTCTGTTTTGTTTTTGGTCTTTTATTTAAGTTAATTATCAGATCCAGGGAAGAATGTGATTATAAATATTGTATTTCCTTCCAAAGAGATTAAGTTGTATTTACAGAGTAGCACTGATTAGTGACCTCTCTTCCCTTAATCATTTCTTTCTTTACAAAACTATTTCATGCACATTTAAATGAGAAAATGTTTGCCACTAGGTATAAAATAATTACTTTATATAGGAATGCAATTTTTAGATCAAATCTAACTGCAATTTTTAAGTACATTTCCTTGGGGACAGGGAGTTTAAAAAAATAAAGAAAGTTGGGCAGGGCAATTCTAGTTCTGCCTATTGTGAAGCTGAAAAATAAATAAGAAGATAGTCGGAAATGTGTTATAAACTGTAGTCAGTATTCCATTTTCACACATTTTTGGAACTAAAAACATTAATGAATGAGAAGGCTGCATTTTTTTGGATAGAACATCCTTTGCTTATTTTATAATAAAGAAAGCTCATAGCATATTATTTTTTATGATCTAAAAATATTGGAATCTTGACATAGCCTCACCTGATAATCCAAGCCTTACTTCAAACACAGATATTAACCCTATGCTTGGTCTTCAGCATGAACCATGTACTGCAACAGGCTTTTATCATTTAAATTCACAAAATGTAGCTTGTGGACTAAACTTTGACCTGCTGATCCTATCAGAAACCACATCTATCTCCTATCCAGAAATGGATGCTGATAAATGCTGATGTTACTGCACTCCACCACTGATCTTAGAGTGAGGACTGGTGATGGCACCCATGTCTATTTTAGATAAGTAAAAAGGAAAAGTTGCACAAAAGCCATTTTTAGGGCAGGTGCTGACTTGCAGCAGACTCAGCTATGGCAGGAATGTACAAGCTGGAGGAAACATGGCACTATGTGCCTTTTTGTTCCTTGCTCTTTCTCCAAAGCACACAAGAGCTGAGTGCACAAGCTGCAATGAACGCTGACTGAGCCAGTTGCTTCTGGGGTCCCAGGACCAGACACTAGGACCTGATCCACAGCTTATCCATGTCAACTGGAGTCTTTTCAGGGATGTCAGCAGGCTTTGGAACTGGGTCTAAGTCACAAATTCATCTATCAACCCACTTAGCTACAGCGCGGGCCACCACTGTTCTGAGCCAATGACCCGACACTGTCCTGATGAGAGGTCAAGGGCAGCGGAATAGTCATATTTGCAAGCTGAGTATAAGAAATGGTCTTGTCTTTCCCCAGTGGCCCCATTGCACGTTACCCCAAACTCTGTTTCCCAGATAGAGGCAAAGGCCCTGCCTCAGAGAGTGTATAATCTAAAACAATATTCATGGGAGCCATGGACAAATCGGATTATAAATGCATCACTGCTCATTATTTGTACCTCTCCTTGATGTTTGTTTTATTTGACTGCAAACACAGAACAAAAGGCAAAGTTAATATGCCAATCTAATCAGAATCAAACATTCATCACATCCCCAATGCTTTACACATCCCCCTCTCACAAAAAAAGAGGGGGAAAAAAACCCCCTCAACTGATGTGACTAGATAATTAAACAAACCGTTTATTTTATTTATATTACATACGCCCCTGCATGCATGCACACACAATACACTTGATTAAGTATATACTAGATAATTGCATGGGGCCTAACATCCCCTTCCTATGCAGAGGGAGGGGATTCAGGGCAGAAAACTTACCATGAGCTTCTCCTCAGACTTTTTTTTCCTATTTCTCCTACGGGGAATGAAGTTCTGCACCCACTGTAAAATGCCTCCCAACTCCACCAGGTAACTGGATAGCATGGGCCCTCTACTTGCAGCACCCTAGGGTCTGGCTCCTAGGGAGCATTATCTCCGCTGGACCTGCAAGGGCTGTGCTTGTGGCTGTCTTTGGGAGGGTGCCGTGAAAGGACAAGTGTGCAGAACTGTTGGGTGGAGGGGAGGGGAATGATGCACTTCTTTCTGTCCTGTTCACTCCATGCCTGCGATGTCCCAAGAAAGGGTGAAGCTGTTCCAGCAATGGCTGTGCTCTAGTTCCTTATGGGAAGTCTGGGCGTGGAGATCCGTGCATGAGTTTCAGAGGCCTGTGTTTTGGCTGGTCTAACACCGATGGATATTTTATGCCCTGTCCAGATAGCCAGAAGTTTATAAAGGCAAAGCAGGCCTGGGACAGAGTGCAGTGTCCACTGTCTTTCCAGCAAAAGTGAACACCTGGGACAAAGTTCAGGTTTATGACTGAACTGAGAACACCCCGGAAGCCTGTTTGCCTCCTGGCTTAGCTATTCATCACAAATATTTCTGGAGCAGAACAACTCTGCAAGTGGTTTGAAAAGAAATCAGCTTCCCGCCTGGTAGTGCTCGCTATTTAGACCAGGCAAATACTGAGAGTGGAGATAAGAGACGGGGAATGGGGTTATGCATTGTCATTGCACCTTACTGAATAAGCTTTGATCTATTTTAAGTTAGGGATGAAACAGCGGAGAGGAGGAGATGGGGATGGGGGATCAGCACTGAAAGGCAAGGGGAAGGCAACAGGGTTGGATGCTGGGGAGTGATGAAGCAAGGTAGGCTGGAAGGGGAACGTCATGCCAGGCACGTGGCTCGGCGGGGAAGCAGTCATGAAGAAGGAAGTGAGCAGAGGAGACAAATGGAGCAAAGAGGTCTGAAGGATAATGTGAGGGTCTCTGGGAGCTGAGAGGCAGAGCCATGAGCAGAAGGCCCCTAACTTCCCCTCTTAGCTGCACTAGCTGGCCCTGCACACCACATGCTCCTCTGCTGCACCGTTTGCTTTGGCACCCTCCTGTGCTGGACTGGGTGCCCTGTCTTACCCTAAGCTCCCTAGCCACAAACCTCCACCGCTGCACCACGCTGCTCAGGTGCCCTGGGCCATGGGCTCTCCTGGCACTGCAGGCTGTGCTAAGCTTTACCCTCCCACCCCCTGGGGCAGGAAGGGGACGCTGGATGGAGATGGAGCCCAGAGCCTCCGGCTGCTTCTGTAACTGGAGTGATGGGGGAGCAGCAGGTAGGTGGGAAGACAGGGACGAGGAGGGTTGCAAGTTAACCCCTCATGTGCCTCCGGTTGGGCAGCTCTGTTCTCTCATTGACTCTGAGGGAAATGGTGTCAGGTCTGGAGGAGATGGTAAAACTAGATTTTACTTTGAAGATATAAGCATTTGCGTAAAGGGGTGGTGTAAAAAAGCAGGTCTCTTGTCACTAGCGCAGTCACCTTTATTTTTCTCTAACCACTGGGTTTATAAGAGCAACACGTAGAGCAAACAAGTCCAGGAAAAAACAGAGAGAGCTTCTTTCAATCTCCTTTTCTGAGCCCTGGCAGAGAAAAGCCTGAGAATACATAAAGGCCTCACAATGATGGGCTGGGTACAAGCTGGTGGCAGTGACCTCCCCAGGCACTGCCACCGTCAGCTCATCTGGTCCATCTCTCTCTGTCCAGCCCATGGATATTTCAATAATCTCTCTGGCACTGGGAAGTCTGTGTAACACTCACCCCTCAAACTCACCCTCTCTTCTATGTTTGCACCTTTTCTCTCGCGCCTATCTCCCTGGCCCTCTTTCCAACATCTGCACCATGCTGTATCTATTCTCCTTGTTTGCCCCACACACCTTTCTTCTCCTCTCTATCTAATTTATTTTTATATGGTGCAAATGTTAGGGCTTCCTCTTCTGTGCTCGCTCCCCTACCCCATCAGTCCCACCTTCTTTTCTTTCCTCACCGCCGCAGACAGGCCCATCACTTACACTCGGAGTCTGAAGTGCACACGCATCTGCGTTAGCCACCACTCTGGCTTGGTCCTCCCTCTGCTTCTTGGATACATAAGTGTCTGCATTATACACACATTCACTCTCTGCACAGAAATCCCCACTCACTGGCCATCTTTGCAGACACACAAGCAGTGGGAAGAGGGTTTTTCTTTCAGCTCTCCCCCACTCTTGTCTGCAGGAGATGGGGATACTTTCTAGACTACTTTCCCTCAGAAAAACGCTTCAGCTTCAGAAAGAAGGAGCGGATCCAGGCTCAGCAACAGCCCAGGCTTGGCCTGTGTGCTCCAGGCAGAGATTTTGCTTCTGGAACCTCTTTTGGAAACAAAGGCAAAGATGGGTTTGGACCATGGCTGAAAACGGCTGTGGACGGAGACAGACCCCTTAGAAATGGAAAGGAGACGGCAGAGGGAGGCTGCTAAGACCCATATAGAAACAGCTATGGCAAGGAGAGGATTTGCTTTTCTGATTTCAGCAGTTACATAGTTGGCCCAGATTATAAAATCAGCCTGTCACAACATGCACTGAGGTCCAGGGAAGCCAGACTCTGTCACACCCGTTGACGAGCGACTTCTAGATTCACAGGCTTTCCTCTGCCAACAACATCCTGCCCTGACTGTACGAATCCCAGGACAGCCAGCAAAAGCTGCCTCACAGATCTCTCATTTGTGCTGGGGACAGGAGCTGAAAAGCGATGCTTGGATCGGATGCCCTATACTTGAGCTTGGTTTTCCTGACATTGCTGCAAGTGAGGCCTGACAAATGACGTCGCTTCAGTTTCTTGCCACTCTATCAGTGATGTTATCCTACAAAGAAATAGAAGTGGAGTAATTCTGGGAGGAATCAGGCCCACTGAGCTTACTGTTGCATCAAACCAGTTTAAGAGCCTGTAGCATTTTAATTTAACCTTAATTTACCACTGTCCTCTCCAAATAATAACTTCAAGGAACTGTCTAAGCGGGTACTTTATCTGCAAGGTGTTCTAACTTGCATGCGAAGAAGGCTGGGCTTTCTGTTTCGAGATCACTGACATTTCCAGATTCCCAAGCATGTCATAGCTGTGCATCATATGATGTTGAAATGGGACGAACATGCATTCAAGGCTGAGAAATGGAAGCAGAGGAAACAACAGGCTGCAGACACATCTGGCTTTTCTAACAGAAAACTTTCCATTAGGCTTATCTAAAGCAGGCTAGTTCAAATCTCATCTAAAACCATCCTGGGCAGCTGTGCTGCCAGGCACTCCAATTATCATAGGGATATAGGACTGGAAGGGGTCCTGAGGGGCAGTGAGTCCAGGCCCCTGCTATTACAGGCCTTCATGTCAGATAATCCCTTTCATAAACAGATCAAATTCCTTTTTAATGTCATTAGGGTTTTGGCACCCACTATTGCTAGCATGGAAGGCAGATCACTTAACTTCCCAAAGTGTCTGGAACTGTGCGTAATCTCCTGGGCTAGGTACAGACTTTCAAAAAGGCCAGGAGGGAATTGATTTAAGTTATGCGGTTTTCTGAAAGTGGCCTAGTTTAGGTCCGTAGCGAACAAAACACACATTTGCCCTTTGGTGGAAGGGGGGCAAATCTTAGACCAGGTTCTGCCATTTTCAAACCAGCCTACGTGTGCTGAACGTCTGTTCTGTTACGGATATACACCAGTTTCAGACCACTTACACCAGTAAAAGTGTAATGTCTGTACCTAGCCCTGGATTCCAGCCATCATGGATCTTTGGGGGCGTATCTGCTGCTCCAGGGATACAAGGATATACCTATTCTGGGACTGGCTAACTCTCTTTCCTTCTTTCTGCAGGAAGGGAATAGACAAGGCTTTACGAGGGTCCTCTGCTATTTACCACATGCTGGGGCCTAAGATGTTGCAAAAAGGGCCACAGTGTAACTAGGAAATCCCTAAACATCTGGTTAGATAAGCCTTTTTCCCTAGGCTTATTTTGCTGGCAAACTGACAGGTTTCCCTAATTAAGCACTAACTACCCTGGGATGGTTTTGATCCCCGGATTGTGGGAAGAGGCTGAGGAAAGACAGCAGTGAAACCAGGTCTTGCTGGTACAGAAAGGGGCAATGTCCTTTTGGGACTTGGGGGAAGCCGGCGTCACTTGATGGCCTCCTGTTAATGGCAGGATGCGCAGCTTCCAAGCGAAGGGGAATTACCTACCAAAAGCCTGCCATTTCTTGAACTGAATATTTTGGAAGGATATGCAAGTGTTTTTCCACACAAGGGGGTTGGGAGGCGGTTGTTTCTGCCTGCTGTGTGTCACTTATACCAATGTGTAACGCATTTATTCCAGCCTTTCCAAATCCATCCTACGACATTCTCTGAGAGGGAGGTGGGATCGGGCTCAGGGCCTTAGTGTCTGACCACATAACATGACATAAGACACAAGTACATTTTTAATAATGGCAGCTAGGCTGAGACAATTCCTCATTACAGACCTTACTATATCTCTTTTGGATAACTCATTTGTCTATAGGTTGCATTATTAACCTCAGCGCCCTACCTTTCTCTCTGAAATATGCCAACTCGTTTGCAAACTTTTACAGTAAACATAATTATACAGTTAGAGGCCTCAGAAGCTATTTCTGGTAAGTGTGCGAGAATCTGTTACATGGTAGCTCTGCTTTAGTTTTACCCTCCAGAGTAGCATTCAGTGACACTTGATAGGCAATGTGATGACAGCCCCACGGTATAATGGCACTAAAGACAGTTAGACAGTACATCATTTTGGGGCCACGTACTAGGGTTCAGGGCTTCCCAGATGACTAACACCAGCTGATTAGCAATAAGCAAAACTCAATTTTAGAGGCATTGAGCTCACTGAGCACCCAGGACCGGGGAGGGAGGAGGGGGTATTTCAACCACTGTAGACTGAGGGAGGAAAGCACTGCTGTAGCAGTGTCAGCTGCACTCTTTGTGGCCTGGGTCCTTGGAAACTGACCCTGATACCACATATTAGCTCCTTTCCTCCACTCCCCCTCCATTCATACATATTGGGTGCGTCTATATGTGCAATTAATGTGTTGCAACAAACTCCAGTGCAGTTTGCACCAGAGTAAACTGCTCTCACCCACAGTGTCTACATGTGTGCCTGGGACAGCAGTGATTTGAGCTGGGTGGAGCAGGCCTGGCTTGCAGGGGGCCAACTCAGGTGATGGCATAGGGTGGCAGAGGGGCTGGCTGAAGTATGAGGCCCAGCAGGAGTAT
Organism: Crocodylus porosus; assembly: GCF_001723895.1. NCBI lineage: Eukaryota > Metazoa > Chordata > Crocodylia > Crocodylidae > Crocodylus > Crocodylus porosus. The sequence continues at coordinate 9,943,148 of NW_017728886.1, read as the reverse complement.
GAGGCTGCTGACCCTAAGGAGACGTGTGGCTAGTCAGCTGGCAGGAGTCTGGCCCCCTCCTCATCACTGTTTACACATGCGTTGCAGCACAGTGGATATTACTGTCCCCAGCTACACTATCTTACGGCAGAGTTAATTAATTTATTGTGTCCTAAAAGTGGTGTATGTGTAGACGGTGACACTTTACTGCAGAGCTAATTAGTCAAATCCACAGTAAAGTGCACATGTGGATGCACCCATTGGGTGTAGGGCTGTGCCAACTCCCAGGATGGGGAGGTGGGGAGCACCCTTATCTGCTTCACTTGCCCCCTGCCTTCCAGATACACTGCTTAGTGCAGGCTGTGTTGGCTGGCTCCTATGGCTGGACAAAGACACCTGGGACATAATCCACATGCCCCTTTCTAGTTGGCACCCAGGGCTGGTACCCTGCTAACCCCACTCTAGGTATAGAATCATAGAAAAATTAGGGTTGGGAGGGACCTCAGGAAGTCATCTAGTCCAACCCCCTGCTCAAAGTAAAACCATGCCCAACTATATCATCCTAGCCAAGGCTTGGTCTAGCTGGGTCTTAAAAACCTCCAAGGATGGAGATCCCACCACCACTCTGGGTAACCTGTTCCAGTGCTTCACCACCCTCTTAGTGAGAAGGATTTTCCTAATATCCAACCTAAACTTCCCTTGCTGCAATTTGAGCCCATTACTCCTTGTTCTGTTATCTGTCACCACTGAGAACAGTCTAGCTCAGGTTAAAGGCTGCTTTCAAATACTCCTGAAGTCTTCCCTTCTGCAGATTAAATAAACCCAGCTCCCTCAGCCTCTCCTCAGAAGTCATGTGTCCTAGCCACATAACCATTTTTGTTGGCCTCTGCTGGACTCTCTCCAACTTGCTCACATCCTTCCTATGGTGGGAGGCCCACAACAGGTCACAGAACTACAGATATGGCCTCACCAGTGCAGAGTAGAGGGGAATAATTACTTCCCTGGATCTGCTGGTAATGCTTCTGCTAAGGTTGCCCAGTATCCTGTTATCCTTCTCAGCAACAAGGGCACCCTGTTGGCTCATATTCAACTTATTGTCCACTGTCACCCCCAAGTCCAGCCAGTCAGCCCCCAGCCTGTACTGGTGCATGGGATTGTTCTGTCCTAAGTGCAGGACTTTGCACTTGTTCTTGTTGAACCTCATGAGATTTCTTTTGGCCCAATCCTCCACTTCGTCTAGGTCACTCTGAATCCTAGCCCTACCCTCCAGTGTATCTATTAACCCTCTCCCCCAGCTTAGTGTCATCTGAAAACTTGCTGAAGGTGCACTCAACACCATCTTGCAAGTTTTTAATGATGATATTGAACAAAACCAGTCCCAGGACCAACCCCTGGGGCACTCCACTTGATACCAGCTGCCAACTAGGCCTTGAGCCATTGATCACTACCCACTGACCACAATGATCCAGCCATCTTTCTATCAACCATACAGTCTGTTCATGCAACCCATACTTCCTCGGCTTGCTTGTAAGAATACTGTGAGAGGCCGTATCAAAAGACTTGCTAAAGTCAAGGTATATCAAGGTATATCACATCTACTGCTTTCCCCACATCCACAGAGCCAGTCATTTCACCATAGAAGGCAATCGGGTTGATCAGGCATGACTTGCCTTTGGTGAATCCATACTGACTGTTCCTGATCACTTTTTTCTTCTCCAAATGCTTAGAAATGGATTCTTTGAGGACCTGCCCCATGAGTTTTCTGTGGACTGAGGTGAGGCTGACTGGTCTGTAGTTCTAATGTACTCACAGTTTTTACACACATGTATCAAAAGACACAATGGGTTAATGCAGTTTTTACACACTGCTGTCTTTAGTCTAATGTGCCAATACACCTTTCAGGAAGCACGACTGTACCCCGTACCATGAAGAATTAGGAGTTACTCATTTTACTTTTATTTGTTAGGAATTCCTAACAAATTGCACAGTTCAGAGTTCCTTCCAAAAATAGCTAAACTGCAGCATGAAGCTACACAGGACATTGCCCAAATAAACTTGAATAGGACTAGGTTTCACTTGCCTTTAAGGTGTACTTGGCTTACAGATATGAGGCTCTACAATATACCAGATTCAGGGTGATTAACACATTGTGTAATTATACTGGAATCACCTTACCTACAGTTTTTCATACACCTCTGATTTGAGTTGGAAATATCAGAATCAATAATAAAGGAAATCTGTGAACACTGCAACATGGAAGGAGGCTCTGATCTTTAGTTGAGGCACCAATTTATTCAAATATATTAATCTTCAAGCACATGCAAATCCACTAAGTAGGGAGAAATGCTGTAGGATCCTCTCCCTGCCCTCGCAGACTAAGGAAGAATTTCAAGGCCAATCTAGATATAAAAAATACATATTTTTTCCAGAACAGAGTCCTGAAACCCAGATAAGAAACATACATCTCAATGAGGTAAGGAGAAACTGTTGAGGAGCAGTGTTTTAGCATCCCTTATAAAACAGATCTCACATATTAGGATCCAAACCCAACCTAAGCCCTCTCTCACCGAAGGATAAATCATTCATTTAAGCTAACCACATTACAAACACTCTTTACAACTTTGATCCTATTTAGCAGGAGAATAAAAACCGATAGGGTCCTATCCAGCTCTCACTTCAGTCAGCCAGAATTTTGCTATTTATTTCAGCGGAAGAATAGGACCCATAATCCTCCATTCACTTGGCAGCTAAGCCCCGAATGGCGAGATCTGTGTATAATGCAGTTAACTTTGATGAATGTCATGATTCAGAATCTGACGGTCTATTTAATTTTGCCTTGTCCTGTTATGTTGACAAAACACTTTCTGTCTCTTCTGAACTAATTAACCTACAATAATTGCTTCCAATTTATTTAGCAGCTACCACATGCCTACTAAATTGTTAAATGAAAATGAGAAAGTTCATATTTCTCCCTTCTGTAGGCTGGGGACCTTGGGCTTATTCACTCTGACAAAGTTTTTCAGCATTTGATTTTATGTTTGAAAGGGTTATTGTTAATCACTCCAGCCTTAAATATAGTGTTAGTGTAATCTCGTCTGGATCAGATTTCTGTTTTCTGATCCTCACGCGCACTGTTGGTGGATGCACAACGCGTGGTAATATCAACAGAAAATGGTAACTCCCCTCCTAAACAAACTGCACGGATATTGAAACCGTTAATGCATTAAAGGTTAATGTTCTCCCCAGTATTTCCTGGGTATGATTTTCAGTTGAGCTCATTGTTTAAACAAAACAATTGTTTGGGTGAAAGAGATGGGGAGCTGGAGGGAGAGAATAATTTTCCAGCTGCTGCTGGAAAAATGTAAGAGAGAAGTATATTTGATTTGCAGGAAAAAAAAAAAAAGAATTGTGCCCCAATTCTGGCCATAGATAATTCCAAAGGAAAACCAGTAAAAATGGGAGGTTTTTAACTATTCTGTTACTTTTACAAACCCTGTTTTTAATCTTGACATCGCTTTGCAGTCTACAATCATAAAACAACACCTGTATTTCCTGTCAGGTTTTTTCCCCCAATATAAATCTGATTTCTGTATTTTAATTCAGCTTCCAGACAGAAGCAGAAGAAAGCATTTATATCAAATCCATTCCCCATGTTCAAGGTATCTTGTACTAGGAGCTTTAAAACCAAAACACTGAGTTCTGGAAATTATTAATTTAAAGCAAACAGGAGCAAAATCCACTATTTTTACAGCAGTGCTCAACCGCTCACCGTATAAACCAGGGATTTTCACCCAGGGTGCCAGGGGTGCTACGAGATCCTTTTAAAGATGCTGCACAATACTGGCACTGTTAGATGTGCAAACATGATTCACAAGATCAAACCGGAGATCTCCAACAGGAACCCAGAGCATCAAAAACATTAAGACCCGCGGTGGGCTTTCTATGTTCTTTGCAACAGAAGAATTGCTCCGTGATTTCTCCACAGTCAAACAAGCAGTGAAAGTTATTTCTCTGAAGTCAAACTATACATGAAAGTAACATTTCCTGAGGGGTGCTTTGAGTCTAATGAGGGGTGCCTTGAGACTAGAAATGGTGAAAACCACTGATATAGATAATAAACACATCGGAGGCACAATGTCAGAGGCTCCGTAAGCTAAACACGCAAAACATTTCCACCATGACTGCAAGCTAGCACAGTGCTCCATAAGATATCAACAGGGAAATAAGAGGCAACTGTAATAAGTTCAGAGCTTAATGTAACCCATGCTTTTGGGATAGCCTAGTAGAAAAAAACCCAAAAATCAAGCGAACAAGTAGCTTCACTGTTAACATAACCCATGGCTTCCTCAAGCAAGCAGGCTGCACACGTTCAGCATCCCATGCAAAGATGGTGTTGGCTGTCAGGTTCCTATGTTCTGCTTTTGAGACAGAGACAGATAAGGTGAAAATCACTCCTGCATCGAGTAAGACCCACGAATCACTTAAGTTCCACTTAAATGGCTTTTGTGGGACTTCAGAACAATAAATCATTATTATCAATTCCGTTTTCTCTACTGTAAAAGCTGATGCTCCTCTAGGAATGACTGTTTAATATTTATAAAACCAGTTACGTGTACAGCTTTGTATTTGGGATATAAAGAAGAATGGTGGGGGTGTAAAGCCAAAGGGGATTTTCCAGGAAATACATATATATTTGGGATTACACTTTGGACTATAGGGGACAGCAGTTTCCTATTAGGCAGGAGAAGGAGAACATTTGCACACGCACAACAGAAAAAGGGCAAAAGAAGATCTTTAAGACTTACCACTAGGTTTCCTATCACCATGACCAGCAAGAAGACAAGAAGGCACAATGGTTGTCCAGCTACTTCCATACAGTCCCACATGGTCTCAATCCATTCTCCACAGAGAATTCGGAATATAATGAGGAAAGAATGAAAGAAATCGTTCATGTGCCAACGTGGCAAACGACCAGTGGAGCTTATCTTGCTGACGTGATCCAAGTAGTTTTTCCCAAAAAGTTGCATTCCTACCACCGCAAAAATAAAGACTATGATGGCCAGAACCAGGGTCAGGTTCCCCAGGGCACCCACTGAGTTACCAATGATTTTAATGAGCGTATTTAAGGTTGGCCAGGACTTTGCCAATTTGAAGACCCTCAGCTGTGAACAGAACATAAAAACTTCATGTCAGTTTAGAGAACCAACAAGCATTTCTGGCAAGGAGCTGTTAAAATGGGTTAAAAAATTACAAAACATTTGAAGGACTCTGAAACAACATGCGGTGTGGGTTATTGAAGCAGCAGTCGACGTTAGACTTGCTCTATGGTTATTATTAAAAGAAAAATTGTGCCTCTTGCAGGATAGTCAGAAGGATTTTTGGAGAATACACATTCAACATAGGGACCAGGTAGCTGTGACTTAGTTGATCATTTATTACCATTGTATTCGCTGGGGGAGGAAGGGTATGGAAAGACAACCCAGTTCTTAACACTGATTTTTGTACTGCGGCTTCTTAGGGAAACAAGCTCTCTGGACCTTTCAGAGCTCACCCCTCCGATGGCTGGGAGCATATCCTTTCTGTTTCTTAGCAATCCATGGCAAGATGCTGCTAGATTTGTTTTCCTTTGCACAGCCTAAGTCCCACTTAAAATCTATGTTACGGTTTTAAGTGGTGATTAGCCCTCATGCTAACCTATACAGGTTGTAATTTCATTCCAGCCGAAAAGGGGTTGCTGAGAAATTTGCAGGGAGCACTCAGGCCCCGGCAGCAGCAGGCCATACACTGGCATTTTCATACATTAAATATTTACAAATAGTAAATTTAGGAAATTAAAAGTCTTTCTAAAAAATGTAAACATAGCATTGGCTGTCATGGTCTTTCAATTTTTTTTTTTTTTTTAAGTAATATCCTGGGTGGAATGATAAGCATGGATACCTTGGGACACGAAGTGCGACACAGTTGGCAGGCTGGCAAGAAAACTACTTTTCTGTTCCAGCATGTCAACAGATTCTCCCATTCATGGAACGCCCTCGCCGGCACAAAACAAAGGAGCCGGCAGTGAAAGATTTTCCCTGAAAGGCAGATGCTATGTTATGTTGTTACTTCTAAAAAAAGAATTAGTTTGTGAATAATGCAGACATCTACTTTTGACAACATTTAAAAATGGAGTGGCATGTTTGTAATATGCTTAAGGCATAACAACCTTTTCAGTGACGCGTCGTTAGTTCTGGAGCATCTCGGTTTATTGATCAGCCATCGACTTTCATGTTACCATGCAGGCCTTTATAAAAGTGCGGGCTTTTCATTGCAACTGGGATCACAGACATTTAAAATGTGCCACAAGTGACTGCTACATATTCTGCTCTCTTTTACTCTGATGTAAATCTGGAGCAATTCCATGTGGCTTATGGTCTATAATTAGTGCCGGTAACAACTCATTTCTTTTGCAGTGAATGTGATTTGAAGACGAGATATTATATTCATAGAAAGGTTGCTATTTTGTGAAAGGGAATAAGAGGACATATTACCAGTCGGAAAGAACGTAAAACGGACAGATTTCCCATGCTGGATAAACCCAGTTCCATCAGGCTTAAGGAAACAATGATACTGTCAAAAATATTCCAGCCCTGCTGAAAATAGTAGTACGGGTCTAGGGCGATGATTTTGAAGATCATTTCTGCTGTAAAAATCCCAGTGAAGACCTGGGGAAAGGAAACAGGAAGCGAGGTCAGCCTATAAACATTATCTCCTGGCTTTCTTTTTTCTTTTAACAGACGCTGTGAACTTAATACAGAGACAACACCACTTTACCGCCAAGTTCTTCCCTCCTGTCTAATGTATTGCCAGCATTACAAGGCTGGGTTTGTCTGCTCTTTTTACAGTGATATTTGGTATTGTTGTAAACATGCAATAACATCTGGGAACAAGCTGTACCTGGGGAATTGAAGCACTCCTTTTCATCACCTATCATACAAACAAGTATGAATAATGAAGTGAAAGAAGATGCCTTTTCAAGAGGTACCTTTTCAAAAGGCTACGTGTGTCCATTTCCGAGGGGAGGTGTGCCGGGGTTGCGGTCTACCTGTCGTGGCATCGCTTTGATTCTGCAGCTGCTGCACTCCCAGGCAATGCGCTTTCAGGTGATTGCTGGCAGCGCTGGCAATCGGGGACTCTAATTTGAGTCTTACTGTTCTTTCAAGAATAGACACAGCAATTTTCTCTTCACAGTGCCTTGAGAACGCACGGCTTATGTATAACCCAGTTCAAATGTTACACGGCAAGACTCTTTTAACTGGAGCATTTTTTTTTTTTTTTTTTGAAAAATAATATGCAACCACTACTTACAGTGGGGAAATGTGGGGGCAAGGCTGTTTGTGGCTAGGAAACTGCTTTTAAGGGATGCGGCTGCTTTTAACCCATATTCACAAAGAGTGTGGGAGAGCTAGGTCTAGTCTGGTTAAAATCTTCTCCAAATAACTGCTTTAAGCACACAGTACCTGGGCAAAAATACACTTCAGAAGAGGAGGTGGTATGTTGTTGTGCAGTTATCCACGTACTAATTTTGTTTCTGGCCCTCTGGTTTATAGAGCTCTGGGTCCTAAAAACGTGTCATGTGTTGCACATATGTACTGCAGCAGTGGGTCTTTTATGATAAAGTCTATGTGGGAGAGGGGCAGGGACTGATCAGTCTGGGTCTGACCTGGTTGCATACTCTGTGCATTGACACTCTGCCCCTGGGAGGGACAGTGTGCTGGGCTAGATGGGCCTGTGCTGTGAGCTGGGATGGCATCTGTTCTGTTTTCATGTTAATGCATGCTCCAGATCAAAAGAGAGGCTCAAATCTAGACAGCAATGTATGCGCAAGAAGAAATAGTGTCCTGAGTCTCTACCATAGTTCCCCCGCGAGACGGATTCACAGGATCCAAGTACCAGTGACTAGGAAAACTAGGACAAGGGAGGTTGACATAAGAGTATAAAAGGAAAATACTAAGCAGCAAGTGGCCGAGGCCTACATTTGAGGAAGATGGAATATTTACTTTTTAATCAAGAGCGAATAGAGGTGGAGAGACTTCCAAGCAATCATTTAAAAAAGTTTCATAACTCAGCTGCCTCCTCTCTCTCTCTGATCGCAAAGATAAATTGTCTCTGCTCATCGCTGTTTGGGCTGTCATCCTGGGGTATTTCAGCCCTGATGGTCTCCAGCAGTGATACTGTACCAGGCAGCCTAGTTTCCGATTACTAACAAATCAACAATTTCTGAGTCACGATTGTTAGAGACACCTTGGAGTCCAGTACACGAAGCTCCTCGTTCCATTAGGGCAGTAAACAAGGCAATAGTGGATGTCTGGGAAACTGTACCCAGGTTACTAACTCAATAACTGATGATATCGTGGAGAGCACCAGACGCAACTGCCGTGCTGAGAGCTGACTCAGGAGGAACTGTTTCTTTGTCTAAATCATGCTAATCAATACCTTTTTCAAGGGGAGACACCTAGGCTAGTAAGATATCAAAGCTTCTAGAGACAACAAGGAATTTGTCTGTATATTAATGGCAAGTTTTGAACATGACTAGCTGTCGCTGTACAAGAGATTTTGCCTTTGCTAACCATTCAGCAGGGTTATTACTTAACTTTTGCCTTTCAGGTTGTAAATTGGTACAGGTACTCCTCACTTAGTGTCGTCCCGGTTAATGTTGTGTTATTATGTTGCTGATCTATTGGAGAACGTGCTCATTTAAAGCTGTGCAATGTTCGGTTATAACGTTGTTTGGCCGCTGCCTGCTAGTAGGTAATTACTGTGACATAATTGCAGTCGCTTAACATTGTTTCGCTTAAAGTCGCATTTTCCAAGAACGTAACGATGACGTTAAGAGAAGAGTACCTGTAGTCTCTGTAGGATGTGGACTATGGCAATGACTGGCAACATTACTTACCAGGGGGAAGTGAACCAGTATCCTGGAAGTCCACTGATACTGGGACTTCTTCTGGCTGAATGTAATACTAGAAGTGATATCAAGGATTTCACCTCAAATCTTTCCTTTTAGCAAAAGGTTTCTAACATTTCAGCTTTACTATTGATTAATATCAAATAAACTTTCTTGGAAGGATGAGACATAGGGAAAACCTGCTGGCTGGTGTTGGAGAAGAGGCATCAGTACATGTAGTCTGACGCAAGTGAAGTCTGCAGGGATGTAATGCGATTCAAATATTTTTCCTGGCGTCATATAGAAGTGTGAGAGGCACAAGAATACCAAAATGCTGCATAACTCAGTAATGCAAATCATTTCACAGCATTGAAGATCCTCAATGCCTGACTCTCAGAAGTGTTAGATGAGAAGTCACAATCTCCCTCATTATAAATGAGAGGGAAAGGGCACCTATTTCTTTGTCTTTGTTTCTCCTAAGGAGATTTCTCTAGAGGAAAGGAACACCGGTCTTTTCTTCCCTTTTATTTCCTCCCTTTTAATACTGCTATAATTATTTCAAGAGGGATACTCGTAGGGAAACCAGTAGTGAGCTGCTAGCATTTCTGGATTTTGTGGGGAGGAAGGAGGAGTAGAAGTTGTCTGTTTTTAAGAACTTGCAAGGGAAAGGGTATGAGAGGCAGACTGAGTTTTTACTAATTCATGCTAATCACTGCAATAGGTTGGAAAAATCTGATAAAACGTATCTTGGTTGAACATGCTAATTTGTAGAAGTCGAAAGACTTCACGGGGATAATTCAATTTCAGCCCAGCTCCACTGGGACCCTGGCTGCTTTTGGAGTCCTGTCTGCCAGCCAGCCAGGCTTCCTGCCAGTCCACCTGCGTGCTTCTTGGCAGCCTCGCTGGCACGTGGTCTCAGAGCCAGGGACCCCAGGACTTTCATGGTCCATGGCTCAGGGGCACCCAGGCTGGCAGACTGCCCTGGGTGTTGTGACTCCACTGCCTTTCGTAGAGGATAGTGAAGTTTTAGGCTTTTAAAATAAATTGGAAGGAATCCAGATTTCAGTACACTGAAATCCTCTCCAGAATGGAATTAGCTTTTCTTGCCCATCTTCGAATGATAGAAAATGAGGGCTGGAAGGGACCTCAGTCCAACCTGCTGCTCAAAGCAGGACCAGCCCCCAACTAGATGATCCCAGCCAAGGCTTTATTTAGCCAGGTCTTAAAAATCTCCAAGGGTGGAGTTCAAACCTCCCTGGGTAACCTGTTCCAGTGCCTTACTATCCGCCTAGTGAGAAAGGTCTTCCTAATATCTAACCTAAACTTCTCCTGCTGCAACTTGAGACCATTGCTCCTTGTTCTGTCATCTACCTCCACTGAGAACAGCCCAGCTCCAGCCTCTGCAAAACTACCCTTCATTTAGTTGAAGGATGTTATTTATCCCCGCTCAGTCTTTTCTTCTCCAGGCTACACAAGCCCAGTTCCCTCAGCCTGTCCTCAGAAGTCATGTGCCCATCCGCACTAACAAACCAGCTGGGATTGGGTTGAGTAGAACTGAGAAAAAAGGGTCAGGATGGTTGAAGAAACTGTCCTTCGCCTAACAAGGAGGGCAGCCTCATTGCCCAGTTCATTTTTCACCTCGGCACCGACAAGAGCAGTATCTCCCGACACTGGAGAGCAGGGTGACTCACAGCAGATACGTGACACTGCTTCTCAGCTTCTCTTTTTTCTCTCTCTATTTTCTTTGCTCCTCAGACTGGCTGCACACAGGTCGGCCAAGCTCAGCCCACGCAGAACGGTGGGAGTCATGTTGATCAAAGGACTGAGAGAGTCTAAAATTTCACTGTCTGTGACTTGGCAAGGGGAGAAGTTGATTAGCAAATGTCCAGCAAGGAGCAGAAATATCATCTCTCCAGAATACGAGGAGCGGGAGGCAGCAGGTTCTCCGAGGCCGTGTGGTGAGAGGAGGCACTTTCACCATAGTGTATTGAGGGGACCTGCACATAGCTCCACGGGGAGAATTTTTTAGCCTTTGCTGTATCTGGTGTTTCCCATAACGAGCAAGTACATACATCTTGGAGCAAGGCAGCAGGTAGCCTGAAGATCCTTTCTGATCACAGCTGCAAAGGGCGACCCCTCAAAACAAAAAGCCCATCACACTTGCAGAGAAATCAGTGCTGGCTGGAGGGAGATTGCACATGCAGATTTGATAAGTAAAAGGAACAGCACGTGAAAATCCTAGACCTATCTATCTTCTATACGGCTTCTACGAGACAGGACAACTGTGAGACGTGTGTCTCTGGCTTCTACCTACGTTTGCCTCCGTGGACCAGCCCCACAAGTCCGCATTGCTGGATCTACATGAACAGACACACACAGGCTTTCTTATTTTAAATAACTGTTTGCAACCCCTTTTTAGATGCTTTAAATCCAGGAAGTTCCTCCCAGACAGCAGTCCACAAGGACTGTCTGCCTACTCTACCGAATACAACCAATGTTTTCTAAAAGATTGGGGAGTTTGGGTACCTCAGTTTTGTGAGTTCTGAATCTGAGGTAATCTAGCTAGTCCTCAGTTGTAACCAGGGTATATTGAGCACTTCTTGAAAATCATGTTTCTGCAAACCACCTCTAGCTGAGAGCCAGAAAATTAGGGAAACTTACATTATTAGATATTGTTGAAAATCCTGGTAATCACATCCCTACAAAAAATATCTAACTCCAGTTTAGTTCTGTACAAGGTAGTGTCGTATTTTTCTTGTTCACTGTCTTTAACTTATGAATCACTCATGCTTGTTGATCACTGCTTCTTAATTATCTTAACCCCCCCCCAAAAAAACCCTTAAACCCCCTTCTTTCATTATTTCCTTTAATTGATACCCCTGCAAAACTGTTAGTAACAGCAGTAGAATTAGGCTTAATGGGGCACATGTACACGTGCAATTAATTCACAGCAATAAACTCCAGCATATATTAGAGCAGAGTTTATTGCTCCCAGGTGTGCCATTTGAAGTGCACCAGGACCGCAGCATGTTGAGCAGGGCCGGAGCAGCCTCGGCTGGCAGAGGGCCCAGGGGTTCAACCTGCCAGCCTCAGGCTGCTCTGACCCGGCTCCATGTGCTGCAGAGGGACAGGCTGGGGCATGAGGGTGCTTCAGCATGGGGCAAGCCAGCAGGCAGCCCTTGCACTGAGGCACCCTCATGCCCCAACCAGCTGGGACGGCACTTGTATTTACAAGTACTACCTTACTGCAGAGTTTATTAGTTTCCTGTGGCCTAACAGGGCCACAGGTGTACCCGCTGAGACATTTACTGCAGAACGAAGGCAATTTCTCTGCAAACATCTCACGTAGATGCTCCCACTGACTCTAAATGAGCAACAGCATGTGCTACCTTAATGCTACATGTTCTCCCTTCATTTTCTTTCAAAGCCTAGGATGGCAACCACTTAAAGAGTGCGACCCTCCCTTAACAAAACTTGTTCAAATTGGTGGTTACAACACACCAGAATGGGGTGTTCTTAGACCCTTTGGCTCTAATACTTTGAGGCCTTCAGAACATGAAAGAGCAGCAAATAAACTCCAGATGTAAGTTTGGGTTTGAATTCACTTACCTGATTGCCTATGTTGAGCATGTTTTCAAATTCTTTTGTCATCTTATGATGCTCCAGAGCCATGAAGAGAGTATTCAACACAATGCAAAGGGTGATAGTCAGGTCTGTAAATGGGTCCATTACAACAAACTTTACGTATTTCTTGATTAGCAGCCACACAGGACAGCAATCCCAAATGAGAAATTTAAGGGCAAAATGATTCCAGCATGGAGGACATTTCTGTTGTGATTCCTCAAGCTCTAAGTGAGAAGCATGAAAAGAAGGGTCAACTTACACTGAATGATGTGACTAGAAAATACTTTACAACAATCACAGCACAGAGAAAGCCCAAGAGCATTCACTTAATGCAACAAAAATTGTCTTTTTAAGATGGAAATACTTCTATTTCAAAACCCTGCTGGACTATAAATGCTCTCAGCAGAGGTTGACTTTTTTTTGCATATTGCCCAGAACTCACCACATTGCCGGCTTGATCCTCAAAGCCTGCAACTCCTCCAGAGTTTCAGCAGCATAAACTGAAAAAAGAGCTATGATACAGGTCTAATTTACTTCAGATTTCTTTCCATCTTCATAGGATCATAGGAAACTAGGACTGGAAGAGACCTCATCGGGTCATCTAGTTCAGCCCCTTGCTCAAAGCAGGGTCATCCCTGACTAAATTCTGACTCTTCAGTTTTGGCAAGATAGTCTAGACAGCAAGGAAAAGAAAAAAACCCTGCATCTCCTTTAAATCTATAGTACGGGACTGAGATACAGAGTAGCATTTTAAAAACTGCCTAAGTCCCATTTTCAGTAGTAACCTCAGGTGTCAGGACCCTAAAGGTAACATTTTCTAAAGTATCCTAAGGGTTTATGAGCCAAATTCTTATTTTTTTAGATCTATCGTGGACAATTAGGAGCCCAAGTCTCATCAAAAGTCAACAAGACTTCTATTCTTAAGGCCTGGATTCACAAAGGTGTAAAAATGCCTAAATCTTCCAAGCATCATAAGTACCCGAGTCATTTGTGAAAATGGTACTTTAGCTCTTGTGTCACTTAGACACTTCTGAAACATTACACAAACTCACTATTTTCTTTTTGTTTTGTTCATATTTTCCCCATGTTATTTCAATGGCAGAACATTTAAATAGCCTCTCAAACAATTTGCATAGGATAACAACAAAAGCAAATGAATCAGTTATGTTCTGCACATTTATTATTCTTATTAATTGAAATATGTAATGCTTTTCTTTCTGGGTTTCCTTTATGGGCACGGAATGCAGTTGAAAGGTTTTGGCTTATATAATCAGATCTTGAGACTAATAAAAACAGAACTTCAGCCAAACTCATTGCATCGAGTTTCTAAAGAGCCTCTTCTCTTAAGCCAGGGTGAATCCTGAGTGCTTTCTCCTTCACTGGGGGACAGAACTATGGTTATTGTGCCTTAGGAGTCTACTGGCAAACTTGTCCGGGAGGTGAAATCTTGGCCCTACCCAAGATAATGGGGCTTCAAAGGGATTGGGATTTCACCCACGAGTTTGAGTATCACTGCCCGCACCAACATGAGATGCTGACTGTGCAGTCGCTTGGTACTACTGCATAGTAGCTCATTAGTACTGCATGGTAGTGTCATGGGTCATGAACCATCATGCAAGTGCTAAGTGACTGCGCAGCATCTTGTGTAGATATGGCCAGTCAGCATCTTGTGTAGATATGGCCAGTGTCCACCTTCTGCCATACTTTATATATAGGTTATTGTTGCCATGAAAGAAGGTCTCTGTTCCAAGGGCAAGGGGTGGAAGGATGGCACAGTACACTCTTTTCCTGCCACATAGCTCCTACAGGTATGTAAGCACTGTGCCCACGGGGTGTCTGAAGGTTTCAGCTACACAGGGTCCTATACAGTGCTCAGTCAATGCACATGTTTACCATACAACGAAGGAAGCAGAGCTTGAATGAGGCCCCTCCATGTTCAGGTCTTGATTCAGCAAGGATCTTAAATATATCCGTAGCTTTAAGCATGCAAGTAGAGGCCTTGTCACAAGAGACACTTAACACATGTTTTATTTAGATTATATTAAGCATTACTGTGCCACATTAAAAGTTAGCATGTTTGGAGCAGTTGCACAGTGATGCTTGCTATGACCTAAGCCCACTCTGGGCAGCTGGAGCCAGCTGTGCCACCCCCTCTCACTTCCCAGGCACTGACCACTGCACTGTACCACACGTTTGACTGTGTGGACATGTGGGTGCTTGTGGTTTAGGTGCAGTTAACACATCATAAGCACCATGTGTGATGTGGCCCCTAGGACTCCTCCTCACATGCTTAATGTCAGACATGTGCTTAAATCCTGCGAAGGAGTCCTACAGCTCAAGAACTTGCAAGTTAAGCATGCTCTTAAGACTCGTGCTGAATCAGGTCTGAATGAAACAGTGCTCATTCAAGTCCCACCTCCTCTTTTACACAGTAAAAATAGCACACTTAAAGTTCAGGTTTTGGAGCTGCTTATGTGCTAAAGATAGGCAAAGATTTAAGTACTTTGTCATATTAGGGCCACAGCATGCAAAACCTAACTATGTGGATTAACATTTACAGCTCAATTGTGGCTTCTTTTAAAGGCAAAGGGGAAAAAATAGCTCTCCCATTGACTTTACTAGGAATTGTATCAAGCCATTAGTACACCAGCTGAATGCGTGCACTTCCAGTGCAGCCAATCTTCCTCTGTAACCTTGGTTGCTTCTGTTTTCATTACTGCTGCCACTAGATTCAGGACTCAAGCACACCCAACCAGTTCCCCCTGGAACACTGTTATAAAGACAACAGGGAAAAAAATTTTTTTTTTCATTTTCTTTGTGTTCAAACAGATCAATCAGTTTTGTTGAAAAGATCAGACAGGGAAAATTTTCCAAACCCAGCAGGTGATAATTGCAGACAGGTTCAAGCAACTAAAACCAGAGAGGAATGGAAACTCTGGGAAAACCTTAATTATCAGTGTTGTTAGTGCTCCCGTCTCTAATAAAACTAAAATGGAGATAGTATTTCTGATCCATAATAACTCAAGTAGGAATAAACATTACTTACTAAAATAATTCAATACAGTTATGCATAAAACACTATGTCATACCATAACCTACCATTATGTCATACCATACATGCCATACAGCTGGTTCAATAAAAGAAAGACATGAAAGATTTGGAGGAGGGAAGTTGTGATTTTGGCCCTTCTTTTTTAAATAAGAAATTGAGGTCCTTTAAGGCTGGACCAGGCTGAAGTGAATTTTACTTGTTAAAAAGGTTTAGTCAAATGTCAAAACTCCACATGACCATATGAGAACTGATCTTGCAGACTCTGTGCAGCTGCAGAAAGTCTGTAATAAAGGCAAAGGAAGAATGGCCCCATGGAAAGAATAGTTTTTTTTCTCCTGTCACTTTTGTCTGTTGACCTTGTCTGCTCTGTGGCAAAGGGACTGCCTCCAGTCACACATACGGGACCCAGAAGAATGCCACCCTGATATGTATATATATATATGTATCTGTGATCACAAGCCTGTGATGTTTTGGCATTTACACAACAGAAATAGTGAAGTGGAAAGGCAGCATTTCTGCTGCACAGAAAGTAGGTTGGGAAATGGATAGCTTGTACACTGGAGAGAGTCAGCAGTGGTTGGGTGTCATGGGCAGACCACTGGAGTCCTTTAATCTTTCCCTGGGAGCACTGCAAGATAGTGTAAGGCAGGCACCTCAGGTGCTATGTCCAACTACTGGCATCAGAAGACAGTCTTTTGCCCTTAGTGGCTGGGGTGCTCTCCTGCATGTTGCGCTTTTAAATGAAGCTTTGCAAGGAAACCAGGTTTGTATCATGCAAAGAAAAGCTGATGTACATACATAAGAGGACAGGTACAGATATTGCACATAAACCTAAGTGATTGGAAATTCATCTAAACCCGTAACCGTACAGAAAATCGGCACACCTAGACCAGTCTAACAATGGCAGAACCCAAATTGAGATGGACCTGGGTCGACGTAGACTCAGATCTAACTGATTTAGTTTAGACTGGTGAATCAAACTTCTGCACCAGATCCCCAATCAATTAAAGTTAGATTGCTGTCCTCCAGCATCCCAGCCTCCTTTGCGGCCCCCGATAGCCTACCTTCACAGGGAATTGTGCTAGCACTCAGCCTGCATTTGGCTGATCCAGCCAAGCGCCCAGCGGGTCCCACCTCTGAGCTGTCCCAGAGCCGAGCCAGCACAGACCCTCTCCCCAGCCCTGCCTCCTGCCTCTGCCCATCTGTCAGACATAGGCGGGCAGCAGGGGATGAAGTGAGATATCTGTGTCCCCTGCATGAGCCCTGGGATGTGGGCACCTGTTCACTGGGCTGTACCCCCATGGCCCTCCAATGTACACACACCCCTGACACTGAGCCCAGGAGAGCCCCTGTGCTTAGGCACAGCCCCATGGAGCCTGACTCTGGCTTCAGCACACCCAACCAGGGACCCCCATGCCCCTGTGCTTGGGCACAGCCCCGTGGAGCCTAATCCTGGCTCCCACACAGCATGTGTCAGAGGCGAGAGACAGGCACCCTGCCACTTGGACCCCAGCACGGATCACCCCTGAGCAGGAGCTGGTGTGGGTGGTTTGCCTCTGGTGGGCTGTGGTGGCAGCGGGAAGAACTAGGGTTACCATACGGTCAGGTTTTCGCAGGCATGTCCTCTTTGTGGATCCTCCCATTTCTATCTGGGCAGTTTTTAAAATACCAACAGATGTCCAGGATTTTGCTTTGCTCAGCACTGAAGTTTTTCCTGGCACTTCCTGGCTTGCCCTAGCAAGGATCTGCTTGAGGTTGTGGGGGGGGGAGGGGTGACTGGAGGCAGGGGGCATCATGTGTGCCTCCATGTGTACACACATGTGGTTGGCATGCAGCCAGACAGGGTGGTAGGAGCAGCCTGGCAGCTGGATGCAGGAAAGCCTAAGGCGGGCAGGGGTTGGAGGATAAGGGTTTCGGGACTATCCAGGGAGGCTGTGTGTATGGCAGGGGTGTGGATGGGATGGGTGTGTGAAGGGGGACAGGTGCTTCCTGCTGCTAGGGGAAGTTGTCTGGCAGCTGGGGCTGCAGCACGGTGGGGGAGGCACCTGCCCCTCCAGCTGGGGAAGGGTGTGGGGGTGCCCTTCAAGGGCAGCAGGGAGCTGTGAGGCCAGGTTGGAGTCACTGGGGCCAGTGCCTTTGCCCACAGGTGTGGGACAGCCAGAAGACGTTGCAGGGCTGGGGGGAGCAGGGGGCTGTGGGTGAGGAGTGGGGGGCACTGGCAGGGCTGAGAGGGGCTGTGGTTTGGACACTAGGTGAAGGCGGTGGCAATACTAGTTAGGTATCCCTAAAGCAGCTCTGGCTGAGCAATTGGGCCCCGAGTCCCCATGGGAGGGCAGGGCTGGAAGATGCCACACCACTGGGCCCCTAAGAGCTGCAGCACTACTCCTACTCCTCTGTAGTGACTCTAGCACAAACAGACTCCACTCACAAACACCTAAACTCACAAGTAACCGGTTGCAGAATCAAGTCTCCCATTCTCGAATACTGACATTTCTCCGGGAAGCTCTGCAACGCAGAAGCTACTGTAAAAAGCAGCTAGCAAGGGAGTTAGCAGAGAGGCATCCTTTGTGATGGAGCCGTTAGCATCTGGAGATGCTCTACAATAGGTAACATTTT
The DNA here is from genome assembly GCF_001723895.1 of Crocodylus porosus. Lineage (NCBI taxonomy): Eukaryota > Metazoa > Chordata > Crocodylia > Crocodylidae > Crocodylus > Crocodylus porosus. The sequence continues at coordinate 9,924,951 of NW_017728886.1, read as the reverse complement.
AAAAGGGAAGGATTCCCGTTCACCAGACACAGTCACTGACTTTAGGCTGTCACTTTGCAGGACAGTGGCATATTTGGGAAGGCTGAGGGGGGGTAATTTTTCTGTTGGAAGAGGATTAGGAGATATGGACTCAGGGCATTTCCTATCTCTGTATCATATGCCCCCTCCTCCTCCTCCTCATCTCCACGCCTACCCACTCTACATCAAGGGGTCCATAACTACACGCAGGCAATGGCACCTTTAGAAAGCCCAGCTGCAGTGATATTAGTGATGGAGTGGTATCTTTCATCTTATTTTTACCTGTCAATGCCTACCTGTTTGCAGATCAACCTGAGCTAAATCTTCACTGCTGAGTGAATTTGAGTTAATTCCTCTTGGATCAGCATAGTGGGAGTGAGGGTGGGCATGCTACAGAATAGCACTGAGCTGCACAAAGCAACTGTGCTAACAAAAGAGCACTCACGATAGCAACGGCTGAGCTGTGCTTACTCCAGCTAACTTAAGTTTAAAGCTCATTACTCTCGTGGTGAAGGATTTGGTGCATGGTTGGTCCTTGATTTAGGGGCAATGCTCAAATTATATCTCAAGTTATAATCTGAGTCAACTGTGCTCAATGTGTGCTGCTCCCCTGCCTCTGCCTTGTACCTTTCCCCTGCAAAGTGCCATCACCCACAGGTAGTGGTTTTTAGTCGCTTCTATGAATGGACTTTGGTGACTTTGAAAAGGCCACCTCCAAGATACCTGTTGGCATTGAGGTGGCCAGACATATCATGGCAGTGAAGAGAGGTTGTCATGGACAGAGGAGCAAGGGTGGACAAGCCCATTCCCCACCCTGTCGGTGCTCATGCATCTACTGAATTACTAGTCTTCTTCCCTGTTCAGTCATGGCAGTTCATTCTGCATGTTTGGATTGTATTTTGCAATAAGACTCGTGGAGATCCATGCGTCTAATGGTTCACACTTGGTGCATCCATCATCACTATATCTGCTAGACCTCCTTGTTTTATCCACAGAATCTGATTGCCGGTCGAATTTCTAACGCAGCTGTGTAAGAAAGGCTGTTTTATTCTGAAGACAGCCCGCCTAGAAGCCTATTACAAGGTTTCTCAATGCATCGTTTTGTGAGATTTGTTTGAAAATAATTTCTGCTAATAACAATGTATTAGCTCTTATGACTTCTCAGGCAAGAAACACTGAAAAGTTGCTGACTTCAAGAAAGGATAGTAGGAGGGGGAGCTGCCAACTGTCATTGCTTATTATTGGCAAATTAGAAATTTGTCTTTCTTTGTTTCGAGGGAAGAGTGCTCATTTCTGCATTATGGAGATGAACTGTGAAACATTCACAACTGATACGATTCTGTTCATAGAAAAATATGAAAATAAAGCGCAAATCTGAAGTCCAGGAAAAGCTTGTCCATAAAAAAAATTACAGAAGAGCTGTTGTAGACACTTTGGGCCAGATCCTATTCCATTTATTAGGCATCCAAATGGACTTAGACACCTAAGTGGCATCTTATTCCACCCTGCTTCAGTGTCTGAAACAAATGTTAACATGTCAACTTTGGCAACCTGCCATCACCTGAGCCAAGGACTGAGCCACAAAAAGCAGTGAGTAGGAAGGGAACGCATCCACCTTTTGTCCTCTTTTTCAGGGACTCAAGCAGGGTAGAACAGGATTACATTCAAGCATCTAAGTCTACTTCAACACTTAACAAGTGAAATAAGATCAGGTCCTTTCCTCATTTGACAAGGATGTGGCTTTATTTAGAGCTCTCACCGGCAGAGTTGCCAACTGCTCATAAATTTACGGACTCCCTAAAGAACACCCTAAAAATGCCTATCTGTAAAAAACACAGAGCTACCACAGTTTTAAGTTCCATAGCAAGAAAAAATGATGTTCCTTTGTCTTTTCAGTGCTCCTCCAGCATGCAAGACCAATCCCCTCTCTCTAGAAATGTTCTGTCACCAGGCCACTGTGCCTGTCCTCTGCCTCAAACAGCCACTCCCAGTGAAGGTACAGAAAAGGGGGGCAGCACTGCTTGGATGGAGCCATGGGCCCGGAGTAGGAGGGGTCTGTGCCAAGATTGGGGAGTGGGACCAGTGGGAAGGTGGGCTGGGGAGGGCAGCAGGATGCAGGGTACAGTCAGAAGTATCACAGTAAAAACACATCAGTAAAAATGTTCCTGTCAGTAAAAAAACATTCAGCTTGTCAGTAAAAATAGTATTCTTGGGTTGGCAACAGGTAGTGTGGCAGGCCAAAACCTTGATATGAGCACTCTGAAGACCAAATTCAGAATTGGATATATTTTAAAAAAAAAAAGTGTGTGTGTGTGTATTTGTGATCACAAGCCTGTCTAGAGCACATCTGTGTTTTTCTCTGTGCAGCAGACCTTGCTCACTCATTCCCACCCCAGTGGACCAGCTCTTGAAAATAAGGTAACATAGCTATCTTAGAGTAGCCCTGAGACTGTGCGCTGAGAACGGCTCTCAGACTCTCTGCCTCTGGCCTGTCTATTTGTGTGGCCTATCTATCTGTGTGTGCTCAGGGCTGCTTAAGATAGCTAAATGGCCTGACTGCCAGGATGTAGTGCATGCAGAATGGAAGTGAATGGGTGGGGTATGCTTCACTGAAGTGGTCTTTGGTGTTGGACAGAGGCAGTGGAGAAAAAACTATGCTATTAGATCCCAGTATTTGGGAAGTCTGCAATGTAGATGGTAATCTAAATAGTGACTAGACTGAAATCCTGAAGCTAGGACAGTAGGGGGTTACCCTCAAGGGACTTCAAAGGGGATCCTTGGAGGGGTGTTGCAGAAGAAGGGCTAAAACTGGCATTTAAAACATTGCTTAAGGAGAACAGTCTCAAAACAGATGGATCTCATTTGTAATGTGGAAGAAGAGGAGAGGGAAGGGAGAATTAAGCAAAGGATTGATTTCTATCGAGGGGAGAAATACTAAGGTTCAGTAGTTATTTTGCAATATGTTCAAAAGTGACACCTCTTAAAAAACAGCCTGTGTGCAAATATGTGAGCAAAAGTCCAAATCTGCAAGTGCAAATAAGTGTTTATACTTAGGCATTAGGTAATCCAGCATCTAACTACTTGTCTTGTACACACTAGTGCTAGGGGGGTTTTCTACACAAATTCTTGTTGTGTGCGCCAACTGAAGTATGCTTAGGTTCAAAGGTCAAGTGCAATTTTTAAATTTTATGTGTGCGTGTGTGCGTGTGTATTTCTATGAAATCTATGAAATATATGTATATATCTGTTCATCTCATGCTCTGGATCTACGTACAAATGTAGAAATACAGTGTTAATTTATTAATTAAAACACATGATCCCAGATCTACTAAGCCAGCTAAACTCCCCAGCAGAAAATAAATAAGCCATAAAAATAAAGCTCTGATGTGTTTGACAGACTGGAATATAACTGCATCAGATTGTGAAGATTTTTTTTTTTTACCCGTGTTGAAGCCTTGCCATTGAGGCCATTTGACTTTGTAGATTGAGTAGACATGGACTTTAACACTATGTTCGGGACAGCTTCACTCTCCGGGGGAAAGCATTGATTGGTTGAACTGGGGGTTGAGCACACAGGTCTGAGGCCCTATTTAAATCCAGGGTCCTGTTCTTTGCAAAGGATGGTGACTACTGCCACCCATTAAAAGGCCTATCCAGCTAGAAATGCTGCTGAACCACAGTTGCAGCAGGGCAAGCTCACAGCAGGGGCGGGAGTATATCACAGGATGTTAGGTGTTTTCAAAAGGCTGTAACTCTGGACTGCTTTAAGAGTGAAGTCCCTGTGGTTAAGAAATTCTATTGCTCATCCCATGTTCCTTGCTTTCCTGCAATGTTGCCTCCAAAGGAGTTAAACAATGAAACCTGGAATGTGCAGAGTCTATGTCGGGGTGGGCAAAATGCGGCCCATGGGCCAGATGTGGCCTGCCAGGCCATTCTGTCCAGCCTGCAGGGCCCCCCCCAAATTTTGAAAATTAATATTTATCTGCACCTGACTTCCTGTCATGAGGCCCTTTATAGCTTGCCACAACTCAATAAGCAGCCCTCCGCCCAAAATAATGCCTGGCCCTGGCCTACGTGGAACTCTGAGGAAGAAGATCTAAGCACCGGAGACCCTGGGAGGTAGTGGGGCCGGACACCAGCCCTTCTTTCATTTTTTATTTTGTTTTAAAGAAATGTTTCTGGCGTTCCAAGCCAAATCAATTCCAAATCCCTGAGTCATTCAAGAACCCTGGTGCCCTGTGACCAGTGGGGTCCCTCAAGGCTCTGTCCTGGGACCCATACTGTTCAACATCTTCATTAACGATGCGGACATTGGAGTCAG
>NW_017728886.1:9916977-9919987 GCF_001723895.1 Crocodylus porosus | reverse complement strand
CTATGACCCGGCTGACTTCCTGCCCTTTGGGCAGGGGGCTGGACTCGATGATCTCCCGAGGTCCCTTCCAGCCCTGATGTCTATGAAATCTACGAAATCTATGAAACCATGTGTGGCCCTGCTACTGGCAAGCATCCTCCACCCCTGCCTGGGGCTTCAGATGTTTCCCAATCATTTCACGGGCATCCTACATGCAGGCCCAAAACCGGAGACTTGGGGCTCGGATGCCCCCGAGTATTGCTTACCCTCAGCCACATGGCTAAAGGAGTAAGTTGGGGAGGAATCTCCCATTTCCATAAGGTCAGTGTAAAGCCAAGATCTTCCCACTGGAAGTAAAACTGGGAAACATTGTCTTGGCCAGGGTACTACCCCCTGAGAGAAATATGGTTTTCCCCTGCAACTAGGAAAACCGCCTTAGTGGCCATGGTGCAGCATCCCACATCTCAAGGAAGACTATCAGGCAGAGGTCAGAGTCTGGCAATAGGTCCTATAGTCCCAGAGATAGCAGAAGCACACAGTTAGTCCCAGAGATAGCAGAGATAGCAGAACCACACAGTTACTTGAAGCACACAGTACTCAGCAATTGGATCCACTCATTACAGGCTGCATGTACTGCTCTGTGCAGCACTGCACATGAACACGTCTTCATCAGAAATCTTTGGAAGTCTCTCTTTTGAAGTCTTTGTAAGGCATCAAGTTCTGCCTTATTTGTAACATTTTGATCATTCATACTGTGTACTTGGGTGGGCATTAGCAAGCCAAAAAGCAGCGTCTTACCTTCTAGGGCACTGGTAATGATGCTGACGGCGCTCACTGCTCTTTGTCTTTGAAATGGTATATCGGAATGGTCCACTGCAAGGTGATGGGGCACTAAGAGTTGCTTCCTGCTCGCTTCCTCTGAGGGAGAAGTCTGTTTGAATGACAATAGGTAAAGTTACATACAAATCAGGATGAAGCTGGAGGCCAGAGCCAGCCATGGGGCAACATTTTCAAAATTGCCTACGTGCCATTTTCAAAGCAATCAAGGGCACTTAGAAACGTGGGTTCCTCCCTAAGTTAACAGGTTTCAGGCCATGTCACTTTTGAAAATGGCACTTTCACGCTTTTGAAAATTTTACCCCTTAATCTTGCTTGCACAGATCCAGACTAAATGCGTATAGGATGCAAGTGAGGACGAAGGGCATTTCTGACATCAGAGAAATAGCAATTGTGCTTCAGCAAGCTCTTTGCTTGTGAAAGAAGCCCTGCTTAATTACAATAATTATACCATTATTTCTGAAATGTGTTAACTGTTTAATTATATGGGTAGCAGCGGGAAAAGGGGTGTGACTAGCTCTTGGTGAACAATAGCTCCACTTACTGGCCTCTGATATCAAGTAAAGCAAATGCTACAGGTGAGGAATGACTCCTCATCACAAGGCTTTTCTTGGTCTGCAGTGTTGCCAGCTCTCAGGCACGTACCCCTCAGTCATGTAAGGTGTTATTTAAAGAAAACATGTAGCTTTCAAAGCCTTGTGGCTGCAGAGAAAACCCTGAAAAATATAAACCCCAAGGACAGAAACCAGAAGGCGAATCAACAGATCCCTACATGGATTATTATTATCATTTTATTTAATATTATTTTTAAGTCAATTTCATGATTGGTCGAAAGCTTGGCATGGGCCTTTCTGAACCAGCCAAGAACCCAGGACAGTTGCATGCATGGAGCAAGCCTTGGATGTCATGCTCACAGGAACAGAAGCAGTGGGAATTACCGTAGTGCAAGCTGCTACTTCTACAGCCAAATTTTGAGCCCTCTGCTCCTGCCAATACTGACACAGAAGAAAGGCAGGGACAAGTGCTGAGGATGCTAGGTGTGGAGAAAACTCTACCACAGATGACGTGTCTGACCTAGGGCAACTCTCTTAGCCTCTTTGTATCTCAGTTTTTCATCAGTAAAGTAGGGATAGCAACTGTGTGGTCAGCATTCATATCAAAATCTGAGTCAGATACTATGATAATGGAGCTATACAAACACCTAATGTAGAGGGATGGGGCTGGGCCGCCCTTTTATAGTGAGACTTATGGACAGATGAAGGGAGGAGAGGCTTCCCTTCCTAATGCTGTATATAGGGGTAAGAATGGCTGCTTTTGCCCTTGTCTGCAGTCAAGTGAGGTGCTTGTGAAAACTCCCCTGACCTGCCCAGAGCTCCTTAGGTCTGAAATGATCCCAAGGAACCAGTGCAAGGCCTGTGTGTGGGGAGACCAACCTACAGGCCTTGTGGTTCTGCACAAGCTTTGTGTCCCAGGTGTTCCCTTTCCCAGCTCCAGTTCACAAAACCTCACTGGGCACGTCTACACATGCTGTTACAGTGTATGTGTAAACCGAAGAGCTTATTGCTTCATAGTTTCTTGCTCCTGGGTGTGTCGTTTGAATGTAAACCCAGGAGCACAGCACGTGGAGCCAGGGCAGAGCAGCCTGGCAAGAGGTGCTGGGGGTCAGCATGCCAGCCTGGAGCTATTCCCCCAGCTCAGTGTGCTGTGGAGGAGCTGGCTGGGGCACAAGGCAGCTTCAATGCAGGGCTAGCCAGCAGGGTTCCCCCACACTGAAGCACCCTCATGCCACAGCCAGCCCCCCAATATCTACACATGCGGTGCTGTGGAGCTTTTTACTCCGCAGCACGATAGTACTTATATTCAAGTACTATCCTGCTGCAGAGTAAATCGGTTTACTCCAGCCTAATGGAGGTGCACATGGTGCTAAGACGTTTACTGCACAGCTAATTAGTTAACTAATTTGGACGGGTCGATGTCGACCTGGGAGGGTGTGGGCAGCGGAGTCCCCCAGGGCTCGGTCCTGGGGCCGGCGTTGTTCAACATCTTCATTAGCGACCTGGACGAGGGTGTGGAGAGCACCCTGTTCAAGTTCGCTGGTGACACCAAGCGGTGGGGTAAAGGGAATACACCGGCAGGCAGGAACCGCATCCAGGCAGACCTGGATAGGTTGGAGAAGTGGGCAGATCTGAACAGG